>NC_046236.1:12881761-13200928 GCF_009819885.2 Catharus ustulatus | reverse complement strand
AAGGCAGCAACTCCAGCAGCTGTGGAGGAGTCTGAGAGCAACAGCAGTGACAGCAGCTCCGAGTCAGAGGGAGAAGAGGAGGCTGAGAAGAACCAAGGGGAAGCCCAGGACAGCAGCTCAGCCAGCTCAAGAGCATCCACCCCTCTCTCTTCATCCAACTCCTCCTCTTCTTCCTCTTCTAGCAGCAGCTCCTCTTCATCTTCATCTTCCTCCTCTTCCTCCACCTCATCAACCTCTTCCTCATCAAGCTCCAGCTCTTCTTCCTCCTCCACTACGGACGAAGATTCCTCCTGTAGCTCTGACGACGAAGTAGCTGAGGCCCAGCCGAGTTCCTCGGTGCAGCAAACCCTCCCACCCAAGCAAACCAAGCAGGCAGGGAAATCCCGGGCGTCCTCCCACCCGCAGAGCCAGAAGCAGCCGGCGCAGCAGCCGGCGCAGCAACCGGCGCAGCAGCCGGCACCGCCGCAGAGCGGCAACAAGAGCCGGCCCAAGAAACGCGAGGGCATCCACCTGCCCACCACCAAGGAGCTGGCCAAGCGCCAGCGCCTGCCCTCCGTGGAGAACAGGCCCAAGATCGCCGCTTTCCTCCCGGCACGGCAGCTCTGGAAGTGGTTTGGGAAGCCCACACAGGTAAATGCTGCTGTAGCGCTCGGCACTCAGCACTGGGGTTTGCCTTGGGTGGCTCTTTGCTTTTCCTGGGTGGTGGAACTGCTGGCAGTGTGCAGTGTGCAGTGTGCAGTGTGCAGGAGATGGGGGTTGGCTTTCACTGTGTTGGGGGAGCCATTCTACATGGTGTATCCCTCTGCCCCAGCTCCTGTGGGAATCCTGTGCCAGCAGCAAGGAGATGTGTGTGGGACAGGGCAAACTGGTGTGTAGGGAAAATACCGGTGATCCCTGGCTGACCTCTTGCATGATCCTCTCTTGGCAGAGACGAGGGATGAAAGGGAAGGCCAGGAAGCTGTTCTACAAGGCCATTGTGCGGGGCAAGGAGATCATCCGCATCGGAGACTGCGCGGTTTTCCTCTCCGCTGGCCGCCCCAACCTGCCCTACATCGGCCGGATCCAGAGCATGTGGGAATCCTGGGGCAACAACATGGTGGTCCGAGTCAAATGGTTTTATCACCCAGAAGAAACCAACCCTGGGAAGAAACTCAATGAAGGCAAGGTAGGCTGGTCTCCTTTGCTGAGAGGGCTGTAAGGCTCCTTGCTCCTTTTTTTGTTTCCAAATATGAGGAGAACAGCCAAGTCCCAGTTTGTTACTGGTACCCTGGAAGGGGTGGCCCCATCTGTTCATCTTGTGGGGGCTGCCTATGATGTGGGCAAGCCTAGTGTTGGCCCCTTGTAGAAGGGAGGGGTGGGTTTCTTTGTATTAGGAAATAAAGGCTTCTGTGTTGGTCCAAAAAGAGTGTCAAGAGCCAGATCAAATCTTTAAAGTGTAAGAAGGATGGGCCTGGTGCTCAGAAACACTGAATTTTGCAGCTGGTTTAGAGCAGGATTTATTCCTAGTGGCAGTGGGCAGGAGTTGAAGTTCCAAAAGCACGTGTGGTGGGCAGGAGGTGATGGCATGGAAAAACAACAAACTCACCAGGTTTTCTTTTCTGTGTCTCTTTTCTTCTTGGGCACAGCGCTGGGATCAGAAATCGGGCAGGAGTCTGGCCACAGCTTTGCAGGCATCCAACCAGAGGAAGGACTTTATGGAGGTTGGTGAGACTGGGGGAGGGCTGGGAGGGAATGCTGGGTACCCTGTAACAAATAAATGCTGCTGGGAAATGCCCCATAAACTTCTCTGGCTCTTGCTTTTTGCCTCGGCTGCCAAGTCTGCAGTGCCCAGGACTTGGGATGGATATTTCTGTGAGGGTGTGGGTGTGGAGAGGAACAAGGAGCTGGTATCTAACACCCATCTTTGCTTTGGCATCCTTGAAATGAGGATGACAAACTCCTGGCCTCCATATTTCCCAGTATCTGTGCTTGGCAGCTGCAGCATTCCCATCACTGGAAGGCAAGGAAAAGCCAGGGCTCAGATTCAGTGGGCTGGAGGGATTGTCCAGGCTGTCCATGGGCCTGTGCAGAGTCCCAGTGTCCTTCCCCTGGGCTGGCTGTTGGGATGAGTGAAATGTTCTTGAGTCCTATCCCATTATGATGAGTGTTTTTCCTACTTATTGAAGATGATGCTGTAAATGCTGTGTGATCTAATGGCTCCTTTTTCCCCACCTCCTTCCTTTTGTTCCTGTTGTGCAGAGAGCCCTCTACCAGTCCTCTCATGTGGATGAAAACGATGTCCAGACCATCTCACACAAGTGTCTTGTTGTTGGTCTGGATCAATATGAGCAGATGCTAAAGACAAAGAAATACCAAGACAGTGAGGACCTCTACTACCTTGCAGGGACCTACGAGCCCACCACGGGCATGATCTTCAACACTGACGGGGTCCCTGTCATCTGCTGACCGCCCAGGGGACACATGCCACCCCCTGGGAAGGGATGGGACAAACCTGAGGACGTGCCTGTTCAGACGACATGATTGTTTCTTTCAATGCTCATTTCTGTGTCACACTACAGACAGGAGAGCGCGAGAGACGCGAGGAGGAAGGAGAAGGCTGAAGAAAGGGGTTGGGGAAGCAGTTACAGGACTTGAGGAAGATGCCATTGGGGGTGGTGGTGGTGGTGCCTGAACCCCGAGGCTCTTCTGGAAGTGGCTTTAAGTAAGGTGACACTTGACCAACTTCTCCCTTCCTCCTTTTGGTCCAGGAAAGCACATGGGTCTCGTGATCATTTCACCAGCGGGGCCCCCCGGCAGGAGGGATCCCTTTTGTGTCATTTTTCCCCATCAGTAACTCGGAAGCCGCCCGCACGTGGAAGGAGCCTCTTGCCTTCTGCGTGCGCTCCTCTCCGTCCTTAGATTTCCTTTCCTGCTTAGTTTCGCATGACCCGTTATAGGAAGGACAGGGTGAAAGAGAAAGGAGATGAGTCTCTCTCAGCGCCTCGTCTCGATCCTCTCAGCGCCTTTTTGCTGTTCCCTTTCCCTGGAGGCCCCTCTGGCAGCATGTGGAGCACAACAGGGCAGGGCTGGCCCCAGCACAGAGATGGCAGAAGAGAATCCTCTGGGCTGGGAGGAGCCAGGTGGAAGAGGAACCAACATCCAGTCTGGGATGCTGCCTTGAACAAACAATCTGAACCCTCTGCAGCTCTGCACCCTGTCTGCCCTGTGAAGGTGCTGGAAGAGCAACCAGGTGGCAAGGGGGGGTGACACGTGGCAAACTAAGACCTCATCTTGGAGCATGCAGTGAAGGGGCAGGAAACAACTGGGCAAAGCTGCTGCTTGCTGCTTGGAGAAGATCAGAGGCCGCTGGATCCTTCAACCAGCTTTACCTGCCATGCCTTGCCTGTGCTGACACGTGGAGCTGCTGGGAAGCCTTGCCCATCATTTGAAGGGAACAGGGACAGTGTGTGAACCCAGCTGTGCCTGCCTGCAGCGTTCCCACAGCCAGAGCCCCGCTGCCACCTCGGGCTCAGGGGCTGCAGCGTTCAGCTCCCTGAGCTCCCCTCGGGCACGCGCCAGACCCACGGCACCGCCACTGCTGCTCCAGGGTTACACCTGGTGAGAGGGAACACCAGAGGAGAGCCTGAGAACTACGCACCATCCTTGCACTTAAAACAAAACTCCAAGAGACGCACTGATCTTTGCAACTCCCGACTCGCACTACGCATCGCTGGGACGCGGAGCAGCGCCTGGCTCGGCCCAGCTTAAGCCAAGGACAGATTGGAAACTCTCCACCCTGGCTGCCTACCAGGCTTGAGGCTGGGGCTCAGGGGTGAGGGACAGCCCCACAGAGTTACCCCTCGTCCTTTAAACAAACCACATGGTGCTGAGCTCGTACCATCTCCACCCCGGGCCACCGGCGCCTCGGCACGGCGGACAGTGACGGTTCTAGCCTGTACAGTTTTAATGTACCAAAAGACTCTTTAGCCCTCCTGTATTATAAGTCTTTAAATGGATTCAACTTTTTAATTATAAATATAAATATAAATATATATATATAAATATAAACTTTTTAAAACTGTGAAAAAAATTATGAAATTATAAAAAACAAAAAAAGAAAAAAACCCACAACGGCAGAAAATGAACACAGTCTGACGTTTAGAATATTATTTTTTATTTCCTGTTGGATTGTGATTGTAAATGATCTGGGAACAGGCACACCCCCCACGCTCAAAGTGTACTGTACTTCTAGAAGCAAATTGTGTGAGCATATTTTAAAGAGCGAGAGAGAGAGCGCGCGAGAGAGATTTTATGCTAATGTTAAATAGAAAGCACTTAAAACCCACTGCCTTCTATGGAACACAAGGATATTTCAGACAATCGAGAGGAAAGGAGAGCCAGGTTTTTGTCTTTTTGTTTTGTTTTGTTTATGTTTTGTTTAAAACAATTTTTTTGGCATTCTGTTTGTTGGAGAACTCCGTGTGATCTTTTTTCATAAAAAAAAAAAAAAATCTGATTGAAAAAAAGCAACCCAACGAAGCATCTTTCTTTGTCTCGCTTGTCCTGACCGCAGGGTTTTTATCCCCTTGGTGGCAATCATGGCTTTTTGCCCTGGAAAAAGACACAACCCAGGTGCCTGGTGGCTTTTTGGGGAGAACACATCTGTGTGACGTGGTGGCACCGATGGACAGGACTGGACACTGGAGTAGAGGTGTCTGCTGGACAGGGCTGTGGGCTGGAGGCGTCAGTCCTCCCCCTGCCACCATGCTCAGGGCACCATGTGCTGAGGATGAAACGCTGGATTTGCTCTTTTTGGTGTGAGCTGCACTTCACACAGGCAGGAGCTTGGCACAGCCAGACCCTGCCCTGCTGTGGGGTTCGGGTCAGGGCCAGGCCTGGCACTCACCGGCTCCTTGGGCTTGGTTCCCTGGGAGCTGGCACCCTCCAGTTGGCACAGTGAGGTGCAGCTGGTCCCAAAACGTGGGGTTGGCACCTTCTCCTGATGTTTTCTGCTCCTCTTGGCCTGTTCCCTCTCCCGTGTGCTGCCTGGGGCAGTTTGCAGGCTGGCAGGGGTTTGGTGTAACCCATGGTCACCCCCCCCAGGTGACACAGGGGGTCCTGAAGATGGGGAGCAGCACAAGGAGCACCCCCAGACCCAGCAGGACAGGCAGCAGGCACCGCCCTGTGTGTGTCTGCCAGCCCAGCCCTTCACCAGCAGTCAAGTGCTACCAGTGCCAGTGGCACAGCTAAGGACCAGCCAGCGCTGCAAAGACATTTAATTATTTAATCAGCTTCACTTACGTCCTGTGCAATAAATCCTGGAGCTCAGCAGCAGCCTGCGGGTGGCACTGGCAGTGCTGTAGCCTTGGGATCCCTCTCTACCCCTTGCAGTGGGGCAGATTCACAGTGTGGGGTGGGGGGAGGCAAGACCCTGCCTCTGTTACAATTAGGGAGGGTAAAACAAGACACAGTAAAAAAAAAGAAAATCTTTTTTCCCCAACCATCAGAAGTAATGCGTGTATTTAGGGAGGGACTGTCATTTCAAGCCATTCCTGGTGAAAACCATCAATGGAAGTCGAGACCCACCTTCCCAGAGCCAGCAGGGACTGAAGGAGCATTTCCTTCCTCTCACCAGCCCTCCATCACCCTCCTCCCCAGTGCTGGTCCTATTCCCTTTGGGATTTGGCAGTATTTTCTTCCTCCTGTCAATGGCTTGGCATAAACAGAAGATCCCCAGCCTTCACTGGAGAGCTGCACTTTGCTGATGGGGAGACCCCAAAAGCAACAAGAACTGTCCCCTGGGGTGGGAGGAATGTCACCCCAAGCAGTGGCCTTGCACAGTGCCTGGCTGGGCAGCACAGCCGTTTTGGAATGCCACAGCCCTGTGCCAACAGGGCACCAGTCCTTGTCCATGCTGGGGTGGCTTTCTGGCTCCAGGCTCCCTCCCTGAGGAGGGATGTGGGGCGCTGGGGACCATGGTGGGAAGCAGGTCCCATCCTGTCCCCACTGCCCCGCCCCAGGGCTCAGTACCCCGAGGTGAAGGAGCCGTTGGAGGTTTCAGTGTAGAAACAGGAGCTGTGGGAGGTACTGGTGAGGCTGTAGGCAAAGTAGGCCACGGCCGAGCCCAGCGTCAAGCCCGTCATGTAGGACACGGTCATGGTGTTCCCTGTGGGAGGGGACAGGGGGTGTCAGGGCGCTGTGACCACCCCATGTGGGATTTCTGGGAGGGCTCGGTCCTACCTGCCAACTCGCGCTGCTCCGGGCTCACTTTGCCCGCGGCCAGAATCATGGGCACGCTGCCGAAGTAGCCGTTGGTGATGCCCATGAGGAGGGAGAAGATGCAGGGCCAGGCGGGGTGGCCGAAGGTGGGCTGCCCGTTGGGGTAGACGCACATGATGAAGAGGGGGATGAAGACCACGCGGAGGCAGGAGTAGACGAGGAGGTGGGTCCCTCTCCAGTCGTAGGGCAGGGCAGCCAGGATCTGCAGCGAGGGGCAGAGATTCTGCTGGAGGGGGGTGAGGAGGCTGGGAGGGCCCTGTGGTGCCCAAATTGGGGCAACAAGGAGACGAGAGGGTGGAAAGACCAACTGTGGCCATGCTGGTGAGTGCAGCCTTGTGTTGGTTACACCCCTGTGGGTGGAGATGACCCTTGGTGGAGCCAAATTGCTTAGGAGGAGAACACCAATGGAGGACAGATCCCCTCTGTGCTGGCTCTGGCCTCTCTCCTACCTTGCCAACGAAGTCAGAGAGGTTGAAGATGGCCATGATGAGGATGGGGAGCCATTCCCCCAGCGTGCAGTTGTGGATCTCCGACTCCAGCCCGGGAAAGAGGCACAGTGTGATGAAGTAGGTCATGGCGATGGAGAGCATGTAGGCCCAGATGAGGCGGGACACGACGTAGCGGTACAGCAGCATGTCTGGCAGGGAGAGGCAGCACAGCTCAGCCAAAACTGCAGCCTGGCCCCCGTGCAGAGCCTGAGAGCTTTGTCTGCCCCCCAGGAGTGCCTTCCAAAGATGAGTTTGCCCCATGGTTCTGGGCACATCATTAGGAAAGGGATCATAGAAGCATAGGGTGGTTTGGGAGGGAAGGGACTGGTAAAGCCCACCCAGTTCCAACGCCTGCCATGGGCAGAGATACCCAGCTATATCCCAGAGAGATCCCAGGCTGCTGCAAGCCCTGCCTAACCTGGCCTTAGACACTTTCAGGAATGGGGCATGCACAGCTTCTCAGAGCAGCCTGTGCCAGGGCCTACCATCCTCACCAGGAAGAATTTCTTGGTAATATCCCATCTAATCCTATCCTCCTGCCAGTTTGAAGCCATTTCCCTTTGTCCTGCTATTCCACACCCTTTTCAAAAGTCCCTCTCCAGCCTGGGGGATGATCCCCAACAATAACTCTGGCTCACCCATCACCTATCCCACCCCACGAGCCCACCACTCACCTCTGAAGCTGGGCCAGCTCCTCTTGATCTTGGGCCGGGGCACATCGAAGCGCATGTAGGTGCCGCTCCCAGCCAGCTCAGCCTCGGGGCCGGGGCTGCCCCGGGGGGAGCTCGGCTGCCCCTGCTCCCGGTTCTCCTGGGCGAGGGGAGAGGGGACAGCACTGCTGAGGAGTGCAGTGGTAAACAACCCCAGGGGCTGGCAAGGGAAACCCACCCTGGGCTTACAAATCGGACGTCCTCGGAGGTGACGTCGTGGTGGACGCGGTAGCCGGGGCCGGGCTCGCCAGCCCCGCGGCTCTCGGGGAGGCCCTGGCGCGAACAGTCCGTGTAGTAGCGCACGAAGCGCGTGCGCTTCACCAGGAGGTGCAGGATGAAGCAGGTCAGCTCCATGCCGATGGAGATGAAGAAGAAGATGACGGTGTTCTCCTTCTCATCGGACAGCAGCAGTTTGGTGAAGATGCGGCTCAGCGAGATGATGACCCCGGCGGTGCCTGGGGGTGTGGGGGAGCTGTCGGTGCTGGGCCCCACTGAGCCCCAGCTCAGGGATCCTCATCACCCCCCACCGTGTGGATGTGATGCTTCCCGGCATAGAGGAGCCACCAGCAGTGATTTTGGGGTGATAAAACTCCTGGCAGACATCCCCACCCTTGGCTGGCATGGCAGTGCAGGGACTTAGAAATCAGGGAACTGCCTGGGTTTGCTGGGACCACCCTGGGGTGTCCCTGATCTGCTGGGCTATGCTGGGGTCAGTGGGGACCCAGGTGTGACCCACTGGGGCCCCAGGAGAAGGTGCAGGTCCCTGTGGTGGGATGGGGGTACTCACTCTCGCCCGTCATCACTCCCTGCGTGTAGCGCTTGGGCAGCAGCCCCGTGTAGCCGTAGAAGCTGGATTGCTGCACTTCAGGAGAGATGCACAGAGGGGAGAAGGACGGATTATTGCTGCAGCCAAACCCCAGGAAGGAGAAAGAAACCCCCATGTGCTGTGCCAGCTGGGAGCTGCTCCTTCCAGCAGCCTCCTTGCTCCAAAAGCAGGAGGGCGTTTTTCCCTCCCTGGATGCCCCACTATGTCTGTTCCCACCCAGAGTGGTTTGGGATGCCACCGTGGTGACCCAGATCAGTGGTGTTGGTGACCAATACACGTTTTGGTACTGATCCCCCTGGCCAGTCCCACAGTGCCAGGACAGAGATGGAGGGGACGGGGCAGGGACCTGAGGGTTACAGGGATCACAGGAAGCTGTCCCAGGACACCACAGCTCAGGGATGGGGCTGTTCCCCACCTCTACCTGCCCTGTCCCAGCTCTGCCACATACCTGTGCAGCCAAAGGCCACCACCCCGACAGCCACCAGGTTGATGGCGTAGGCTTGTCTGCGGCTGAACAGCTCCAGCCACACATCACAGATGCTGACGAAGAGCAGGGGCCCCAGGGCGAAGAGATAGCCTGGGAGAGGGGGACAGAGGTGGTGACAGGGGCACAGCATGGGGACAGCAGTGCCTGGGGGTGCAGGGACCCCACTCACCCACAGAGATCCGGGTGTGCAAGCTCAGCAGCTCCACCAGCGCGTTGTTGAGGATGACGGCCACCAAGGCCACCAGGATGTAGGTGAGGCTCATGTCAAAGACAATGGAGGTCCCTGAGGAGAGGCAGGTAATGGGGGGACAAGGCTTTAGCTCCCTTGGAAGTGGGATTGAGCTCTCTCCAGGTTTGGGGTGTTTAGAGCTGCTCCAGACCTACCTGGGTATTTATGGTGCAGGTAATCCACATCGGTGATAAAGCTGTTGTAGGGCAGGAGAAATCCCACCCCAGCCAGCAGCATGGCAAAATAAATCCCATGGTATCGATCCTGGGGCTCTGGGTCCTCAGAAACTGCCCCAAAGGAGGAAAGAAAGAGAAAAAGATGTGACAGTGGCACTGCTGCACCCCTGGGTCTCACGTCAGACCCCAGCCTTGAGGCGATGAAACAGCTCAGCTCCCTGTAGATGTACAAATAAACAGTCCCAGCTCTGAGAAGTTCCTTCCCTAAATAAAGACATTTCAGTGGAGACCCAGGAGGCAGGAAAACATCTGGGCTTTGGGAGTGGGTGAGTTTTAATTGCAGCTAAACAAGCTGAGAGCGAGGCAGCGCAGGGAGCAGCACAAGCAGAGGTGCAGGAAGGGTCAGGGAGGGTGTGGAGGTGGACACGGCTGCCTCAGGATGTGCAGCAGGGCTGGGGTGAATCCCAGGAGTGTCCCTGAGTCCTGCATGGAGAAAGGTGAAGCTGCAGGCTGGGGGTGAGCCTGGCAGGAGAATCAGGGCACCAATCCTCAACCCATTGCCAGCCTGCAGAGCCCACTGTCACGGGATGTGCTGGTGGCTCACATGGCTACAAACAGGGATGAAAAAGGGCAATATTATGGCATCTCAGATTATTTGTGTCTATTAAACCCACCCCAGGAAGCTCCCAAGTGGGTGGGAAGCCAGCAGGCTCCTGGCTGGGGGTCAGGCTGGGCTGTGCCTGCCCTCACCTGGCTCCATGAAGGTGAGGACACCCTTGGCCTGGCTGCCCCGCTGCAGCTCGTCCTCCTCCAGCTGGTAGCTGTCGAAGCTGAAGCTCATCACCACGTTCCCCTCGGGCGTCGCCGCCGGGCTCAGCTCCTTGAAGCGCTCGGCTCCCACCGAGCCCATCCTGGGAGGGAGGGAGAGCAGTGACAAACCCAGCTGGGGTCCCTGTGTCCCCCCAGGTGATGCCAGGGGTCTGCAAGGCACGATGGCATGTGGGTGGCCCTGAGCCTTCTCCACGTCGGTTCTGAGGTTTTTTTTTCCCACCTGGAAAGATGATTTCCCCGAGGGAAATGGGATCCACCGACCTTCTGAGCAGAAGTTTGGCTTTGGGGTGATGAGCAGCGCTCGTGGGGGACCCACACGAGCCACCCCCGAGGCACAGCCTGGCTCAGCACCTCACTGGGATGCTACCAAAGAAACGCCACTGTGATTTCCAAAAGCAATTAGAGAAATTAATGGATGAAAATCACTCATGGAAGGCGGCTGCGGGGAAGATCCCGGCTGCCTCGGGAAGCGCTGGCTCCCTGCAGGAAGCACACTTGCTCTGCTTTATGCCCTTTTCAGCATCTCTGGTGCCTGGGGCTGGCAGGGCAGGCACACTCCTGCAGCTTTCAGAGAGGGGATGGGATTTGACTCTGCTTTTTTCAGATCTGCTTCTCCAAGAGCTGCCAGAGAGACCCCAGCATCAACCACGCATCCCAAAATGAGCTCTCCAAATTCCTGACACCCTCCAGTGACCAGAGCCACCCAAAACAGGGTTCATCCCTGTGGTTCAGCCCCAGGGGGCTGCTATGAATTCCTGGCTGGTCCCCAGCCCACCTCCTGCAGATCTCCCTGGCATCCAGGAGTAGTGGTGGTGGTGAAAAAAATCTCCTCCAAGGCGGTAGGTTGAGTCAGGCAAGGGAGGAAAAATCAATGACAGTGATTTCTTTGGTTTCTCTGCCAGACATGGCGTTTGCAGGAGCAGAGAGGTTTTCCAGCTGCCAGGATGTGTTGGATGCTGAGGCAGGGGGCAAACGTGGTGCCCACAAGCCCTGTGAGTGACTTCTTGGAGCCCAAAATGCTTCTCTTGCTGCAGAGGTGGGTGCACAGGGCAGCACTGCCCCGGCCCTGAGGCTGTGCTGGGGGGCTGGGATGGGGTCCCCCTCCCACACGATGCTGGGGTTCAGCCCAAGACCTCCATCCCAGAGCAGAACAACCCATCAGGGCACCACTCCATCCTGCTGCTCCCAGAGGAGCTGTCTGCAATCCCCTTCACCCGCTCCCTGCCGTTCCTGCCGCCTCCCCAGGCAATAAAACCCAGCGGGAAGCATCTCCCGGGCTGCCGGGAAGCCTGTTGCAGGGATTTTCCATAGCAGGAATCCCATCTGGGGAACACACCAGCTGGAAAAGCCTCGTACGTATTGTGTGTGGCCCAAAGATCCCGTGGCCAGGAGCAGAGCGGGATGCGGGATGCGGGATGCGGGATGCGCTGCCCAGCCGCGGCGCTGGACCAGCCTCCGGCACTCTCCGCCTCGCTCCCCCGAGCATCCCTGCGCTGCCGTAAATTGGATTTTCTCCTCCCGCTGGATTTACACCCGTCTGCCCCTATGGATTTGCACTCTGTGCCACCCCAGTGTGGCGTTTCTCCATCGCGGGCAGGGCTGGGAGGTCTCAGCCCTTGCCCCGCTGTCCCCCGGCTCTGCGCGACCCCCGGGCACCGCAGCCCTCCCGTTAGGGTACAAAAGAGATTTTCGCTCCGGCAAAAGCGTCCCCCGACATCTTGCCGGCGGTGAAGTTGCCATAAACGGGGGGAATTCAGTATCCCCCGTCCCCGGCCTGGAGGAGAAGCCCCTGGCCGGCCCTGGCCGCGCCCGGAGGATGCTCGGGGGGGCCGGGAAGATGCTCAGCGGGACCAGGGCGGGCAGGGGCTCGGGGCGGCGGCTTCCCCTCCTTTCCCCTCTTTCCCCCGCTCCCCGGCGGTCCCGGCCGAGCCCAACAGGTCGCGGCGGTTCTTACCTGGCTCCGCCGCGGCGGCTCTGCGGCACCGGCCCCGGCGCTGGCCCGCCCCGCTCCGCTCAGCCCCGGCGGCCGCCGGGCCCCGGCCCCGCCATCGCGGAGCCTCCGGGAGGGGCCGGCACCGAGGGAGGCGGCGGGGAGAGGGGGCGGACCCGGCTCTGCCTCCCCCCTGTTCTGCCAGCCCCAGCTCTGCCTCCCCCCGGTTCTTCCTCCCCCCGGTTCTGCCTCCCGTCCGCCCCCCGCTCCTCCCCCGAGCCCCCCCGCCGGTCCCGGGCAGCGGGAGAGGCTTTCCCGATGCACGCCCATAGCCCGGTCTATAGGCACCGCCTATAGGTACCGGCTAAAGGTGCCTCAGAAGGATTGCGGAGGTCCGGAGCTGATTGCAAAGAGAGATTAATTAGGAAGGAAGGAAGCCCCGGTAATTTCATTGAGTTGTTCAGGGAGAGGGTCGTTCTTGCACTGAGAAGGGTTTTATCTAAGAGGGGCTGATGGAATCAGGATGGATGGGTGGACAGACAGTGGGAATGGTGGATGGATGGATGGATGGATGGATGGATGGATGGATGGATGGATGGATGGATGGATGGATGGATGGATGGATGGATGGATGGATGGAAGGATGGATTGCAGCTCTGGCTATCAGAACACAGCAATCCCCCAGCTTTTTGGAGAAACAGCCAAGAAGGTCTCTGCTCCGCTCCAAAACCAGGGAATGGAAGTAGAGAAGGAAGGGAACCAGCAACATGGGGCAGTGTGGATATGCAGCCAGGGAGAAGACACCTGTCCCCAAGGTGGGTGACCCAGGCAGGGACCTCGTGTGTTCCCCCACCCCTCCTGGGCTGGGTGAGCTGGCTCAGGCTGCAGGTTCCATCATGGGGATCTGATGCTATTGGGTTTTCTCCAGGAGCAGCAGGGCACAGAGAGGGACTCAGCAGGTGCCCCCTCCCCGTGAACTGGGTGAGAGCCTCAGGGCACCATCCCTGGCTGGCTCTTCCCCCTGGAGTGTGTGAGGATGGAGGCAGTGGGAAGGAGGAGAGGAACCATCCCTGCTCCCACGGCTGCACCGCACCGAGCTGTGAATTACAATCTCCTCGCAGTCAATAAATGCTGCGTCGTGTAAATCAGAGTGTGGGGCTGGGATGTGCTGCTGCTGCTGCCAGAGGAAATTAGAGACACAACCTCCTGCACTGCCTGAGCCACCCTTCTGCCAGAGCAGGGCTGAGGAAAGGGTCTCCTGCAAATTGATCACAGGGAAGAAAACAGGCCAGGTGGAAATTTCCATCTTTTCTCCTTGGCTGAAATAGCTGGAGTTTGGCTCAAAGCTCACCTGACTGCTGTGCCAAGCACGGCCTGGAACCAGGGCTCAGCCTTCCCTGCTCCCCTCTGAGCTGAGCACCTGCACAGCTTGGCCCTCCGGTGCAAAGGGGGATTTTTTGGGCTGTTTGCTTTGGCGCATTTGTTCATCTCTAATTTCACAGTGTCACTGTAAAATCTCAAAGCACATCACTCCCCTTAGGGCACATCCCCTTGTTCTACACCAGACTCCATCACCCTCTTCCAGGAACCTTGGAAATATTAAAAAAAAGGAGAGTGAGTGTGGTGGGGGTTCCCTGGCCGTGCCTGCCACTGGCTGGCACCCAGACAGGGAGAGTGCTCCACGAAAAGAGCAGGATGAGCTGCAGCATATGTGCACCCGCCTTTTCCCAGCGCGCGCCAGGCAGCATTACTCACCACAGGGATTCCCCCCAGGAGCCGGCTCTCCCCATTCCAAAGCCTCAGGAATAGAACCAGGGTGCTCCTTTAGAGACAGCCAAGCTGAGGGGAGCGTCTCAGCTCCCAAATGGATGCAGTGCTGTCTGAGCCGTGGGGAGATGCTGCAACCAAACAGCTGGTGGGGAAGATCAAGGCCCAGTTTTAGCCTCCTCTCTGAAATCACATCAAGAGATCCTCATTTCAGGGGATAAGGGGGTTCCCTTTCAACTGCTGCTAGGAGTGTGACAGAGCCAAGCTGGGATACCCAGGGAAACTGCTACAGCTTGGAGCACTACAGGGAGATGAATCCATCCGGGTGAGCATCTCTGGGTGCTTTCCCTCTGCTTTCCCCATCCCCAAGGGCAGTGTTAGACAAAACAACACTGTCCCCCCTCCCAAAATGCCCCCTGAGCATGGGCAGGCTGAGCTGCCTCTGCCTGACAAGGGTGTGGGGGTCTCGTGGGCTACACTCTCCTGGAGTTTTGCTGGGCTCTTCAATTTTTTAAGCTGGCCCTGAATAATTCAGCTTCCACATAGTTGGCTGAAGGTTGGTGAGCTCAGATGCTTCTTGGGTTTCTGCTTGACCCACTTTAACAGGCAGGAAAACCATCCAGGCATGGTGCTCTGGTCCCAGGCACCCTGGTCCCTGTGGCAGGAGGGACATCCCTTACACACAGTCCCAGCCTGGAGTCTTTCCCCCACACCTCACAGCCTCATCCCTCACCCACACTGCAGAATTTTAGAGGCATTTTTTCATTCTCCTTTTCTCCCTGCTGTCCCACGGCTGCCAGCACGAGTGGGTGCATCCCAGCAGTGTTTGCAGGATTACAAGGAGGGATTTGCTGGGCTCCATGGACCAGCCAACACCCTGTGGCCACCTCGCCACGGCTCCTTGCTATGCAGAGCCTCACCTCGCTTCCCAGGAGCCTGGGTGAGCATTGAGTAATCCTGCCGGCAGAATAAGAAGCTGCTGATTCATTTGGCTCTGAGATGCTGGATTAGGACGATCTCCAGAAATGTCCTGCATTGTTGTTTTCTTTCCTTGCCCTTCCAGCCGAGTCAGGTTTTATTATTCATTGCTGTTGCAGAGGGGAGATGAAGGAGAGACCTTTCAGTTGTCTGCACACCAAAAACCTCAACCAAGGCTTTAAACTCTTGGGGACCATGGGGAGGGGCTGTCCCTGCTGTCCCCATCCCTGTGGGCACAGCCACAAGCCTTAACCAAGCTGTGCTGACCCTGCCAGGCTGCCCTGGTTATTCCATCCCCAATGGGTGTCCCCTCTGCACCAGGGGTGGGTGACACTGAGGGGGGGCAGGCAAAGGGGTGAAACCTCTGCACACCCCTCTCTCAGTGCTCCAGGAGCTCTGCACATCCATCACATCCATCTTTTCCACTTCAAGGCTGTTCTCAAGCCTGCAATCCCCTCTTGGAAAAGCTCTTTTAAATAGCATTGCACCCTTTGCATCCATCCCCGGGTCTGCTCCCAGCGCTGGCCGAGCGTGTCGTGCCAGTGCCAGCAGCATCCTCGGCAGCAGGGGCTTTGCATGGAGACCTGGCATTAATCAGGGACGTTGCCTCTTGGCCAGAGTCACACTTGGGGGATTACTGGGGTCTGCAAGGAGCGGGGAGCAGCCAGGGAATTTGTTCAATGCGAGTGGAGGGGTTTGTCACAATCCGATTGCAGGCGAACAGAAATCCCCAGTGCTGGCAGGAGCTCAGCACTGGAGGCCACAGGGATTAACTGTTTTTTCCCCAAGCTTTGCAGCAAGGCTGGGGTGGGAGGAGATGCTCTAAGCCCAAAGCTCTGGGTTTAAAACCTCCAGGGAGATGCAGGGGCTGAGCTGAGCATCAGCTTTGGGGCACCCAAGCCTTGTCCCAAGGCCAAGAACCAAATTCTTTCACGTGGATGCCCCAATTCTCCTGCAAGGCATTACTCTGCATCCCTCCTGCCCTCCAACGAGCCTGGGAGAGCTGGAGAAACCCTGGGAGGATACCCATGGCCTTTGCATTCCCCTTGCTCCTCTTTGTTGGAACAGATTTGCATCCATCACTAATTAATCCAAGATGAGCTCCTAATTCAGCTCCTTGATTGCAACTTTGCATAATTGCTGCACGCACAGGCAGAGTGGCAGGAGGGGATAAAAAAGGAGACAATCAGTGGTGGGAGGAGAGGAAACAACGCCGGGAAGGGCCGGTTCAGCTCGCTCCCACTCACCGGGCTATTTACAGACTCAGGTTGAGAGAGATTTTCCTCTGGAAGGAGAAAATGGTGACAGGGACCCTTGGAGGGGGAGTTTTCCCCCCGTGCTGTGCTCACCAAGGGCTTCACCAGCAGCCACACAACCCTCAGGCAATGGGAAAACCAGGAATTACAGCATTTCTGCTATTCCT
Source organism: Catharus ustulatus (assembly GCF_009819885.2). Classification (NCBI taxonomy): domain Eukaryota; kingdom Metazoa; phylum Chordata; class Aves; order Passeriformes; family Turdidae; genus Catharus; species Catharus ustulatus. Next base: position 13,184,825 of record NC_046236.1, on the reverse strand, counting down.
TTAATCACTGCTGCCTTTCCCCGGTGTCCCAGCACTGTCTGCAGGTTTCAGAGTGAACATTCCACCAAGGTGAGCAGGGAAAATGCACCCCTGAGCAAATCCATCCCATGGCAAATCCATCCCCCTGAGCCAGGCTTCTCCCCCAGTAACTGGTACATCACACCCTGTGTTTGTAAAAAAAAAAAAAAAACCCAAAACAAAGCCCAGGCTGGGCAGCATGGTGAGGGTGAACTGACCTCAGCCCTTGGTGGCACAAAAAGTGGGAAAATCCCTGTTTTTCCTGCCAGTGATGCCCAAGCCATTCCCACAGGGCTCCAGCACCCACACAGGATCGGTTGTGTGTGCACAAATCAGCACTGACACCGGCTCAGGGGTTATTTTATCACCTTCCTCTTCCTCCTCCACTCACATCCCACCCACAGCCATCCCCCTCTCCCAGCAAACACCTCCAGCATCCCAAAATCTGAGTGACAGGGCAGCAAACAGCAGCAGGCAGGTCAGCCTGGCGCTCCCCATTCATAGCCAGGAAAAAAAAAAGAAAAAAGAAAAAAAAAGAAACAACTATTTTCAGCTCCAGCCTTTTCTCTGGAAAAATGCAGAGGCCCCTTGGCTGGCCCCAGGGTGGGGGTGGGAAGGGGTTTGGGCAGCCAGGCTGGCCCCACACCCCTCTTAATCAGCCGGGGCATGCACGAAGCCTAATGCTGTCTGAAGATTTGGGCACTATTGACACACACGGAGCATTAAACGCCTTACGGGGGATTTGCATAAGCTCGGGGAGGGAGGAAGAGCGCGGAGAAAAGTGTCGACAATGGGAAAGTAAATGCATTAAAGTGCTTAGGGGGGAAAAAAAAATCTGATAAAGGAATAAACCAGTTAAGGGAATATATTACTCATAGCCCCGTTATTCAAATCCTGCCTTATAGGAAATCCTCTTAAAGCGATCACCTGATTGTGTGTTAAATTCCTAATTGAATAATAAAAGAATTATGTATTTCTTCCATAAGGGCACAAAGATGGGAGCCCACGAGGATGCTCGGAGAGGGGGGAGAGAGATCTTGGGGCAGCAGCAGGAGATGGGGATGGGGAGATGGTGGGGATGGGGAGACGGTGGGGATGTAGGAGGATGGTTGGGAAAGGAGGAGGATGCAGGGTTGAGTGCCTGGGGGTACTGGAGAGCTTGGCTGGGATGGGTTTAAGGATGGTTTTAGGTTTAGGATGGAGAAAGTCTTGATGTAAATCCAGGGCTCCTCCAGCCCTGCTGGAGAGCTGAGAGGAGACACCAGAACTGCCCAGCAACTGCAGCCCCCCCAAATCCAGACAAAGGGAATTTTTGGGGCTGCAGCAGCTCCTGAAGCTGCTGGGGAGCAGAGGGAGAGCCCATGCCCAGCCCTGGATGCTGCAGGACAGGCTCAGCCCCTGCTGCCCCCTCCTTTCCCCAGCCAGGACCCAGGGCGATGCTGCACGGCCTCGCTGATGCTGCTGCCCTTCCCCCCAGCTCCATGCTATAAATAAGATGCAAAAAAAGGAGAGGAAAAAAATAAAAAGGCAAATAAGAAAAGAGCACATCACCTGGCACTCAGGAGGTGAGGGAGAACAGCAGGACTGACATGAACCAAACCCTCAGACTGTGCAAGGAGGGTGGGGGTGGAAAGGGGGGGAGAAACAAAAGAGCTAAAAATAGCCCAGGGAGCTGCTGTCTTCCCGGAGATCATTTTTTTTCCCTACCCAGCTGTTTCATTTAATAAACAGAATTATTTATTTATTTATTTCTCCTTCTCTTTACTCCACTTTTTACTTAAGTGTTTTTGTTCTGTCAAAGCCACTTTACCCATCCTCACGTCTCCTTTAAATGCAAGGTAAAAACCAAAACAAAACATCCAAAAACAAGGAAAAAAACACCCTGAAACCAAGGGCCCTGATGCCTCCAGCGATGTCTTGTGTTGCCACAGCTCTTTATAGGTAATTGAATATCCCAGAGTTGCACCTGCTAATGCAAACTCTGGTATCAGTAAGTGGCAGCAGCGAGGGCAGAGGCAGCAGCTGAGAAAACAAAGCACCAGCGCCCAGCAAGCCCCAGCCAAGCTCCAGGCTGCCAGAGGCTTTTTATTAGGCAGGACTGGGTTTTGGAGCCAGGCTGAGGTCCAGTTTGCAGGGCTTGCAGGGAGGTGGCTCTGGAGTTATCCTCAGGGAGCTCACCTGTCTAAGCCAGGTTTGTGCAGGGCAGGGGGTGCAAAGCCCCTGGAGCAGCTCACAGGTTTGCTGCACTCACATCTCACATCTCAGCCTGCGCCTCCTCCTCGATCCTGCATCCTCCAGCAGCAGCCAGGGAAATCAGGGATGACAGGAGCAGTTAATTTGAGCCTGCAGAGGCCATCTTCCCGTGCATGTGTTGTTTTGTTTCCAAATAGACTCTGAATAATGAATTTTGGATGGTGAAGAGAAAAAGCTTCTGTCCTGACCTCTTGAAATGCAAATTGCCTTTCACCCTGGGAGAGATGAAAGGCTGTTCCCTATCTCAAACGGTAAAAAGGGGTGAGATAACGTCCCTGGCTCTGTCTCCCGGCTTTCATTTCCAAAATAGTTTTCAGGTAAGGAGAGGAGAGATGTTCTGCATGATTTCCCTGTGCCTGGAGCCCACAGAGAGCAGGGGATCCTCAGGGGACACCTGGAGCAGAGCCCTGTGCCCTGATGGTGCAGAGGGAGGGTTCTGCATTTCCCTTCACACCAGCCCTGCTCCAGGCTCTGGCCAACAGCAGAGGCTGTACAGCCAGGTGGAGCCCAGAGCTTTGCCCTCCCCTGCCAGAACTCAATTTTTGGGCCCAATTCCAGAAGCTGCAGCATTATTTGCTCAGGAAAACCCAGCAGAGCAGCAGCACAGCCCCACAGCCAAACCAGACCCACTCTGCTCTGGTCCCAGCACAGTCCCCTCGTGCCAGCAGGGCTGGACCAAGCTCCAGGCAGGAGCTTGTGGCACACACAGCAGCCAAACCTTCGCCCCAGCAGGTTTGGCTGGGTGAAGGCAAACACAGATCAGTGGTTTTACCCCCTCTCATGTTTTGCTCTGGGTCAAGGAGCACAATGCAAGGCAGATCCCCCAGCACGCACGGGAGGTGCTGCAGGGAGCTGCTGAAGTGGATGAGGGATTTTATGGGAGTAAACAAGGGAAGCAGCGTGGATGCAGCAAGAGGAAAAGGCTGGGATGCTGCCAGCAAAAAAAGAGTAGGGAGGTTATGGGAGGAAAAAGACTGGGATGCTGCTAGGGAACATACAGGGATGCTCTGGAGGACAAAAGGGTGGGATGCTCCCAGGGAAGGAGCAGGGATACTCCCAGGAGAGGAAGGAAAAAACAGGGATGCTCCAGGAAAAGAAGATTGGGATAGTACTAGAGAAGGGAAGAAAGAACATGGGTGCTCTGGGGACAGAAGGCTGGGATGGTCCCAAGGAAGGGACAGGGGCACTCTGTGGCCCCAGTGGCACCTCCAGCTGCACAACAGCAGAGCACAGCCCCTCACTGCTGGCCCCCAAGAGCCTTCCCTTCACCAGCCACAGCCCCAAGCTTCTGGCCCATCCCTCTGCCTGCCCTCCACAGATAAAATAAATTATCAGCCCTGATCTGGAGCTGCCGAGGAGCAGTGGCTGACGGTGTCACCAGACTCCCTCAAGCAGGGAGGAGGGGACAGCAGTGACAAGGGAGATGCTGAGAATTTACACACCAGGCTGGCACCCAAAATGGTTCTGTACCCACTGTGTGGACAAGGTGGGTCTGATCACATGGACAAAGTAGATCCATGTCCCTGCATCACTCTGCACTACACTTGTGGAGAAACGAGCCCAGGGCCTTCCTTGCCCCTGCAAAACAGCATCAAAAATACCAAAATACTGCCAAAACCCTCTAGCTTACTTTATGGACTTACCCAGATACAGCAACCTTAAAATCCTTTATTTTAACCTGCAACTTAATAAAACTCTCTGCTAAAATCCCCAACCCAAAACATAACCCAGTGCAGGAGGAGCCAGCATCAGCTCCAGCAAGCTGGGCACAACGCCCTCATTAGCTCATAGCTCATCATTAATGAGCCAAAAAAGCCTCTGCCAAGGGCCTGTCAGACCTGTGTGGGTTGGATGTGGCACGAGAGAGGGGAATGCTCAAGGACCAGTTGGGTGTGGGTGCTGCAGAGAGGGACAAGTTGCTCCCCAGCCTGGGCAGGAGCAGAGGTGGTGCTGGTGACACCCAGCACTGCCCCAGCATCTCCTTTCTGTCCACTGGCTCTGAAAATGAATGATGCTGCATCCACCTTGCAAACCAGCCAGGCCAGGGGCAGTGAGAGCTGCTCTGCCTGCTACCTCACTCCCTCCTGTGCTCCCAGCAGCGTGTTCAGCTCACCACAGCCCAAGTGGGGCTGCTCACACCAGGATTGTGCTTCTGCTCAGCTGTTTCATCTTGGACTCAGGTCCTGTAGTGAAGGGTGTCAGGGTCTGAGCACTGGGCAGATCATCACAGCTAAACCCAAAAGCCTACTCAGCACCAAGAGAAAAGAAGGAGGAACAGAAGCACAAGTCCATGTTTACCCTTGTAATAAGATAAATACAGTAATTTCACGACCCTTTTGACTAAAATTTTCTGTTGAACCTGGAAGTGCGCCCTATAGTCTGGTGCGCCTTATGGTCGTGAAATTACTGTAATTGGAGATGGGATTGCTCAATCCCTTCCCTGGAAACCCAGGACCAGCAGACAGATGTGAAACTGCTGTCCTGAAGGCAACCACAGCTGCACTTCAGGGCTGGGTATGACCCACTGCTCACCATTTTCCCCATGTTTACTGGAGAATATTCTGCTTTGCTCCCCTAGCAGGAGCAGAGGGGCTGTTGGACCTCCCAAAGCATCAGTGGGGCAGGATGACTCTCTCCACCTGGGACACAAGGGCCAGAGGGGTTGTTGGCATCACCACAGCAGATGGAAGGCACTGCCACTTCCTGAATCCACCAGCAGCTTCCCTCAGATCTTCAGTTTGCTCCAGGCAGGAGCCAGGGAAACATCACCAGCAGCGAGTGAACAGATTAGTGACACTCATCTGAGCTAGCAGAGCCGATTTTGCCTGGAGCAAAGGGAGGCACAAAGCAGCAGCGACAGGGCAGCATTGCCCTCCAGAGCTGGATCAGGGGAGGCCTCACCATGAAACAGCCACACAGGAGAGCAGGGAGAGTCTCACCCTCATCTCATCCTCGCGTGCTCCAGCACTGCCAGCAAGAGCAGAAAGGCTTTTGCTCCTCTTGTCCACCCCGATCAAAGCTCTCAGCGCTGCTTTGCAGGAGGAGGGGTACAGAAGCAGGAGCTGCCTCCTCTCCCATCTGCACAGGCTCGCTCCACATCTTCCTCCAGGGCTTGAACGCGAGAAGCAACAAGCCTGGAGCGACAGCACAGGGAGTGGGCTGGGTATGAAAGGACTGCTTGAGATGCAAGCCATGAAAAAAAAAGGAATAAAAGCACTTATCAAACTCACCTGAGCAGCATGAGAAAAATACACAAATCTAAGTCCTGGGAAGAGTAGCTTTAAGGAGGAACAAGAGGGAAAATTACATTTGCAAGCAAAATGTGCCAGGAAAAACTCAGCTTGTCCTTTCCCAGTCCCTGCAAAGCCCAAGCTGTCAGTGTCTGTGGAGAGCTACAAAGCTCAGCTGAGACTGAGGGCTCATAACTGCTGCTCTTTTGGTTTGGGCCATGCAGCCTTACCCTGATCTTATCTGGCCCCATCTCCAAGAAGCAAACAAAAGGAAGAAGACACAGAATACTTATCACAACACAGATTTAATTTCTTAGGCAGTTATAAAATTACAAAGAGCGACGGGCTAGCAGTGAGAGCCAGACACTTGGTGAGGTGGAATGTTAGACAGAATTTTCCACTTATTGACACATACCAAACAGTCAGTGAGCACTGCAGGATGCAGGGTTTTCTCCAGGTAAGGAAGCAAATGCAAGAGCAAATAGATCCAGGTAGACCTAGGGCTGAGTCAATGCCCCACAGAAACCCAGAGCTACAGGTTTGGGGAGAACTCCCCACTCCTGAGTGGGAGACATGCAGGGTCCCTGAGCCCCATGGCCAAAGCCACAGCACTGACACCTGTAACGAGCACAAGGGCAGCTGTTTGCAAGCCAGAGTTACAACTTCTTGCCCGTTATTTTCAAAGCAGTGTAAGATGAGATTTGCCAGTCAGAAGAGCATTAAAATGAAGGCATGTCATGATTAGAAAAATAGGAATTTGCTGAATTCCTTTGGTTGTACAACTGGAATCTGAAAGGATTTATTTACAGTCAGAGCCATGCTTTCTTCATTGCAAACCTTTCACAGGCCAGCAGATTCCAGGAAAAGAAAGGCCTGCTCTCCACATGTGGAGAAGACACTTGGGCCTTGCTCTCAGATATTAACAGGTTAAATAAAGTTGACTGTTAGCCAGGACAGCTGGAGCACAGAATAAAACTTCCCAGACCTCTGCAGTGATTAATCCCCACCAACGCTTTGGACAAAGACTCCTGTCGCTCTGCAAAGGCAGCAGAGCATCTGCACACCCCAGTGGGATACTGAACAGCTCAGCAACCCACAGGGAAAGAAATTCTACTGCCCTGCTGCACACTGGTTGGTGCTAATGCCATTATTGGAGCCAAGAAAGCACAGCTGGGATGTAACAGAGTGCTGTGCTTGGGCTCAGTGCACACCCAGCCCAGGGCTCCCCTGCTCACTCCTTCCTTTTCACTATTTTCTCTATTTCACACAGGTCAGACCGAGTTTCCTCCGTGCAGACACCTGTCACTGCATTAAAGGTCTTCTCAGGCATTTATTTGCATTCAGGCAGGCTTGAAAAGCCACCACCTCTACTCCCACCCTCTGCAAAACACAGGCAGGAAACTTGCCGTGCAGGACCCAGAGCAGCAAGGTACAAGCACACACCTGATCCCAGAGGGAGCACTCATGCCAAAGTCTTGTTCAACAGGGCATCAGAACAAACAGCTTTTACCAACCTCTTGATGCTTTCTACTTCCTCCTCCTCTGCCAGGCCCTGCCTTTTAACTGCTAGATTCGTATCTATCACTTGTATTTTGGAAACAGTGACATAAGAAGAGACCAGGGCAGATAAAAGCTTTCTGCCTCAGAACCTGAAGTACAGAGTAAACAGACAGATGTCGAGACAGCAGCTGAGGACCTGCACTTGCTGCCCATTTGCACATCAAGAGAAACAGCTCCTTCCCTACGGTACTCACTGGGAACTGATCCCACTGCAAGCTAAGACCTGAGTTTAGGATTCCAAGTTTTTCAGTGTTTCCCCCCTCCCCAGCTTTGGTTGTTTCAGTTCTCTGCCTCAACCCTCCACTGAGTTAAAAGCCATCAAGAAGTGCAGCCCATATGGAGAGAGAGGGAGACAGGCTGTACAGAACACACACTGTCCTTCCAAGGAAGGTCAGTCTGAACTGAGAGGGGCTGCACAGGTGTTCCCAAATCCTGTGACCAGGAGCTCGTGGCTACAGCACAGGGCTCCATCCTCCTTGGCTTACCCTGGGTCTGTCAGAGCATCAGAACAGAAATGTTTAGACACCACCTGATTCACAGAGAACAACAGTGCAATCACATGCCCCACACTCAGGTGAGGATGCAGCTGCAAACAGCATTTCTGGTTATGTTTAAAGAAAAAAAAAAAACCAAAACAGAAATACATCTTTGTGTCACTGGGATAAACCCCCAACCTGAAAGGCTTCTAACTTTGGTAGCACACCACAACAGGGTGGTTACTGAGGGCCTAAGGCCATCACAGGGAAATTACATCATGTTTTATCTGAAAAAAAGTTTATATCTTCATGCAATGAACTCAAGACAAACTATTGTCATCACTCTTAAATACACAGCCAGTGGGAACCAGAAATGATCTGCTCCACCCTACTAGCTGGTCACTAACCTCAGAACATGAATAGTTTTGCTCTATAAAAAGATTTTCTCAGTTACAACAGCAAGAAGATAATCTTAACTGGCTTTCAGCTTCTATTAAAGAGTGAACCAAGTAGGGCACAGCAATTCCACAGTGTGTGGCTCAGGAGCAGGAACACACTACAGTATATGGAAGACACAAATACAGTGAATATGGGATCTCCTACTCACCTGTGGAAAATAAGGTATGAAAATTAAGAAGGGAATAAAATTAGTACAATAAATGACCTCCATTTTTAACAGTAAAGTTAGTAATTACATTTAGGGGTGTAACATGGCCTTTGTTACACTCAAGAGTTGTAAAACTTGTGTGCTTAGCAGACTCGTGTTGCTGGTGCACGTTTACTGCCAACTGTGCTTGTGGAGTCTAGGCCAAACCTCCAGTGATGTTATCAGCAATGTTAACCAGCTTTAGTCTGGAATGAGCAGACATCTCCTAGGTGGTTCAGTTTGCCAGCAGAGCTCACTGAGCTTATATTGACTTCAAGACTTGTATTTCCCTCTGCAGCTCAGAACATTACAGCAAAGCTGAGAGAAGTAAAGCAGAATATAAATAAATAAATAACTGCAGACCATGGAACTGAGTTGTCAGCCAGACCTTAAAGTCAAGAAGAGACCAAGTGAGATTTCAGCATGACTCAGGGGTTTGCTGTGAATTTGCTGGGTTCTGGAGGACACCACAAGCCACTCCAACCAAGTACTTAGGACAGTCAAGGGTTTGCAGTGGATAAACAAGCCTGATCCCTTCTCTCCCACACACACTTGTGTACAAACACTTCCACTGACATGGACTCAGAGCAGCCTCCCTGACAGAGCTCCCCTGGCAGGGGTTGCCACCCTCTTTGTACTTGCAGAGGCAGGGGAAGCCCATCTGCCCCACAGGGCTCTGGGGACAGAGCCCACTGCCTGCTGCTGCTCCAGGGAAGACTTGTTCATGGTACTGAATCCTCAAAGAACATCACTGCCTACTGTGGGAGTTCACACACAGCTGGAGCACTCACCCTCTGTCCTCCTCTCAAGATCTGCAATTTCCTTGCCCCTTTTTACATTTACTTCTTTGCAAGCAGTCAGTAGAGGGAAAGGAAACAACCACACTGCTACACAGAAGGCAAAGCAGGCTTGTTTTGGCAAAGGGAAGTAACACTCACCAAGTACTTCACTAATCACTTGCTCAATAACTGTTATCCAAGACTAAAGAGAAGGCACATTACAACCCTAAAAATAGTCTGCAGCACTGCTCAGCCTTGGAAAGCCCTAGACAGTGTCAAGGCAGTTAAGGATTTATTCCAAAACTGCCAAAGAAACTACCAGTCCTTGAGTGTATCATAAGAGGTACTGTGATGAGAGGGGGAAAAAAAAAACCAAACAAAAAGAAAGAAAAGAAAAGCATTGTTATCCAGCAGTAGAGAACTCAGAAGCAAATTAAATTTTCAAAATCACTTATATTTACATCTGAGAAAAAAAAACCAAACAAGAACTTCCACTATTAGAGCAGTACACTCAGCTCCAGACTGAGAAGAAGCAAGAATTGAGAGCCTTCTAGCAGGAAACCTTAAGGCTGTTTATAGAGTGGGGCTGCCAAACTCTACAAGGACTTCTCTCCAGCCTGACAGAATCCTTGCTTTGGATAATTTAAAAAAGGTATAAAAAAAGATTATTGCTACTCTGCCAAGAAAACAGGACAAACTACAGGAAAGAAAGAAAGTGCATTCCAAGTCTTTTCTCAAAAACCCACAAGCTTATCAGCCACCACAGGCTACAGACACCCAAGTACCAAAGACAAGATTCTCTAACAATCCTTTCCTCATTCTAGCTCTTCTTCCTGCAGCAATTCCTTCCCTTCCCTGTAAAGGCACTTTCTATATTCTATATCCTTATGCAGGGAAACACTTCCAAGTTTTCCATCTCAACAAACAGAACAGTCCCACAAATACACAACATTCAGAAGGAATTTTAATTAACAAAATGGTCCAGGAAAGGGAAGGGAGAACCCAAAAAAAAACCAGGCCATTGCATTTGAAAGGTTGCATGTCAGTCACTAGGTATGCCTGCAAGCCCATGCACAGGAAACCATTTGGACCTTTGTCAGTGCAGAACTAGTCTCAGCTTCCAGAACCACTTCTCTACTCCTTCCTTATATAGGCTAAATATTATATACATATATAAAAAAAATACAAACTTGAGTTTGTTATAAAGTGGCTTCTCTCTCTCTCCCCCTCCTATGCTTGCTTGGCACATGAATGCATGCAAAGCTAAGTAGGCTCTGAGGGCTGCACAAACAGCAGGTTTTGGCAACAAAAAAAATAAACACAGCTAAAATAGATAAGCAAGATTAAAAGCCACTGAATTGAAAACCATATATTTTTCCAATTGTATAGAATTAGAACTACAGCTACGACTTAAAACTGTAAGAGTCTGTCATCCTCTCTCCCAACTCATGTCAAAGTTCATAGCAGCATAACACGAGATTCCTCAAGAAACATCAAGCCAGTGTTCTCTGCTTCAGGAGTGAGTTCACAGGTCCAAGTTCAGTCTGTCCGAAGGATCATGGGGGGATGCTCACTGTCTTCGTCCAATCTAAGGGAGTTGGTTTCATCTTCCAGGCAAGTTCCACCCACAGCACCCAGTTCATCAGTATAGGCTGGAGAGAAAGGAACAAGGAGTTGGGGAATCAGCGGCAACAAAGTAAGGCTTGGATCCAGAGTGAATGAGCAGAGCTGAAGTACCAGGCATTACTTGAAATAGTTTCACTGCCACCCTATGTTTGTTTTTATCATGACTCTGTTTCATGACTGTGTTTCTCCAAGCCAAGTGCAGTTCATGATCAAAATTAAACTGTGTGTGTGTGCAGTGCATACTGGAGCTTTGGGCAGGCTGGTGTTTTCAGTCTCCACTGATGCAGTGCAGTACACTCTGGTATGTGCTGACTGCCCTCCCTTTGCAGTGAGGCACCAGACATGGCAAAAGCTCCACTGACTTGGAGAGCTGCAGCATAAACCAAGTTCTCATCCTCTTGATTTAACAGAGCAGTGAATCAGGCTAAAAGGTCGCTGTTCCCATAAGGGAACAATAGCAGCATTTATCAACCTTTCATAAAAAAAAATCTTTAAAAAGGGAGCAGGGCTATAATTCAGATGCTTTGCACAGTCTAAGCGCAGAACTGCCTCAAGAACCATGTGGCATGTGCTGAAACTATCACTACAGCAATCAACCACAACTCAAGACAAAATTCTACCCAGAAAGCAGCAAGACAAGTGATCCATCTACAGGAAGCTACTGCACACCACGAGTGCTCTTTTCCTACTGCTCACCAAGGCTCCACCTCGCACGCGCGGTTACGCAAAGCTCGGTGCGGACGTGGACCAGCTCACGCAGCCATCTAGAAGGAAGCAACAGGCAGAGGTGCTCCCTGCCCCATTCCCAGCCTTCTCCTTACCATGCCTGGTGGGTGAGGAAGGCACATATGTACCTTTAGTCACAGCAGCACTGTATGTCTGCGCTACCAACGGCCGGTCGTGGGATGCAGACTCCAGAATTTCATTGGCGGGCTCCATGCTGCCATCGAGCCTGCCAGGGAGAGAGGGGTTAGCTGGAGAGGTGATCTGGGCAAAATCCAAGATAGTTTTCAGCTACAGGAAAATATTTCATCTGATGTGCAAGAATTATGTATATAGAAATGCAACAGGAGGAACTCAGTCCCTCTATTCCAGAGGCCAGGCTAGAAAGCACCTGACAACACTTGGTATTTCTCTGAAGACTCCTCAGCCTCATGTTTGCCTCTGACACAGCATCAGGATCTAAATCCTAGTAGCTCATAGCAGGAAAAGAAGACTCCAAACAAGACTGCATGATTAAACCCCCCCATCCCAATCAGCAATATTGTGGGATATCTTGGGCTCTGTCACAACAGAAGCAGTTGCTTCATGCAGATACTACAAAGCCCTTTAGAGAAAGCATTTCAAAGATTAACAACTTGGTAAAAGCTTCCCTCTATTAAGGCTTCACTTCATCCCTAACCAGAGGTCATGCCTTCAAATTCTCAGATAAATGTATGATTTTTGACCATAATTGTAGGTTGACCAAAGCTGCAAACCTGAATTATCATCACGAGTTATTATCTTTAATTCTATGGTTGATCAAGTAATTTGACTGTATTACCCCAGCTTTTCCTGCCAACCCTTATTGAAAAACAGTGCATTGTCCTATTTCTGTAAGAGTTCTACAGAACTGTTACAGAACACCAGCTGCCTGGCCTATGTGCAAGGAAGTTTAATAAGGACACCAGCAGAGAGAGAGCAGGGATAATTTCACAGGCCAGTTTCCCCTCTGTGAAGTCAGAGTAGGATCTTTCTCATGTTTGTAGCCGCTTCATTTATTGATGAAGAGGATGGTGTCACACGTTTCAAATTCTTGTTTAAATAACTCAACTCAAAGTGCCAGGAGGAAACAGGAGCACAGAGAGAACAGTGATTGATCCCTCCCTGCACTGGGACAGGGTTAAGTTTCTGCTGGTAAAGCGGTGCTTGGTGTAGTGGATACCTGCAATGAAGGCTCAGGGGGATTCTGAAGTTACTCATTCATGTCAGAGGTCTGGAAACAGATTAGTTTGAAGAAATGAGCTGTTCTAAGTTAGACTTTTCCAGAACAGAACTAAGTTGGAGAAGAAACTGCATTTTGAGAGGAAATAAAATACAACAGTTCTCAGCTGATGTGGACTTACTTGTGCTGCTTCATTAGTGTGCACTCGCCTCCTTCCTGGGGGTCTAAGTTGTACATGTACAGATACCCATCAGCAGCTCCCACCAGCAAACGAGGGATCTTCTGGATTCTAGAGAGATTTAGAGCAGAAATTATTAAATAATAGATTATTAAATAACATAAGAAAGCATGCTTCCTCCCCGCCCACAGTTTAATGGTTAGACTCAATCTCAGAGGGTTTTTCCAACTCAAATGATTCTATGACTTTAAGGCATTATTTTCCACACTTTTGTTCCTGGACAGGGAATGCTGTTAATAGTTAGAGCACCCAGGAAAGAACTCTGTGTAAAATATTTACAGCATAACCACATTTTGGGGCTAACAGGATGCCACAGCAATCAAGCAATTACATATAACTCACTAAAAAAACAGATTCAGAGTTTACCATCCTGTTATCAAGCTTTGTGCAACTCCAGAGACAAATATTCTAACGGGAAGGATTTACTTATTTGAGAAATGTTACAAAGCTTAATTATTGCTTAAAGGGTGCTTTGAGATCAGAGGAGTGAGAGTATAGACATGAAGTCAATTTAGCATAAAAACTATAAAACCCCCACAAAGTAAGTTTACAACTGCTCAGCTTATTACTTTGGTAGCTGTGCCAAATGGGACCTGCCTTTGAGGAAGACAGCATAAAAGATTAGATTTAGTCCTCAAAATTAACTTTAATGAATGCTAGGCTGTTTTAGAGACAAGAATTATATGAACTTGCTTTCAAAGACTTCTTTAATGGTTAGGCTGGATTGCCTAATTTTGCAATTCACTAACAACATACACCATCACTCCCCATAGCACTAATGGAAACAAATGCCATAAAAGCCCATGGGTCTGATCTCAATATTCTAGTTTCAAAATTAAAAGACATCTTTAAACAACACTTACAAATGGGCTATTCCTATCCAAACATTATGCCCCCCTCCTCTCACAGGACTGTGAGGCGTTAGCTCTGCCACACTGCTCTAAAACTGGAATGATCACAGGTTGCTTTGCTGCAGATGAAGCTGTGTTTTCCAGCCTCTCCAGAGCCCAAACAAGCCAGCAGGGTGGGGAGTGCAGGCCCCATCTCTGTACTCACGTGGCAAGTGCACAGATGTTTTTGTGCCCACAGAAGGGCAGCCTGACTGTAGCAAAGGCTCTGCCCTGGTTGAACATCTCTGTTACTTGAGAGGGCAGATAGCTCGTTGAGGCCATCAGCACTTTTCCAAAGTAACCTGTCCAGGTTGTAGGCTCTTCCTGAGGTCTGCAAGTCAGAAGAGAAAAAGTGTGCAAACACTTGAAAACATTTGATTTTTAAAAGCTATTAAACAGCTGTTTCTCTTCAGAAGGACTAACATCCTTGAGAATTCTAACACACTTCATTTATGCTACAGGACAAAATGTGTCCTCCAATAACCTCAGCCTGTTATTTAAGTCTGTTTGATTGTAAACTGATACTTTTGCATATAATACTGTGTTTTATAACGTTCATTATACAAGAGCAGAGTCCACTGGAAAGTGCCACGCTTCAGGATTTTATTAATCTGTTTATCACTAAGAAAATCATTGTTTCCAGTAACTTCCACTGAAATGGAATTAACAGTGTCCTCTCAAATCATAAATAGGAACATTTTACAACTTGGTGCCTTTTAAAGGTCCCTGTATGCAGCTGGAAGACATTGCTGAGATAGCTCTTCCCATATGGATGTCAGAGGAGGTGAAACAAAAGTGACTGAAAATGTAAAAACTGCTCCACATTGCTCTGTGAAGGATGGCCAAGTTCTCTTTGGCAGAAAAACACCTTTTCTACTCAGTGGGAGAACAGTACACAGCTCAGCTGCAGTTGCTGATTCATAAGTGACTTCTTATGCCCTTTACTTTACAGTAAAAGTTCAAAAGAAGTCTGTCCACACTTTTGAGAACTCATTCTGTTTAGCAGAGCCAACTTTTAAGCCTTTTCCTTGAAAAATCTAAGGCACCTTTGAAACCTACTTTTCTTTCACAGTCTCAAGTTTGAAGATATGCACCGTCTCCGTGTTACTGGATGCAGACAGAAACATGCCATCCATGCTGAAAGCCAATGAACAGATGCTCACACACCTGGGAAAAAAGAGAAGAAAAACAAGGAAGTCAAACTATCTGGTTTAGTAGTCACCACTACTTTGCAAGTAAGAAAAAAACCCCTTCAATAATAAGCACTCTGAATTCTATTATAATTTCTTGAAGCTATTCAAACATAAGAATAATGATGTTCAGCTCTGATGTTGACCAGGTATCAATTAGTAACAATCCGAACTCAGTGTTACCCTGTACAAAGTACAGTGGAACCACAGAATTGCTGCTATCACAAACCACAACACCATTTCAAAATGGCCATCAATGGCCACAGCATTAGAAGGATGTAGAAGAGAGTAAGAATATTAGATGTACTGCCTCCAATTGCTATAAGAATACAATATATCCTCCAAAAGGTGACCCACTTTAAACAAGTTCCCTTACCAATAAATTTTTAAAAGGCAAGAGGGAGTACAGTTCTGACAAGATTGATTTGTAGAATAGTCAAGTCCAAAGGAATGAAATTGGAAAACATTCAAGCTGAAACTGTTATAAGCATACATGCAGGGATGAATGAAGATGAAAACAAGCAAAAAACTCAGGATGCCAGTTCAATTGCTGAACATATTGGAAATCAACCATAAGGAATAAGCACAGGTAATTAACCCAGCTGAACTTTACCTCTTCACTCCCCTTCGGAATTCAAAGAGTTTCTGTCCCTCTGGAATGGAAAACACTCTTATTACTGTCCCCTGCAAAGAAAAAAAATAAACAGATCATTTTTCATTTCAAGTTCATTCACTGTGTACTAGCTCTAGTGAGCAGAGTACAAGTAGAAGCAGCAAAGCACTTTGCTGTTAACTCATTGCTGTGATACAGCCCAGATACTACATGAAGTATTTATGGAGCTTGTTTGTAGGATGTGTTTGAAGAGTACAGAAACAAGAGGTGGGAGCTACTAATGGAGAGAACAAGCTGTGCATCAAAACCAGCCCTTCTTATCATATTTGGTCATGAAAATGAGCACACTAGGCAAGTACCACGAGTGCAGTCACTTGGATGTCTTTGTGCCTTTATCAGATGCAATCAGTTATACCTTTATAGTCTAAGGTTATTACTCAAGGAGCACAGGCTTCAGACTCTCTAATTTACACACATTACATGAACAATTTGTCATCACATGCCAGAGACTAGCAAGGCACTTCTCTCTATTTGGATTTTAACTGTCTTGTTTTCATTAGGAAGACAGCATCAAAACAAGACAACTAATTTCTAATAAGTATCCTGCACTAAAGGGAGAAGCACTCAGAGGACTGCCCTAATTGCAGCCAGAGTAAAATGTTTTATTTAAATAACCTTATTATCCAACATTTCACAGCATGGAAATTGTGTCAAATATCATTAACAGATCTTAACTTAGATTTCCCATTTTAACTGTAAGCCTTCTTTTCTGGCACTTGCACATGGAACTGTGCACACTTAAGATACTTAACAACAAATCTGATTTTTATCACTGTTGGCAAAGCAATCAAAAGCTCCCTTACCTTTTCTGAGGCTGTGGCAAGTTTAGTACCACTTGCATCAAATGCCAAAGCAGCCAAGGGACTATCATGAGCTGGGATCATATTGGCAGCTCTCTGCAGTGAATCAATAAAACAGAACCTTAGAACAGCACAGGTTAAAAGCTACATGTGACTGCATATTTAAGCACATTCAAGGCAAGTACAGGCCTTACTTTCTGGACAACAGCATCAATATTTTTTCAGTAACTTAAGTACATAAAATTATCACTGAAGCATACACATAGACAGCACAAGCAGCAGGAAGACAATTCAAATAGAAATTACTTGGTTCCACCCATTTGCCCAATTTTACTTATTCAAATCTAGTATTAGCACTTGCATTTTATTTGCTGACATTCTGTGAAACAAGAGATGCTGCACAGAAACCCAAGTGTCCAGTAATTCCTCTCTGAGCAAGTTAAATAATTTTCAAAATCTGCATCTTTAGAGGAGGAAACAGCATTCAAAGATTCTTACCAGATTGATAGTGTCAAAGACTTGTACTTCTCCAATAGTTGCACTTCCTGGATAGGCCAGGTAGCAATTATCATTGTTTATTGACAAAGCACACAACCCTAGGAGGGATGCAGAAACAGGATTATAAACAGGCAAATTCCAAGACTTATGCAGTAAAACTTTCTGATTTTGCTCTTGAGTAATAAAAATAAAGCAAATTATCAACAGAAATAAAAACAAAATGAGTAATCTCAGAGTCAACCTGCAGTATATCCAACTATTTAGTGTAAGTTTGTTTAATGTAAAACAGAAAAGGAAGAATATCAGTAGAGTTACAGTAACTGATTAAACAGCAAAACTTCCCATGTCTGCCATGATCCCTAAAGCATTAACCTGACAAAGTCTTTAACTACACCAAGTGATGTCAAAATCCAGTTTTTATCTCTCCTGTTGTTTTCTAACATTTCAACACATCCACTCCAGGAGACCAAAATACTGGGAGGATGCAGTTTAGGGCAGAGTCTGCTACTTGTTCTTAGCTGGATCAAACATGCAAGCTTTCAGACAACACTCATATTTGTTATTGTATTTGAAAGCAGAATTAACACCACCACATTTCCCTGCAGGGAACCTCAGACACTGACACAAAAAGCACTTTTCAGAGCTCTGCTGATTCCACCATCACATTTACCTGCAGGATTGGGAGGTGTCTCCCTGATTGTATGTAATACCTTCATGTCTCGTATGTTGTGTATATAAAGAGACTCTTCCAGACATACTATCAGCCTCTAGAAAAGGGAAAGGGGACAAAATGGTGACATGGAAATAGAGTTCATATGGATTTAACAATCTTAAAAAATTCTATCCCAAAATGCAGCAGGAACCTTCCAACAGAGAAGAGGCTGTACCCACCTGATGGGGAGAAAGGTCTGACAGAAGCCACACAAAATCCAGCTCTTGACACAAACACTGCACGTGGTCACTTGAACTGACCACTGCACCCACTTCCCTCACCCTCATCAGTGCAATCTGAACACATTCCCATTACTAGTTTAAGTCAGCAAGCCAGAAACCTCCTTATTCTTATTTCTTCATTCTTATTCTGTGCCAATTTACACATGGAAATAATGGAAATTACTTTCTGCTTTTGCTAAACAGAGAAAACAGACAAGACTTTTTAATCATTCATAAAGCCTATAACTTATCCATAATCATTTGTGAATGGTCTTTTTTAAAAATTCTTAGTAAGAATTCTTCATCACCTCATTTACTTTGTAGACTACATGTGGATGACTAATTAGACATTACTCATGTTACACTAACTCCCTGCGCCAGAAATCAATTTACCCACTCTTTCTCTCATGACTTTAAACAGGAAACCCCTCCTCCCCCCTCATATTTTGGGGGCAAAGACAGTCATTAAGATTTTCTCCTCTAGATGCCATTCCCACTAGTTTGAATGAACTGACTAAAGACAGAAGTCTGTATTTGCTGAAGAGCCTACTAATGGTTCAGTCATACAGCAAACTATGCTTGCAGGTACTTTAAAAATTCAACAGTTGCATGACATTTTTTAGATTTTATTTTTTGAGAAGAATTCAGCAAGCAGTACTTCCAACCATAACAATTTAATAGATAACTTTAAATTTTGGCCTGAAGAGAAAATGTCAGTCTTACATACTTTCACATTCAGGATGATTCACACTGGGAGGGACCTCAGGAGGTCTCTAGTCCAACCTCCTACCCAAAGCATGCCCAGTTTACTCAGGGTATTTCCCCAAGTAAATAAATAAACACAAAACCAGGAATATTTAACCAAATATAAATACTGAGAAGCCACACTTGGAAAGTTACTACTAAATTTCAAACAGCAATTCTGTCACTAAAAGGAGAGACATCAATCAGCAGAGGAAGTGCCAGAATAAGATCCACAAGCCCTCTCCCACATTTCCACCCAGGAAAAACTCACCTGTCTGTTGAGTTTGACAGCCAAGATGGTGTTGGAGTAACTGTAGTTGCAAATCTCTGTCCCCTTCTTAAAGTGACAAACTTTCAGCTTGCGTGGAGCTTTAAGGCTAACTATGGCCACCAGACTGCTGGAGAAGAGCCTCTCCACAATGCACACATCTTCTGTGTCAGCTGAGGAATCACAAGAGAAGGGAAAAATACAGAGGGAGATTTCAGGGAAGAAGAATGATGCACATCAACAGGAAATACTGTCTAAGAAAATCATAGAATTATAGATTCAGCCTATGCAAAAACACAGTTTATTCTGCCATGACAGTTCAGAGTCAAGGTGGGACATGGGACAGGTTTTTAAAGCAGAAAATCCACAACAGTGAGTGCTGATCTCCAAATATTTCCTCCCCCTTCCCCAAGGTGTCACACAAGTTTGTTTCAGAACAGTGTCTACTCCCCACACCCAAAATCCAAGAGAAAAATCCCAAAGTTACAAAACCCAGAAAACTGCAAAATTCCAGAATTGCACAACTTTCTTTTATCTCTACAGAAATCTAGGAAAACAAACATTTTTTGGGCTTTTTTTGTGTGTGTGTTTGGTTTTTGTTTTTAAAGCTGTATTACACTTGACAGAGTTTCTGATGACCCAAACCCTTGGCATTTCCATTTACCTGTCCATGAAGAAAGAAAAGTTTCAGCACTCAGAGAAGCTGGTGAAACTCATTTGCCACAAGACTGCTGCAGCCTCCAATTAGCATTTCCACATATACCATCTTTTACCTGACAGGTCCTAAGAGCAATTTGTGCAGGAATCTCTGATGCCCAGCATTCATGCAGAGCCATAAAACATCACATTTGCCAAGTGTTTCTACTATGGGAGCACTGAAAGCAAAGGAGGAACACAAACCCCTATGTGAGGGGACAGCAGGAGGGAGGAGAGCCCAGGATTTCTGGCAAAAAAAGCAATTTCAGAGCATTTGATCATAGCACAGCATTGGACCAGGCTGGCAGGAGGCCAGGTCCCAGCACCAGTTATCCTGGCATCTGTGCCTCCCTCTCCATCCCATAAAGTTCCTCTCCAAAGCCCCAGGAACACAGTGGACACAGTTGTCAGGGCAGTGAGAAGCTGCAGAGAGTTTTACCATGCTCTGCAGCCCTTTCATTACAGAACCCAATCAAGACAAGTGACTTGAGCTTTT
Source organism: Catharus ustulatus (assembly GCF_009819885.2). Classification (NCBI taxonomy): domain Eukaryota; kingdom Metazoa; phylum Chordata; class Aves; order Passeriformes; family Turdidae; genus Catharus; species Catharus ustulatus. The sequence goes on along the minus strand of NC_046236.1, from coordinate 13,164,887 downwards.
GGCCTTGATCCATCAAAACAAATTTTTCAGGAGTTGGCTTCTGGATTAGCTCAATGCTTAATACATTCCAAACTACAAAACTGCCAGTAAAAAACAACAACAAAAACAGCACCAAAAAAACCAGCTTGTTTCTGAAGGCTTCTGTTTTGGCCAAGAGAAACATTTAGTAATTAATCTGCACTGTTCTCATCAGCAGTGACAGAAATTCCATGAAAAAAGTTCTGTTCAACATTCTCAGTATGTGACACTGCCATCATGTCTGCTTTTAAACTGCTTTTTCTGGGCAGTTATTGCAAGAAAATGAACACACAAAGTATTTAATGTCCTACATTTTTTGAGAGAAACAGCCTACTTATGAAAGAGGAGCAGGTTTATACCCTGCATTTTCAGTACTCCATGCTGCATAATTGACTTTTATCTACATCTTGTATTTAATATGGTACTTTTCCAGAGAAGACATAACAGCTCACAGAGGCTTTGAAAATTCAATTTTCTCATGCAACAGAGATAATGCATTTTAGTAATTACTTTGTTTTCAAGGAATTGTTCTCCATTTTTCTGATACTATACAAAACACATGAAAAAGAAATACAAAAATCTGCTTCAATAAATGTATGCAGAGACTTTGAAACGCAGAGGTCTGTGTTCTTGAATCAGAGCAGCTGCATAAAAGACTCTCAAATATTTTATAAGATGGGTTATCAGCTTTCCATCTTAGCCTGGAGTACTTCAAAATGATGACATCCTTTAACAAGAGTTAGAAGACCAGCACACAGAGACCCAAACCCCACAGTCTGACTGCTCCCAGCTCCAGGGCAAGCACAGCTTCTTTTCCCATCCAGGGACAAGTGTTCAGACACAACTTGTGGGATTTGTCACCCTCCCAGGCAGGCAGGAGAACTGGTATTTCAGAAGAGCAACAGCAGCAGAGATTCATATGGAAAAAGTGCTGTCCTATGCTGCACTGATGGTGGGCAGCAGGGAAGGCACACAGGGAAGAGCACAATCAACAACTAAGCCACCAGACAGAAGAAAAAAATTTCAATAAGCAAAATGCCTCAAAGGTATTGATAATCCTTCAGTCTCACCACAAAAAGACTATAATACAGACAGTTACCTTTAAAGAAAGGCTTTGTGATGGACATTTAATTAAATTCACTTTAAAAATACAGGATGCACCTCTGCTCCTTTGTCTTCCTTTAACAGGAAGAAGAGATAAAATCACTCCACAGCTGCCAAGTAATTTATGCTTCCCAAGAGCAACTATTCAAAAGGGTACCAGGCTATACTGCCCATCCTGTGCTCATCTGACCTGAATTAATCATATGTTTAGCAGCCCTAGAGCCCTATAGCAATGCTGTTACTCAGGTTTTGGTTTTTTCTATTAGTATTATCTCCTTTATTCTACACAATTGAGCATTGCCAGAAACTCAGATTCAAAACAGAGTAAGAACAAAAAGAACTGCAAAACAAATTAAGTATCAGCAGTGAGGGGAGAACAAGCAAACACATAACAAGATTAGTTTCATAAACACAAGCATGTAGCATCACAGACAAGAGCTGGTTAGAGCCAGCTAGATTATGATCAGCTGTGTCTTTATTCCAATTTTAATCCAAGAACATGAAGCATGTTAGAAGCATTCATTAAGCCTTTAAGCACCCTCCAATCTAATGCTTGTTTTTACAGTGGGATCAACTGCACAGGGAGTCAGGAGATTGGCAGACACAGGAGAAGTCAGTGATGGGAGCAGCCACATCTCCCATCTTTTTTTGTGTTTCTCTCAAACACAAGACAGCTGAGGCATATTCTGCAGCTCAGTTTAAACACCTACACAAGAGCTGGCAGATCAATCTTCCAGAAGAGAAGGAGGGGTCCTTAACAGTGCTCACTCAACACAAGAAGTCTTCAGAACCACTTAAACCAAACTGGGAAGTGGGAGGCACCCTGTTTCAAGATACCTTTCCTTGAGGAAAGGAGGTACCCAATGCACAGGAAGCCCTCCACCCTCATATCAACTTTTAACAGGCATGGTTTGCAAGTCAAACACTGAAAAGTATTTGACTCATACAAGAAACTGAAGGTCTCTCAATATTTTGATCTGCTTTGAGCCAAGACTTTCTGGCTTCCACAGGCCAAACCAATGGATTTTTTTGTAGTGAGAGTACAAAGAGTAATGAGTTCAAACTCATAGAGGGAAAATTCAGGCCTGGTATATGGAAGAAATTCTTCCCCATGAGGGTGGTAAGGCCCTGGCACAGGGTGCCCAGAGAAGCTGTGGCTGCCCCATCCCTTTAAGTGTCCAAGTCCAGGCTGGACAGGGTTTGGAGCAACCTGGAATAGGGGAACTGAATGATCTCTAAGGTTCTTTCCAATCCAAAACACTCTACTAAATATTATCTCATACTCTGTGCTCAGCTTTCATGGACTTAGCACTCAGAAATCTTAAAATATCAAAGAGTTTAAGTCAACACAAGGATCCCAGAACAGTCTGAAGCCAAGACTGGAATCAGCAGGTCAAAATTCAACTTCCAGCTGCCTTTATCAGGCTATTGCAACATGTTGAACACGGCACTTTATCCAACCTGTACTTTTTCTCTCAAGGACTACCCAGAAGATGCAGTCCTGCCCAGTGCAGGATATTTTTTCAGTGTCTTGTGTAACAGGGAATCATCTTCAGTCTCCTGGGGTGATAGCAGGGCAGCCACTGTAAGTGCCTGACATACTGCAGAGGTCAGGTACATAAACTCCACAGCAGAAAATGGAATCCAAGCCACTTATTAACCAGTACAACCAGCCCATGACTCACATAGGAAGATGGAGCTCCAGTACAATTTAACCTGACCACAGGTGCCTAATTTGAAGCTCCCAATGACTTCTCTCCATTGACTGTGTACAGAAGGAGGCTGTCATCCCAGGTAATGGGTGATCTGAATCACACCCCATTTCCAAACTTAACATGCCACAGGGTCAGGTCACTTTGGGAATGGAGTCTGAGGACAACTCTGTCATGGGATCTCACTGTAAATGCTGACATCACAGCAATTGGTACCAGCTGCTCACATGGAGTTTACAAGAAAGCAAGGATACTCATACACAGCATTCATAGTTGACTTATTAGCATCTCAAAAAAGGGAAGTTATGAACTGCTGGCAGAACAGGGGATACCACTCCTCCCCCAGGCCTCCCTCCACTTCAGCTCAGATCCTGCTCAACTGTGATCAGTATTGATAAGTTATGGGAATAACTCAGATGAGTTATTCACCCTTTTGGATGAGCAAGTCTGCAGCTATCGTGTTAAAGAGTAATTTTCTAACAGAAAATACTAGGATAAAAAAATATATAATTGAGGCTTTGTTTTCTTATTTCATAAAGGTATATTAGTGCTTCCATACCTCAACAGCCAGTATAAAGACCCAAAAGACACTCCCTCACATGAGTAAATTATTTTTATGCCCAGCTGCTATGTAACCTGGCTAAAACCTGGCTGAACATAAAATCAGAAAAGCAGAGTTCTCACAGCTACTACCAAATATCACACCATACCAGCTAAATATAAATATAGAGCATTGATTCATAGTTTTACCCTGCCTGCAATTACTGTTTTATATTTATGTGATATTTAGGTTCCTTTTATGCCAATTTCAAACAACCTGCAAAAAAGTGAAACATTTCTTATTCTTCCCACATTAAGCCAACTGAGGGGATTAAAAAAAAATAAAAAAAGATACTCACTGCATTCATAGATCTGCTCTAATTTGTCCACAGAAGAGAGAGAGAAGAATTTGTAGCCTGATTTACTGCCAACTGCAAGGGATCTGCAAAAGAAACAAGCCAGTCAGGAACATGAACTCCATCAGCTGTGATTACCCTTGGACAGATCATTACCCAGCTCCAAACCTCCATCTGGGTTAGCTCAGTAAGAAAAGTGATAACAAGTTTGTCCAAAAAAGTCATAACAGACACAGACAGCTTCCTCAATTCTGATTAGACCAAACAGCTTCAGAATTACAGAATGTGGGTGTGGAATTCTGCATCACATTTATGAAATGAGAGCTCATAGCCTAAAGTAAACCTAGTGCCCAATTCTCACCGGTGATTTCTTCACACAGGCTAAAAGCTTTAGTGTGGAGGGAAGATGATGACTTGAATAATGTAATGCAAACCAATTACATCATTGCCTCATCACTAGAGGTGACCTCCAAGACCTTTTAAACTGGGCTGTCTGGGGATTTTTGTTCTTTACAGTGTAACCACCCCCGAGCATCCCAAAAGAGTTTTCATATTAAAAAAAAAAAGTAATTAAAGACTGCCAACTCTAATTTTCTCTGGCTTTAAGTGATGATGTTCTAGCACCTCCATTGTTAGGTCTCAGTCTTACAGATGCTCATACTGAATCTTTGATCAGAGGCACCCTCTCAAAAGTGCCAGTCACTGATGTTAAACAGATCGAACAATAGCAGAACATTAAAAAACTGACTAAACCCCCTTTTTTCCTCCATTACTCAATTTTCACACTTAGCTCACAGACCATTTAATTGCTTTTCCAGCCAGAGTCAAAGGCAGGTCTTAAATTTTAAGCTAGGAAAACCTTTAGCCTGTCTTGCAGGTCTTTACACACCAAGGCAGAGGACAATGGCTCATTCTTGTTTCCCCTCCCCATTTGGAGGACGATTTTATGCCACAGATAAAGAAAATTAACAGTCAATACAGTTTCACAGGAGTGCATTAGCATGCTCATAGTTCATATATTTCTTACTGCCAAGAAACAGGAGGAAAATTTCAATAAAATACATTTCAATACCCTAAATTGTGGCAAGTCATTCAACACAGGGCTCCAATCCAAAGGTGTCATTCAGCCTGCCAAAAACGCCTTTCTGAACTCAGCAAGATGATTCTCTGCAACAATTAATGCTGCAATGAAGATTCCTAGATTTCATCTTCTTTCTGTATTTTCCACTTGTGGCTCCAAAGTGAGTCTTTTTTAAATTTCAGCATACCCAGAAGATTAAAAATTGTTCCTCATATAGTTCACCCTCTGAAATTAAGCTACAAAATCAACTTCTGTAGGATGGTGTGACCTTCTCTTCTAGAAGAAAATACAACTGGCACGATCTGGTTAGGAAATTATGTTTGAGAAGGTTTAAACCTTCAAATTAAAATATGAACCATGCAAGCAAGAGATTCAATTCCACAGATTCAATAACCAAGATATTAAAAAAAGTATATTAGGCTTAGAGATAGAGAAGCAATCATAAAACAAAATTTTGTTGCTGCTCCTCTAAGTCACCCTAGAAATACTGAATTTAATTTTCCTTCAGACAAAATCAGTATGTTCAGCAGTCTCCATCTGATTAATCACCAAAGACACTTCAGTGGTTTTGCCCAACTACTTTTGTACAACTCAACAAAAACTCACATTATGTGAAAAAAAAACCCTGAAACTCTAATTTGGTAAGACAAAGCAATGAATCAGCTTTTCCTGTATCATCTACAGTTTTCTTCAAAAGAAAGTTTAACAAAGAATGACATTAAAACTGTCACTTTGCAAAGGTAAACAAGCACTCCACAGAGTTAAAAAATAAATGGACTCACAAGACTCTTTGCAATATAAATGATCCACAAAAGACACAGGATGATTTCCTCAGAGAACCCCACACAGCAGCTATTTGTATTACTAGGCAGAACTGACTCCTGAATTGGATTTACAGCTTTAAATAAGAATACTGCTGAATCACTGTTTTACTGACAGGATCACTGAAAGCAGTAAGGAAGCCCATTTTTCTTGTCCTATGACTATACCTCATTCAAATGAGCTGTAGACAATGGCAAACAAGAATTTTGTACATGATAAAAATCACTAGACTGAACCCAAAATGCAGAAGCACAGAATGGACCTTTCCTTCCATGACAATTGCTTTTTGTTATTTGTTTCAGGATGGAGGTGAAGCCACAAATTATTTGTTTACACAGAGCAGTTCAAGTCAAGATAATTAAACCCATTTCAAGTGCAAGTGTAACTGCAAAATAACCCTTTTTCCTTCTGAACAGCAGTCTTGTTTTTAGAGGGGTTGCTTTGTTGGTTTGATTTTTTTAAACGTAGTCTTAAATTACTTCTTATGAAACTACTGGAAAAAGGCTTTTTATATGTAATAAGAACCCACTAGGCTGAATTATACCAGCATAATCACAGTGATTTAAATCTCTCATCTTCCCCTGCACTGATATTACACTTAAGCCCTTAAGACACCCCACAGCCATCTAAATGGCCAAATCCACAAAACAAGGACCTAGCCAAAATTACCTCACCTCTGGAAAAAATGTGCAAGCATATGGGGGAGAAATATGATCAATAAACCATTCAGCTCATGCTCAGATAGACAGTGGGTAACAAGAAGCTGCTGTGGTTTATCACAAGCTCCTTTTACAGCGTAGGTGTTGTGCTTTATAATCACTGATTTTCAGAAGCTGATGAGGGACTGAAATTGAAAATAAAAAATATTCTCTAAACCAGCCTTTTTTTCTCCTAACATTATGCTATACACATGTGGGTTTTTAGCTCTATTATGTGTAGCCTCTATTACACACTTTAGACTGTAGGCTCTGAGCTATTTCATTATGAAGGTTGTCTCCTCACTACAAAATTATCAATATAGCCATGATTTATGGAACTGTGTTTAGCCACTTTTTGCAGAGATAATGCTGCAGACTGATCCAAGACTACATAAATCTTGATAGTATTTTCAAGAGTGACTACCATAAATAATTAAAACTATCCTCATCAAGCAAACAGTGCTGGGAGATTGCACACACTCATTGGAAGATGCTGACACTCTAAGTGCACTCACCTAAAGTGGGAAATCAGCTGCTTCAATCTCTCTGGCTCTTTAGGAACAAGTTTTTTCAGCTGGGTTAGAATCCTAAAGTTTTCTTTTGTTTCTTTAATATACATATAGAAGGAAGAAAACCAGTTTTTCCCTTTCCATATCACAGAGGACCTTAACTACTAATCAGAAATATTCTACATTAATCAGAAGGTTCTTAACAAGGGCAGCTCTCTCAAAGATTAAATCAATTGCAGCTGCAGCATAAACATGACTCTGAAAGTCATTACTACTTTAAATAACTGGTTAATTAAGCCTACTTTCATTATGATACAGTCTCATTAGACTAATGTTCCATCTCATTTCAAAACCAATGTAAATTTCCACAGACAAAACATTCTGGGTTATGATGAAGAAGGGGAAAATAATAATAATAAAAGAAAAATCAATGAAGACGTAAGAATTGCTAAGGAATTACTAAGGAAATGTACCTTGCTTTATTTCCCCCTCCAAAATATCTGCTGCAACATCTCATGGACATGCCTTAATATCAAAGGTCATTATTTTGGAAAAGAGACACAGAACTTCATACATTCAATGTTTTTGTCAGCAACATTCTGACAACCCACAGGAGATTTTCCCATTATTCTTATATTAAAAGAAAACCCACAAACTTAAATCTGCTACACCAAAAGGAGACTATGCCTGCTCATCACTCAACATTTTCTGGGACAACAGAAAGTCCATCATCCAAATAAATATCACTGTTCTTGGGCCAAATCCCCATCCAAATGGTCACACAGTGAGGAACAGTTCCTCTGAGCAGCCCCCCTCAGCTGCTGTGCCCTCTGCAACAACAGCAAGAAACACAACATACGGTTGTCTCTCTCAGCTATCCTCCCTGAGTGTAGGAGCTACGTGACCGCTCTGTCCTTCCTTTTTTTGGTCTGTGTTTAGCTTTAAAGTCTCCTTGGAATAGAGAGCTCTCCTGTCCTCAAGGATCACGGGTGAAGGACACCTGAACCTAGGAGAAACAAAGGCAGAGGAGTGAATGCTCAGCACCTAACCCTTGTTCCTCCCACCACAAGCAGTTTACTACAGAGCTCCAAACATCAAAGAGTAAGGGGATGAGAATGCAACTTGTAGGACACAAAACATGCCAGATGCATATAGAGACAGCAGCATTTGCTCACCATGTAGAATGAAATCGATTTGTTTGGGAAATAAAGGGCAGAATTAAATTGGATAGAAGAAATACATGGATTGATACATGTCCTGTGTAACTCCCCACATAAATGAAAGCAGAGCCTGAAGAAATCCTTGCCAGTAAGGCACAAACCAGTGTTTCCTTAGAAGGCCAAACATGAGATTTCCTCTTCCCCTTTCATCAGGAGTCTGTTTTCAAAACTGCAGTGACTGTTTTGCTTCCAAATGCTGTCACACAATTACTTATTTAAAAAAAAAAGATGACTAAAACTTCTCTAATGCCCACTTGCCTTATTTCACAAGCAGGCTGTTCAGTGGGGTTATTTTTTGTGAGTGTGGGCAAATGTGTGCATATTTGTAATTGTAAGTACTTCCAGAGAATACCTGTGCAACAGCTTCAATACTGAAAGTTTTACCTATTATACAGATACATACAAGTTTTGGGATCTTGAAGTTATGCTTTGCTTAAAAAGTCACAAACTTCTAATCCATTAGCACTTCCCTTAAGAGATGTAAAGCTGCTACGAGTTTGTGAGCTGTTTAATTTTTCATAAATGTATCTGTGCTCAGTTTTAGCAGTTTTCCCAGAAGCAATACCAACTGCACTGGGGTTTTTCTTCCCAAGTATCCATTGTTAAAGACTCACAGCTGTAAAACCTACCTAGCACCGAGGCCACCCACAAGCTTCCACTGCCTGGTTTTGCTGGGACACCCGAATTCCAATCGGTTGCTCCACTTTGATCTGCAAGCTGGAGCTTCTGCCTCTCAATCAGAGAATGCCAGTCATGCCAAGTTGTGCAATGATTGATTCACTGGGGAAAAGGGCTAGGTCCAAAACAAGCACACTAACATCTTTGGAAAATACCCTTCTCTGTGTTTTTACTTAATGAAAACATTATATCAAAGAGAAGCCACAAACCAACCGCTTCTGCTGCATTATAGGTGAAGTGTTTTCAGGCAGAGTTCCAGTCCCAGCCAGTAATTCAAAACTCTCATGTAAATAAAGCTTAGGGCAATGTGGGATAAACAGGCAAGACAACACTTGCAATAATGCAGATACTATTCCAAGAGACAATGTCACTACACACAGCATCCATGAATGAATATTCCAAGTCTGGGAAAACCAAGGGACTAAAAGCAGGATAGAGGATATCTGCTTCAGTCACCAGGGATTGCAACAACTGGGAAAAGCAGAAGCAACTTCTATGATGAAACATTCTTATAACTACCAGCAATCCAATTTCCCAAGACTGAGAGCCACCATGAAGCTCATCTTCCTACAGGAGAGAGTAACTGATTACCAAATCTTCATAAAACCAAAGAAAAGTCAGCTCGATGCTTATTTTCAGAACTGGTTCTGCTGTGCAGGTAAGCAAGACACAGGCCTGAGTGGAACTGGCACCTTGTTAGGGTGAAGGTAAAAGCTTTAAATGTAGTAACAACAATGAGCCCATGTCACTTATTTTCCAGTTTTGTCTGTCAGCAATTTTTCTAATTACTGAAGCACCTTAAAGCATGATGTGAGCTCTACTGACTGGGCAGACATAAACAAAGCTTTTCTTTCATATACTGCCTGAAAGAACATACATTTGTTTACCTTGCCTGTCTGGAGAAGGGCTCCAGTTACCTGTAAAAGTTGAAAACAGGTGAGCTTTCTGAGGCCCAGCATGGGAAAGTGTAAGTCACTCCTAGTAAGTTCTTTTCAGCTCTTCTCACCTGGTAAACTGTGATCTCCTAGATATATAAAATAGAATACTATAAACCCAGAGAGCTGCTCTCTTGTTTCTCTATTCAAACAACAAACTAGGAGAGATCATGGGTGGGAAACAGAAAAAAAAATTAAATAAACTTCCAAAAAATTCTATTCTAAATTCTATTCAGTTTAGGAACTTGAATGCAACTTGGTTGTTTGGGCCACTTACCACATCAGACAAGGGTTTCACTGGGAAGCTGCTCACAAAGGCATCTGCAAGACTGGTTTTATACTCACTACTTTTCTTGGGGAGTTTTATTTAAGACACTGTTAGTAAGAAGAGATTATTCCTCATCATCCACCACCTCATTTATCTCTAAGTGTCCTTTTAAATTAATCTCAGAATTTTGAGACAAAAGTATGAACAGGAGCCTTTTGATATTTCTGTCATTTCTACATCAGATACCTGAATTCACAAATATTTTAAAATTACACAAAAGACCTAGTAAGACAAAACTTGGAATTGCAAAGATCTATGGGGCAGGTCTGCCTCACATAAAAGATACATCACCAAAATTCTCATAAATTAATCTCAAGGGGATTTTTATATAAATAATATTTTTTAAAAGCATCATTTATTGACACAATGGATATCAGAATACCAAATACAAAAAAAACCAATCCAAAACCAAAACCCAAACCAGCTATCAAATAACATTTTTTGGTTAGTTAAAAAAATGAAATGGGAAAAGTAGTGCAGCAGCACACCCAACTGAGGAATGAAATCATTAGCCAGGTGTCCCTTTTCTCTCCCTATAAACTTGATGTTATAAAGCAATTATCTTTACACTACTTGAAGAAAGATTTCAAGGTGTACAAGCCAAAACTCATTTAAGTAAGTTTATGTTATATTTGCTTTCTTTTTATTTCTGTCTTGGTTTTGTTCTCAAGTCAATCTGCATTTGAACTCTTGTTCAAATTAATTGAGGTTTTTTTGTCACAGCTCACGGATCTTTAGGTACATAAAGGTCTCCCCAAAGCTAAGGTGCAACTAAAAATGCAGAGATGCCACACTGGAGAACAGAGCTGAACTTCAAAAACTTTATCATGGCCTTTATAAACTGCAGAAGAAAGAGGTGACAAATCCCCTAGTTATAATGACTTGGGTTTTTTCCAGTAATAGGTAAAAAATGAATGGTAGCTAAGCAAAACTTGGTCATGTTTTATATGGACAGAGTGAGCTCTATATGGCACCCACTGAAAAAATGTGAAAAGCAGTTGCAGAAGTCTCTGGCTTGAATCAATATATGGATAATGATTTACTTGCAAACACACAGAGCACTACTGCTCCCCACCATAATTTACCACAAGTCATTTACTGCCAGAATCTCTTGTCTCAAATCTACCCAGCTCCAATTGCTCATCTCTTCACCCTCAACAAAACCTACAGAAGCAGGCAGAGTCTCTCCTGCTGTGATGTAACTCTGCTTGGCAGTCACCAGAAATAACCTTCTCACCTTCCCAACTCCCATGTGCTACAGGACGTGCTGAGGACAGGCACAGATCTCCCTCGTGAGGGTAAGATATTGTTGCTTGCAATAAGAACAAGCTGTTAAAAAAACAAACCCTCCACCACACACGTGGGCTACACTTTGTGATGCCAACCTGAGATCATTTCCTCTTACTCACTTCCTAAAACAAAACTCCTTTCTCGAGTACAAGTTCTTTCAGCTCCTACTCCCCCATTTCATCTCTCAGGTATTTAAGACAGTCAAATTCTTCTTTAAATGATCTTCAGTGCTCCAATCCAAACTAATAGGAGGTTCCTAAATTAAAAGCATTGCTTTATAATACCCCATATAAAAATTAATATGCCCTAATTGATCTAAATATGCTGCAATGATTAAGTAATTTGCGAGACGTGCAGCTTGAACCATCCGGAGCCCAAGGAAGCGCAGTTTCAAGGATCACAGAAAGGCCTCTTTTCTAAACCAAAACCAAAAGTAGCACGTGCTCATAAAAACATCTCCAAGCCTAACTCTTCCTGCTTCAACATAGCAGGTGACAATAAAATAACTGTATGAAAAGACAGCTCTAAGGAACTTTCAGATGAAGTCTTTGCACGTCCTAGAAGTCCTGGGGCTTCATGTCAGGCCCTCCTAGGGCTGAACATCAGCGAGGAGCAGCAGGAGCTCCCCTTCCGACCCCTTCCCCAAGGAACAGCCAGCGATGCCTCCCAGGCAGGAGCAGAAGTTCCCCAGGGGGAAGGAGAGGGCACCACGCTGCCCCACAGCTGGGTGTCCCCGCGGGAGGAGCGGCCTGGCTCCGCGGGGTCACAGCGAAGCCGGAGGGCACAGGGGGGCTGCTCCGGTTCTCCTCCCGCGGGGGACCCCGGCCCCGCTCCGGCCCCGAGGCCCCAGCAAGAGGCGGCTCCACCAGCGATCCCCGCCACGGGAAAGGGCGGCACCGGGGAGACCCCACCACGCCGCCGCACCCCGCGGCCAGGCCTGCTCGGGACCCCCAGGCCGCTGCCCCCTCCCCGGCCCGGGCCCCCCTCAGCCCGGCCCCCTTACGTGTTGTCCTGGTTGAAGTTGGCGAAGAGCAGATGGCCGCTGCCGGCGTCGCCGCTCTGCCCGGCCAAGTTCATGGCGGGACGGCCCTCGCCACCCCCGTCCGGCGGGGGGAGGACGAGGAAACACCTCCGGAAGGCTGCGCCCCTCAGCCGCGGCCGCCCCGACCCCGCCGCATCCCCGCCGGGCCCTTGTTTACGCGGCGGGCGGCGGAGCGGCCCCCGCGCCTGCGCCCTGCGGCCCCTCCCGGCCACCGTACGGCCAGCGCGCCTGCGCGAGCGCGGCGGCGCCGAGCGGAACGCGTTGCGAAGCTAAGCAGGCTCCACCGCGGCCGGCGGTGGATGGGAGACTCGGCACGTGCGTGTGATCCCCGGCTCGGGCGTGTCCCCGCTGTCCCCAAGGCGAGCGCGGCCACCACGGTCCTGTCACGGTGGCACGCGGTCACATCGTCACACCCCGCGCTGTTCCCGCCCGCCCGTGCCTGTGCAGTTCCGCTTCGTGCCACGGGGTGTCCCCGAGGCTCAGCAGATGAGCGAGCGGGGGCTCCGGGCTTGGGAAAAAGGAAAAAAAAAAAGCTGGGGCTGTTCAGCCTGGAGAAAATTGCATGGAGAGATCAAAGCAGCCTTCAGTATCTCAAGGGGCTGTTGGTCAGGATTTGTAGGAATAGGACAAGGAATAATGGGTTCACATTGGAAGGGGAAATAGATAGACAGAAGGAATTCTTCACTGTGATGCTGGTGAGGCACTGAACAGGTTGCAGATGCCCCTCCCAGCCCTGGCAGTGTCCAAAGCCAGGCTCAATTAAGCATCCTCTAGTGGATAACACAAATTGCAGGGAAGAAAAAACAACAAAACAAAAACCAAAACAAACAAAAAACCCCCACCCAGAACTGAAAAAGCGATTTCTGGAAACGGGATCAAAACCAAGGGATTAGTATGGAAAAGGGTAAATCTCACAAATATGAGCCATCAGGTGTTGGGTTTGTGCCTCTGGAGCCAGCTGGCCCCAGAGTGATGCTCATGGAGCAGTGTGGAGTGATGGATCCTCTCTCTCACCAGCCTGGGAGGCAGAAGCTGCTCCCCTCCAGCTCTGGCACAGGGACCCCTCCAAATGGCCTAAACCCAAGAGGCCGTGCCCCAGCTCCCTGCTACCCTGAATCCACCCTGCCATGTCCACGAGAGCCAGTCCTGTCCCCCACATTCTCCTCTGCCTCCTCTACACCTGCTGCCACTACATCCACGTGTCCTGTAGCTCTTTCTGCCCATCCAAAGCATCTTTGTTCCTGCAGAGCCTTTTCCTACTGATGGCAGATTTTAATCTCAAATTGTCTCTTTTATACCTGTTGGCTGTGGCAGTTTGATGTGCAGGAAAGTGTCCCTGCCTGGGGAAATGGGATCACAGCATGTGCTGCCAGGGGAGCCCAACGCTGCCATCACTGCAAAGCTGTGGATCCTCACACTGGGATCCCCCAGAACATTTCACTGGGGACAATGCACAGCTGTGGGAATCCTGCAGAGAATCACAGAATATCCTGAGATGGATACACAAGGATCAGAGTGCAGCTCCTGGCCCTGCACAGACACACCAACAATCCCAGCCTGTGCATCCCTGAGAGCAGTGTCCAAACACTCCTGGAGCTCTGGCAGCCTTGGGGCTGTGACCATTCCCTGAGGAGCCTGTTCAGTGCCTCACCCCCTCTAGGGGAAGAATTTTTTCCTACTATCTAAACTAAACTTCCCCAGACAGCTCCAGCTGTTCTCCCAGATCCTGTCACTGGTAACCAGGGAGAAGAGATCAGAATGAAGGAAGAAAACATCCCTGGGTTCATGAGCCATTTCTCATCTAAAGCAAAACTCTGCAGAGTTTTGGTGACATTAAAAAAACCCCGACTCTATTCAGGGTACCCCAGAATATTGGAATTTCTCCTTAACACCCTTACAATTTCTCAGATCTTTGCGAGCTGGGGAGTGCACCAGGGATGGGAGAGGAAAGAAAAACAAGCTGGGCTCGTGGGCAGAGTGCATGAGGAGAGCTGCTGTGCAGGGAGGGGACACATCCCAGTGGGGTACAGGTGGTGTGAGCGTGGACAGCTCCACTGCCCACCTTGGAGCAGCCCCTGGCTGCCTGTGATTCTCCGTCTGCCAGGTTTGGAGATATTGCTGGGGCTGGAGCCATTCCCCAGCACGATGCTCGAGGCTTTGGTTGCCATAACAACTGGATTCAGGCTTCAAAAATAGTAACTTATTTTTCATTCAATTTGCCTTTTGCCCTCTGAGACGGATCTATTTTGGGATGGATGGTTTGCTTCAGGTGTCCCTTGCCAGCACCCTCGGCTGTGGGCTGGGGGCTTGGGGGATGGGGGTTATTTTCTTAAATGTGATTTAATGTCCTTTCTTCTTCCTCTCCTCTTCAGGCCCAGAGAACAGGTACAGCAGGGCACAAGAATCCTGACATAGGATCTGCCAGATCTCATCATCTGGGAAAGGAATTTGAAAAAAAATCTTCCCGGTTAAGTAGCAGAGCGTGGGAGAGGTTTTCAGAGATGATCTCACTGCATCTCAGCTTGGACCTGCCACTCTCAGCCAAGGCTTGGCTGCCCCAGATATCCTACTGAAGATGGGGTTTATTTGGTTGCCCCTGCACCTCCTGACCTGTTGCCACCAGCCTGGTCCCCACTGGTGTCTTCCATCCACAGTGGGAATTGTGCAGGAAGGCTGAACCTGCTGCTGGCTCCTGGGATGCTTCTTGTGTGCCTTGGGGACACCCCACAATGCAGCTGCACCTGGAGCATCCTCTGAGGGATTGAGCTGCTTTTGGAAGGGGTTGCAGAGGGTGCTGGGATTAATTCCTGCCTTGAATTAAGGGACTGTTTCCTTTTTGTCTGCTTTGGCTTTTGGAAGGCCTGTGTGTGCTCGATTTCCCACGGAAATGGCCATAGGAGCACAACCCTTCTTGTCAAGATGTCCCTTTTCCACCTTCAGCAGGGAGAGGTGGTGTTGGGGTGCCCAAGGCTCTGCTCCTCCTGGTGCTGCTGACCTCTCCTTTCTTGTCCCTCAGCTGCTGGCCTGAGGGTGGCTGCAGTCCCTGGCACAGCGAGGGCAGGGGTGACACCCACACAAACCCCCGTCACCTCTCTTGTCCCCTCTCTGAGCTGCCTGACCTCAGATGTACCTCGGGATGTCACCTCCTGTAGGAGCCTGCTTGAGTGATGTAGAGGAGGGAGGGGTGAAGGCTTTAGGATGGAGATGGGCAGATTTGGGGGTCCTTAATCCTCGCCTTGCTGCTTTGTCCCCCTTCTCCCGAGCAGGGAGGGATGGTGGGGTGCTGGATTTGTGCACCCGGCAGCGACGGGGCTGAGGCAGAGCCACGCACCCCAGCTGGGGCCTCTGGAAAATAATGGGAAAAAAAATAAATCATTCCAACCAAATAAATAAAAGCAAAGCCAAACAAACCAGCTCCTTGGGGATGGCGCTGCCCCGGCGCGGGCAGAGATGCCACGGGGACCCTCGGGGGGACCTGGCCGTAGGGTACCGTGGGTACCGTGGGTACCGTGGGTACCGGGTTGTGCCGGCACTCTCCCCCTCCCCGATGCTTTACTCACATTTTCAATTCAAATCTGCTGCTATTTGATCCCCCGGGGGTGGCAGCGGGGAGGGTGGGGGATATTTTTAGCTGTGCTTAAAGCTGCCGGGGGGCGGAGGGAGATCGCGCAGGTTGCTGTGGCCGGGAAGAGTCCCCCCATACCCCCCTTTCTTTTTTTTTCTCCTCCTCCTCTTCCTCCTCCTCCTCCTCCTCGTTGCACATCTGAGGGCGGCAGCGGGGCTGGCTCTCCCCTCCCGGAGGTCGCCTTTGTTTTCCCCGTGTCGCTTCTCCCGAGCAGCCGAGGGGGCGGGAGGGGGCCGGGGCCGGGCTGGGCTGTGCCGGGCTGGGCTGGGCTGGGCTGGGCTGGGCTGGACCGGCCGCCCCTTCTGCTGCTCGCCCGCCCGGAGCTCGCCGAGTTGGTGCCGCTCCCCCGGGCAGCACTTTCCCCCCGGGCCGGGGCTGAGCAGCCGCCGCCCCCCGGGACCCCCATGGCACCGCCGCGATGTTCGTGTCCCGGCTCCTGGATTTCCAGAAGACGCGCTACGCCAGGTAAATCCCTCGCTGCGGCGATCCCCGACCCCCGGTGCTCGCGGAGCCCCCGGACAGCCCCAACCCCTCCCCGGGCTCGGCTCCGCTGGGATGGAGCCCGAAAGGATCTTCGAGAGCTGCCCGGTGCCTCAAAGCACAGGGCAAGTGCGGGCTGGGCTTTCGGCTACCTGCTTTTCTGCATCCCTGAAGGATTCTCAGCATCCTTGGGGAGCCTTCGCCGCCTTTCGCTGGGTCTAACTTCACCGCGGCTCTCATCCTGCTGCCGGCGGAGCAGGATCCTGCCTTGCCGAGGGAACAGACCCTAGCGCTGGCTCCGAACCCCCCAAGGAGGGACCAGCGTGGTCCAGGGTCCCGCTGCTCCCGGGTGAAACCCCCTCGGGGCGGCTCTCCCAGCCTGGACCCGCAGGCTCAACAGGGCTCCCACGGGATGCACGGGCGGTGGATCCTTCTCTCCTTCCATGGAACCTCCAGGGAGGGTTACCAGCAGCAGCCGGGACTTGTTTTGAAAGCTGAGGTGTAGCAGGAAAGCTCACGCTGTTACCTGTGCAGGGGAAACCTGAGGATTGCTGAGCACAGGTCAGGGGGCACTCGGCCACACGCGCAGGCTGCGGGATCAGATGTGGCCTTTAGAAAGGAGCTGGCAGGTGACACGGGGACAACGCCAGCCCTCTGCTCCCCGGGATGAGTCAGATGGCACCGGGTGCTGCACAGATGGGGACCAGGGGGCTGCTGGGGGGGCTCAGCTTTGCTCCCAGCTCCCTGGGGCTGTGGTGAGGGTGTTTTCCTCCCCACGGGCTGGCACAGCTCCTGGAGGCACTGAGCTCTGTGCTGCCACTTCCAGACTCCCCGGTGATCCTGTTAGGGGCAGATACCAGAGAAAAACTTGTACAAAAGAAGTGGTGATGGTGCTTCTCACCTGCTCCAGGCGGGATGATCCCTGAGGGATGTTTGTCTGGGCTGGGTAAGGACAGAAGACCATCCTCCAACCCCCTCCAGCCATCAGCTCCTTTCCTTCCGGGTGTCCCATGGGGAAAATCCATGCTTGTGTCTCCAAAACCTGCCTGAAACGTGGCCACTTGCTCAAAAACCGTTTTGATGCTGTAGCTGCCTCCTGATAACCTTTGCCTGGGGGAGAGGCAGGAGGCACCCAGCAGATCTGCACAGTGTGCCTGGTACAAAACCTTGTGAAAATGGAGAATTCAAGACTTTACCCCTCCTCCCAGTCCCCCTCAACTGGCATGCAGAGGACAGAGCTGGGAGAAATGGAGCTGAGCAAAGCTCTGTACCCCCCAGAGCAGGAGGCAAACCATCCCTTTACCCCATGGCAGGGGTGCAGAGGCTCTTTGGGAACTGGGCAGCAGATCAGAAGCTGCTCCACTGACATCAGTCTCCCCCAACAGAACCCATTTGCCAACCTGTTGCTCGATTTATCCCGAATCAGCCTGCTCCAGCCTTGTTGTGGTCCTTTCTGGAGACACCTTGTTCAATGGGGTGAGGCATCACCGAGAGCCTTGCAGGGATGGTGCCCACGTGCAGGGCAGGGGCTGTGGGGCACGGAAGGGCCAGATCCACAGGGAATCCTCCAGCCCTCACTGTGTGCCAAGGCTGGCTGGGGAGCAGCAGGAGGATAAGGGTGCTCCCTTGGCTTCCACCCCAAGAAAGCCACCAGCACGTGATGCTAACCCAGGGCTTCCTGTATCATCGCCGAGATCCTCTTAGCCCAGTGCTCAAAAATAACAGTGGGATAATCCCCGTCCTCCCCACACTCCCTGCACACCAGCTCTGCTCTCCATGGAAATGCTCTGCTGGGGAAGATCCTAAAAGAAACCCTAAAGCTGCTTCTTCCCCTGTGCCAGGGATGCTATTTCAGCTGGGCTCTGAGGTGGGAATTGGGGTGAGCACAAGCCAGGGGACTCATGGTGGCACGTGTCCTTCAAGGCAGCATCTCCAATCCTGTGTTCAGTTTTCACTACAGGAAGGATGTTGGGGTGCTGGAGCAGGTCCAGAGAAGGATAAGGGAGCACAAGTCTGATAAGGAGCAGCTGAGGGAGCTGTGGTGGGGCTCAACCTGGAGAAAAGGAGGCTTGGGGAGAATTTCTCACTGACCACAACTCCCTGACAGGAGGGTGCAGCCAGGTCAGGCTCTGCTCCCAGGGAATAAGGGACAGGATAAGACAAAATGGGCTGGAACTGCACCAGGGGAAATTTAGAATGGATATTAGGAAAGATTAAAACAGGCTGCTTAGGGAAGTGGCTGCATCAAAAACACATGTGGATGTGGCACCTGGGGACATGGTTTAGGGTGAAAATGGCAGTGCTGGCCTAATGGTCAGACTCCATCTTAGAGGTCTTGTCCAACCTTAACAATTTTATGATTCCATCTTGCAACATCTTTTCAAAGAATGTGGCCTTGGTTATGGTGTCCCTTGAAGAAACAAAAAATATCAAAGTTTTCCTTGTGGTGGAAAAGCCTGGAACAGGCTTACATTTTTCATGTCATTTTATCTAACTTTGAGCGAGGACCAAGAAAGGAGGAACTTGGCCATTGATACACCCACCAAAAGGAATAAATAAAACACAGTGTGGTGATGAAAGACCTGTTGTGTGAGAACAAAGAGATGAAAAGCAGTGATCAATGTGGGAACATTCTGTGAACTGCCAGGAGAAAACTCAGGGCTGGAGGGCACTAGGCTGTCTCCAAACGCCTCCTTGCAGGGAAGGGCTGTCACCGTGGGGGGAGCAGGGTGCAGGGCAGTGCCATTTGAGCACACTGTGGTTATAAATGAGAAACTCGGTGGTTCCTGCTCTGCTGTGGGGCCCAGGAGGCTCTTCCATCACTGACACCGTGGGGAAATGGAGTTTCAAAGCGCAGTTGCTGCAAGGCTTTCCCTGTCGCTCACAACCTGCACCCTGACAAGCAATATCCATCTCCTGCCCGTTTAACCACAACACCAGCACAGCACGAAGTGTGAGCAGATGTGATTCCTCCTGCTTTATCCAACCACTGGAGGGTTATTCCTCTGCTCCCTCTCCACTCTTCCAGCTCACCAAAACAGTGCTGGGTCCCTCCCAGACCAGCAGACCAGACCAAGCTGCATCTTTATCACTGGGTTCACTGGTCAGGTTACATGAGCTGGTAACCAAACCCTCCTTGCACCTCACCACAGCTTTGACCCCATTTTGGCCCAGTTTTAACTCAAACAGGGTCTGGTGCCTCCTGCCCTCATAGCTGCCATGGGGCTGAGTATCTCCCTGTGGGGACAATGAATGCTTCCAGACTTTGGCCATCCAGAGCTGTAATTGGAAGGAAACATGATTAATCAGGGAGCTGCTGTATCTCTGGAGCAGCAGTGGAGAGGGCTTTGCTGGGATCTGCAGGGCACTGAATCACCCTCACAAACTCATAGCAGCTCCTTGGATTTGCTCATGTAAAAGGCTCTCAATCTTACTCTGTTTGCTTGGCTTGCCCTGCATGGAGCAACACATAGAGGAGCAGATGGGAAAATCCACATTAATATCTCAGCCCAGGAGCAGGGGTCTCTGTGGGGTCTCTGCAGGTGCAAGGTCCTGGCTTGTCCTCACCTCCCTGTGCCTGCATTGCCACCTCCTCACCAGCATGAGGGCATGAAGGTCTGAACTCCACGCTTGCTCAAACCCAATGAATTTGAGAAAAGGCAGCTGGGAACACCTTCCTTGTTTCTCCCTGCACCTGTAATTATTGAGCAAGGAGACATTCATCAGCTATTCCAGCATCTGTAGCCAAGACAGGAAAAGCAGAACTAGCAGGTATAAGAGGAATAGGAAATGTTGAGGTGCTCAGACTCCAAACACAAGGAAACCAATGCCAGGCTGACAGCCTGGACAGAGCAACCCCATTGGGAAGACCCGTTCCCCATTGCTTTGCCATGAAAACATGAGCCTGCTCCCACACACTCCAAGATGCTTTCCAAGAGCTCTGCTTCCCCCACAGCCCATGTGGGATGAAGCAGTGAGGAGGGAAATGCTTTCAGTGTTGATTCTGCAGCCTGAAGCTCCTCAAGAGGCAGGGGCTGCTCACTTTGCAAGCACCAGCCCCATCAAGACCTACCAGTGTGTCCCCAGCTGAGCAGACAGACCCCCTGATGCAAAAGGCACTGCTCCAAGAGATGGAGAGGCCCCCAAAATAGATACCCTCAGATACCCTCTTAAAATGGCACCAGTAGGAGTTACCTCATGTAGCTCAGGATGCAAAATTAGAGCCGGGTATTTGGAAGGCAACAAGCTCTCAGAGCAGCATTTTTATGGGATATCCACTCAAACTGCCCCATTCCATCCTCTGTGAGGGTTGGGGCACCCAGCAGGACAGGCTCAGATGGGGACCACCACATTGAAGAAGTGCATGAGTGGGCAAACCAAGCCCCATGCCTTGTGCTTTTGGGGGAAGGATGGTCTCTTGGCTGCCCAGGATAACACATGATCTTTCCCCTCCTTCAGCTGGTGTTGGATGTCAGCCTGATGTGATTCTTTGGCACAGTTTGCTGTGTCCAGCTTCACGAGGTAGCAGCCAACACAAGCCATGGGAAATTCAAGCCAGTGCCCAGCAGGGCAGGTCAGTGACTGTGAGAAATGGGGCTCTGCCAGGACTGGTCCCAGGCTCTCCTCCCCTCCTCCTCCCTTCCCACACCCCCAGCTCCACAGCGAGACAAAGCCATGCCAGCAAGTACAAGTGCCAAAAAAAGGAAGGGAAAAGAGCACAACTTATTCCAGTCCTTCACTCCTGAGGGGTGCCTGGCTGCAGCTGCACGAGGAGTTTTGTTGAGTCCCCAGAGATGCTGCTGCCAGGGGATGGATGCTCAGGGCTGGGTCTGAGAAAGGCAGAGGAGACACAACCAAACACACAGAGCAGCTCTCTCCAGGTGTGACAAACTCAACATCTTCATGCAGTGGGAGTCCAGAGCCTGATAGGCTCTCTGTGATAACACTGCAGCCTCTCATGATAACACGATACCACAGGTATCATATTCCTGGTGGATGAGTCAGATACCTCTGAGCTGAGCCAAGCAGTGCTGACCTTCAGCAGAATTTGGAGTCAACTCTGTGCTCCTGATCGACTTTAAAGCCCAGGTTTGCTGCTGCTGAGGAAAGGATTTTATGCAGGAAGAGATCATCAGGTCAGGGCAAGGAGTTGCCTCCTCTCTGTGCTGAGCAGCACTGGCTGGCACAGCAGAATTAGACACAGCCCTGCTCTCTGTTGTAAGTAATATTAATGGAAATCTTACTATCTGCCTGCTTGGCTGGTGAAATACATGATTTTCCTCCTGTGCCTTTGCTGTCCAGAGGCATTTGCTGAATAATTTACAGATATGATTTGTGCTTGAGCAGCATCTGGGAATCCCAAATGAGAGCCTGGCTGTGCCTCTCAGGCCACGCTCTGGGGAGATTTTATGAAGCTGGGACATGGTCACCTGCCCATGTATTTCAGTCACAGCCAGGGTTAGAGGCTGGGAAAGCTCCAGCCCTCAAACCATCCAAATCTTCTGCCAGCAGGCACAGGATGCAGTGGTCACGCTCACTCCTGCCCACCTTGGCTGTTGCAGGATTTATCCCACTAACTCCTTGCTCAAGGCAAGGCAGCAAGGAACATGCACAATGACTTTCCAAACAAGAAATTAATGAATAATAGAGGATTTGCAGTTCTGGAAACACTCCTTCCAACATTTACAAAACACCTGGGACATCAGAGTCATTTTGTGACTAATCAGCTGTTGTTGGACGTCTCATGAGTATCAAATGAAACAAAAAGTCCCAGCTCAGAAAGTAATTTGGGAAACACTCACCAATCCCATCTGTTGTGAATAAACAAACAGCTCTGCTGTGGTTGCAGGGTCATGAATTGCCTTGGAAGAGTTAGAGATACCATCTACGTAGAGGGTGGGGAGAAAAATAAATATCCCTGCCCACAGGGGATATGGACAGTTAGCACCCTGTTGGGAATTACTGCTGAGTTTCCACCACCACCAACCAAGCCCTGCTGGGTGTACAGGGGCTCTTGTGGGTGCAGAAATGGTCAATGCCTGCACCCAGCCTGCCTTGGAGCCTCCTGTGCTGTCCCTGCTAGGATGAGGAGCAAGAAAGGGATTGTGTATGCCCTTGGTATGTCCAGGGGAAGAGCAGCATTCCCTCCTGCACCCTCTGAGGCAGCAGGATGTGTCAGGGGTTGCCTCCTCTGTCCCTTCTCAGGGGACATCTGTGCCTGTGGCTCAGAGCCAGGTGCAGCACGGAGCTGGCTGAGCACAGGGAGCATCTCTAAGTCAGCAGCAGCACTTCTCATCGATTCTCAGGGCATGCAGGTTGTGGAGTGCCAGGGGATGCTCTGCAGCCAGCCCAGGGTGCTTGCACACGTCAGAGTGCTGGGGATGAGCAACACTGGGATGGGAGGAATGAGGTGATGGATGATGATCTGATCTGTTGCCTGTTTTGACTCACTTTGGGGAAGCAAGACTTGCACCAGGGAAATCTGGGTGGGTTACTCCAGAAATCTGGTGATCCACTAATTTACCCATGAGAAAGACAGAGAAATGCTGGCTTAGATAAAAACCTCCCATTTCCTGCTCCCTACACAAGCTGCCAGCTCCTCGCTAGGAAACGTGACAAAAGAAAACATTGAGTTGTGTCCATCAGCCCTCCTGCCCCTCTCCCCCAGGATGAGGCACAAGAGGAGCCCATGGATGGGCCTGCCCCATCTCCCCTGGCCCAGGAGCTGATCCCAACCCACAGGAGGAGCCCCTGGATGGGCCTGCCCATCTCCCCTGGCCCAGGAGCTGACCCCCAAGCTTCCAGCAGGCAGAGCTGAGCTCTGCAAAGCAGGAGCACCATATGTGTGTGTGGGAGCGTGCAGGCACTGAGCAATGGGCATGGAAGGGAGGGTTCAGCTCCCAGCAGGTGCCAGGCAGCCACACATGCCCGTGTGGGTGGCTCTGCAGATGGCACTGCCGGGCAGCATCAGCCTTGGCGTTTCTGCTCCCCAGGGGCAAATATTCCCATGTCAAGGGGTAGGAAGGAAAAGCAGGATTTTTCCTGCTCCTGGGCTGGATAAAGTAAAGTCTGGGGGATCTCCAGGGCTCAAGGTGGTCCATGGGTGTTTCCTCGTGGTCCTGAGCCTTCTGAGCCCAGGGATTGTAAGTGTGTGCTGTACATAAACAGCAGCCAGGCTCCACGCCAGCACACACAACTCCCCAGGACTGAGCTAATTACAAACCACAGAGGAGCTCAAGGGATTGAAGCCTCTTACCAGGGATGCAGCTGGAGCTTTACCAGATTCCGGATCAGAGGCAGAGCACTTGCCAAGCCCCAGCTTACGGGGATGCCACCACAGCAGCTCCCACGTGAGCCCCAGGACCAAGCCCTGACATCTGTGCTGGGTGTGCAGCCTCAGGGCTCTGAGAGCAAACCCAGGACATGCACTGGAGAGTCAGAGGCCAGCCTGCCCTACAGGGACACATCTGCTCCATCGCTGACACCTCAGGCATCACAACACTTGTTCTACCAAGGGACAACCCCAGCAGGACTTACCACCACTGCTGATCAACATCCAGCTAATTCTCCCTCAAGCCTTTATCTCTGAGCACCACCAGGATCTTCCTCTGCTACTTTAAAAGCAGCTGTGACACCCAGTCACAAGAGGAAGGAGAAATCATCTCCCTTTGCAGCCAGATCCCAAGAACACAGCTTGGAAAAGCCCCAGCTCCTTGGGCAGGAGGGTGGATGCACAGCCAATCCATCTCCACAGGCTTTAGGCCAAAGCCCAGCCCTTTTATAAGCCATTTGTAGGTGAAACCTGTAGAGGTGATCTGCTCTGGGGAGATTTGTATCACCTGGGATGACCTTGCACTGCTGACTGCTCCTTTGTCCCCGTGGCACCCAGCCCACAGTGCAGACACACAGACAAATGCACAGCCTGATTTATGGCAGGGCTGGGGAGGGCAGGTGTTGGACCAACTCTTTCAAGGGCAGAAGCCCAGCTCACACCTCCCCATCCACATCTTAGTGGTGATTTTACACCCTCCTCACATTATCCACCCACATTAAAGGATGTCAAAATTATTATCCTCACTTGGAGAGAGGGGAAAGGGGAGTGAGAGGGACATGAAGAGGTGTGGCAGAGGCCAAACAGGGAGTTGTGTCAAAGGCAGGGCTAAACCCCACCTGTCCCAAATTGCAGCCTGGTTTGGGTCTCTTTTGGGGCTGTTCCCCTCATGTGTGCAGCTTTCCTGCAAGTGTTCCATGGCTCTGTTTGTGTGAGTGTCTGGTGACCATGGAGTGACTGATTCAGGTTCTCTTGGTGCCCTCAGGAGAGCTCAGATGGTCCCACATGAGCCCTCCAGAGGAATAATTTTACTATATCCCTTTCTTACCTTCTTCCCACCCTGGCAAATAAGAGCCAGGCAGATCTGCATGATTTTTGAGGTTGGGATTTTGTCCTTGGATAAAAGTCTTTTAAAAACTCAGTAAAAACCCCTAAAGCTATATTAAAAAAAAACCCCAACCCAAAAGAGTGGGAGAAAGAGCAGCAGAAAGGAACAGGCCTGGGAAGCCAGCCCTGCACTTTGCCCCGGCGCCCAGGGACAAGGGCTCTTTGTTTCGCTGGCCAGAGCTTGCTGTACTGGCCCTTTTCAGGCTCCCTCCCTGGGAAAGAGGCCAGAGGAAAGCAGGCACAAGGCAAAAACCCTGGGGCTGCTGTGAATAACCCCTGGTCAGACCCTCAGCAGCCTCCCCTCTTCATGGAACCAGTTGTAGGGACTCTGCCAGGAGCAGCACCAGGAGAAGGTGCCCGGGAACCCTTTGGCTCCCTGCTTCCCACACACCATCCCTGGAATGGAACATGCTCCTGTTCCTGCTGAGCAGGAGTCTTTGCCCTTCTCTGTTCTTTTGGACTTTGCCATCCTGAAGCACCTGCTGAGCTGCACTGGAGCACTCAGAGGTGTGTAAACACCTGTTTGTGGCTTCCTGGAGCCAAGGATCACAAGTGCTCTTTGCAAATGCATCCATCTGTCTGTCCAGGCTGGAGCTGTGCTTTGAGGCTGGCATGGCAGCTATCTGCAGGCTGGGAATGCTGCAGGGCTCCCTGTGCCCTGCCCTACATCCATGCCAGAGGGCACAGATAACATGAGCTGGTCCATAAAATCCCAGAGAGTAGGGGAGGAAATGGCCCCTGCACCCCTGGGAAATAAGGTACAGCCAGGGACTTTTCCTGCCTTGACAGGAGATGTGCAAACACCAGCTGAGGACCACAGAAATGTGCCAAATTAGCCCCAAACACAATGCACATCCCAAAAGTGGGGCTCAGGCTGACCCAGCACTGTGCAGCCAGGTCCCACATCTGCGATGCTCCAATTTCCTACCGTCCACAGGATGATGCTTACTAGAAAGCAAGGCAGGAAAATAAAAGCAGCCTCTCCCTGGGTGGAAAAAAAAAGGTTCTTTCTCAAGGCTCTGGGAAAAGCAGGTTTGTGGTGTCCCACACCAGCACAGCTGTGGGCTTCAGGAGCACAAATGCTCTTCAACCTCATTACATGGGGATGGCTTGAGGGTCCTTCCCAGCTTCTCTACCCTGTACCAGAGCTGGGGAGGGTATTTGCACCCCAGGGACACCTTCTCAAAGGGGCTGGGTGCTCCCCAGCCCTGGGGAGGGGGACTGTGGAATTGATTCTGTGCTGCTGCTGTAAACAGCAGAGGGAAGATGGAGCAGGCTTTGTTAAAATCAATAAATTCAAGGAAAAGGCCTTGGATGTGTTTCCTCAGCAACTGTGACGTCATGTGGACGTCTGGCCTCCCCTTCTTCCCCCCCTCCTTCTTATTATTAAAAGGGAAAATAAAGGGAAGCAGACAGTGAAGGGGAGCTGGGGACAGTCTCCTGGCAACGCTGGGGACAGTGAAGTCCTCCTGCCAGGGAACGTGGCTCCAGCTCAGGCAGCCCTGCCAGGACTTGTGGCAGCAGTGGTGAGGTGGGGAGGGCATCCCTGGTGTCCCTGGGGTGGAGGTGACACCATCTGGGCACAGTCATGTCCCCAGGGATGCCCAGCTTCTTCCCAGCCCTGCTGAGCCCCAATTTACCCTTGGTGAGCAGAGCAGTGGGAGCTTGGCTGCTCCATTCCCCCTCTTAATTCCAGACATTTTTTGGTGATGAGGACCATGAATCTCTTCCCACGGTGCCAGGGTCTGGCAGGAGGCATGGCAGGGCAGGGGCTGGGGACAGGGCCCCTCTGTGGGCTGTCACTGTCACCTGCTGGGGTGCCCCTCACCCTGCTGTGGCTGCTCAAATCCCCCCACACCAAATCCTTGTCATCTGAGCTATTTAACCCATCCTGGCTCAGTGGCTGAGGCAGTGGGGCCAAGCAGGCAGGAGGTGGCAGAGGAGTCCACACAGGCATGGGTGTCTTGGGGACAGGGAGAGGGGACTTTTCCTCTGCTTTTCCAAGCATCCCAGACTGAGACATCACCCAGTGCCCAGCAGCAAGGTCTTGCCAGCCCCTGAGCCCCTTTGCTGGGCACAACTCAGCTGTGAAACGCTGCAGATGGTGCTGGAGCTGGGGGCAAACAGGGTCACAAAGCAATTAGCCCAGTCCTGCCCAGCAGCCCTGCCAGTGCCTGGCCATCCTGACCTGAGCCACAGCAGGAAAAGTCTTAAAGCCCTGATTCTCAGCACTATGGAGGCACCCTCTGCATTTCCATTTTCCTGTTTCTCATTCCCTTTGCTAAGCCTCCACTGCTGTCTCCTGCCAGAAGAGGGTGGTGAACGAGCCTTAGCTCAGACCTGTTATCCCAGATGCACATTTAATTTGTTGTTACATACCCAGCCATGGGGTGACACTATTTTTTATCGCTGTGTGTTGGTCCAGCAGAGGAAATCAATACATTCCTGTGAGAGCCAAGAGCAAGCTGATGTCTCCTAGGACTAAGAGAAACAGGAATAAAGATGCAGGTTCCCAGGCTTTTCCCCACAGCAATCTGTGTTGGGATGTGCAATCCTGGGGGTGTGCAGGTGGTCCATAAAATCCAGAAACCAAAGGCATTGCAGGGATCCCTATTTTGGAGCTGTTGTGACATAAAGGTGTCACCCCTGGAAGGGTTGGGGTCCCACAGGTCTGCTCACTACCCTATGTTCCCTCTTTGTTGCTGGGGCTCTTCCTGCCTCTGCTCACAGCACCTGGCAGAGCTGCATCCTGCTCTCCAAGCAGCAGCAGCTCCCAGGAGCTGCTCCAGCCTGAGCCATGGCTGAGCAGGACCTGGGGTCTGGCACATGGGGACAGCCAGGTGGACACGCTGTGCTCTGGTGTCACTTCTGCAAAGAGCAAAGCTGAGCCATGGTAGGGCTGAGGGTGGCCCTGTGCAGACCCCTCCAGGAGGGTTTTGCTCCATCTCTGTCCCCTGAGTGTTTTTCTCCCTGTTTCTCACTGCAGGTTCATGAATCACCGTGTCCCATCCAACTGCAGGTACCAGCCCACGGAATACGAGCATGCAGCCAACTGTGCCACCCACGCTGTGAGTCCTGTCCCTGTCCCTGGGTGAGGGAGGATGGTGCTCATCTCTCTGGGATCCACTGAGGAACCTCAAGGGACACCTGAGAATGTCTGTGTTCAGCCCTGGAGCAGTCACTGAGGGTCTGAGGGCTGTGATGAGGTGGATGTGCCCCTTGTGCTCCTGGGGATTGGGATGTTCTCCCTTCTCCTGTCTTGGGAAGCTGATATGCATCTGCCTTGCTCTCACCCACTGTGGCCCCATGTCCCTGGGGAAGCAGGCTGTGGGCTTGGTGAGGCAGGAGTGTTTTAAAGCTCCCTGAAAATGGATTGTTTCACAGCAAGACCTGTGACAGGAGCCCGTGGGGCTGCCTGTGTAGCAGTGGGAGGGACCTCTCCCCCAATCAGGATTTCTTTTGGGAGCTGACAGTTCCCACTCTGAGTCCTGAGAGATGACTCAGAGACAGCCATCATCCATGTGCCTTCCTCCTCCTCCTCCTCCTCCTCCCTACCTTCTGGACAAACTATTTTGGAGCTGCACCACGCAGGGAGGGACCCTGCCTGCCCCTTATGGGTGGTAGCTTTGACCAGAAGCTAAAGAAACACCTAGAAGGAAAAGTGGAGGCTCTGTTGTGGCAGAGAGTCAACAGAAGGTTTGCTTCCCCTTCCAGTTCTGGATCCTGCCCAGCATCCTTGGCAGCTCCATCCTCTACATCCTCTCTGATGACCAGTGGGAAACCATCTCAGCCTGGATCTATGGATTTGGCTTGTCCAGCCTCTTCATTGTCTCCACCATCTTCCACACCATCTCCTGGAAGAAGAGGCATCTCAGGTATCATCCCTGATTGCTCAGGGCTTGGGAAGGGGGAGAGGGTCCAGCTGCCCCCAGTGCTGTGACCCATCTGTCCGTCCTGCAGGACTGTGGAGCACTGCCTGCACATGTTTGACAGGATGGTGATCTACTTCTTCATCGCCGCCTCCTACGCTCCCTGGTGAGTTGCTGGGGGCCTTCACCTGGCCCCACTGAAGGGGAAAAAATCATCCTGGTTCCAATAAATAGAGTTTCCCTCTCTAGCTTTGGTTCTTCTCAAGGGCATACCTTACCCTTTTCCACAAAACCTTCACGTCCTGTAGATTTCAACCTCTTGAAGCTGGGAAGACGCTTTGGTGGGACAGCCATGGGGGAGAGGGGGTGAGCCCAGTGCAGGGTGCTGCCCTAGACCTGCCTCACCACAGCCCTGGGTCTTGCAGGCTGAACCTGAGGGAGCTGGGTCCCTGGGCGTCCCACATGCGCTGGATCATCTGGATCATGGCATCCATCGGGACTGTCTACGTGTTCTTCTTCCATGAGCGGTGAGTGCCTGTGCCCGAGCCTGGGGGTGTGTGGGACAGCAGCAGGGACCTGCTGCCATGAGTTGCTTCCTCCACGTGGTGGCACCAAATAAAAAGCCAAAGTCCCCAGAAGTCCCGAGTGCCAGGTCCCAAGCCAGTCCGCACATGAGGACATGGGACCTGCTGTGGTGGCACTGCCACCCCTTTCTCTGGAGTGCTGCTGTGGAAATTACAAATGGAAAACTCAACCTCCCTCTGTCCCTGCTCCAAGCTGTCTCTGTCTGCTGCAGGTACAAGCTGGTGGAGCTGGTGTGCTACGTTATCATGGGCTTCTTCCCTGCCTTGGTCATCCTCTCCATGGTAAGCCCCTACTGGGAAGCACTCAGGCTCAGCATGAGGGACAAACCCCAGGAGGGGTTTGAAAACCCAGAACAGTTTGTCTCTGGTGGGTTGGTACAGTCTCCAGGCTGTGTGAGGGATAAAGACATCCCTGATAGATGTGGCTCACCTTGGTTTTGCAGGTGCTTTGGGTACCCAGCAGGCACCACATGCATCTCTCCCATCTCTCCTTCCTGGGCTCTTTTGGAAATTGTGGGATCACAGAAACATAGAATGGTCTGGTTTGGAAGGGACCTCAAAGACCATGCAAAGATTAAAGGTCATTCTCCCGGTGCTGCTGGGTCCCTGCTGTCCTGCTTGCAGAAGGCAGAGAAGCCCAGAGCTGCAGCTGGACAACACTTGTGTTCTGACTGGGGTGGTGGGGAGAGGGCAGAGCCCCCTTGGCCTCACTGAGCACTGCCTGCTCCAGCCCAACAGGGACGGCCTCCTGGAGCTGGTGCTGGGCGGCTTCTTCT
Source organism: Catharus ustulatus (assembly GCF_009819885.2). Classification (NCBI taxonomy): domain Eukaryota; kingdom Metazoa; phylum Chordata; class Aves; order Passeriformes; family Turdidae; genus Catharus; species Catharus ustulatus. The sequence continues at coordinate 13,134,783 of NC_046236.1, read as the reverse complement.
ACTGCCTGGGCATGGTGTTCTTCAAAAGCGACGGGCGCATCCCCTTTGCCCACGCCATCTGGCACCTCTTCGTGGCCATCGGAGCTGGCATCCACTACTATGCCATCTGGAGGTACCTGTACCGGCCCGGAGCGCTGGACACCGACACCTCCCGCTAGAAGCCTTACAGACATTGTTTGTGCCACCTGGGGACACAGAGGGCACTGGGGACACAGCCTGCCCCAAACCGCTCCCTCACCCCATGGACAGCAGCTGGTGGTGCCCTTCCTGCACAGACAGGAGAGCCTGGAGGTTGATTTTAAATATTTTTGTTTTTTTTAACCTCGGGAACTGTTTATTTTTTTAGGCAAAAGTTTCAGAACATAGTGATTGACTGGGCTGTGGGTGATAGGGGAGTGACCGCTCGCTGGGAGCTTCGTTCATTCACCTGGTCTTGAGCATCCCATGGGATTGGGAACCTTGGCCCCACATGCCCCTGGCTATGACACCCTGGGTTTGGCTACTGGAGTCCTTAGCATGTGCCCCTGAGGGGACTGGAGGAGTCAGGATGAGGGGAGAGACCCAGTGGTGACACCCCTGCACCACCTGGACTGGCTCCTAAATCATCCTAAGCCCTGTCAGCATGAACAGCTCCATCCCAAGTCCTTGAGGGGATGGTCCATTCTCAACAAGCCTTACCAGAGACTGAAACTTGAATCTCTTCCAGGGCATCCCAGCCCCTGAGCACTGGGAACCCTTTCTCTAAGCCAATATTAAGTGCACAAATCAGTACATCCCTGGGATCCCTTATGGACATTTTCTCCCTGGAGTGCTTGGTTTTCCTCTCCAGCCTCGGTGCCAGTGGCAGCCTGAAGCCCAGCCCTGCTCCCAGGCCCTGCTGCACCAGTGCCTTCAGCAGGGAGCACAGCTGGGATCCAGCTGCTGGCATCTCCCTGGCTGGGGTCAGCCCATCCACGTCAGGGGATTCCCTTTCTCCTCAAGGCAGGGAAGTGAACTCCTCGGGCTGGGCTCATGGGGGCTACCTGCCTTCTCTGCTCCCATTCTGCTGATGAACCTATTGCTCATCAGATTTAATTCCACTTTTGGAAAGATTTCTAGCATTCCCAGGATTGCTGCAGGGCAGGAAAGCATCCACACGAAGCCTGGATGTGAGCTGTGATGGAGAGATCCAGTGATGCTCAGTTTTTACATGCCTAACCACGGGCACACAGTGCTAACTCAGGCTAAGGAGACATGGAACATCCGTCCAGCTGCTGGGAAAACCACACCTGATCCTGCTCCCCAAACACCCTGGCAGAGCTGCAGGAGCCAGGAGGGTGTGGTGTATGCTGGGCTGTGCCTGCACCTTCCCCATCAGCCCCCAAAAGAATCAATTGCCCAACACATCTTTTTTTGCCTTTGATTAGTCACAGCCTCTGGCACAATGTGGCAAGTGAAGGAGATTTGTGGCCACCATCCCACATCTGTTTCTCCAGCAGCATTCCAGAGAGCTGAGCAGAGCTTAGGGCCCCCCAGCCTGTGGCACCCCAGGACTGGCTCTACAGGGCTGTGCCATTTTGCAGCAAATTACCAAAGAGGAAGCATCTGGATACTCACCCCTCCTGTTGTGGTGGCTGTGGTTGCCAGGCTGGCAAAAATATCCAGTGGGTTTTCACTTCCATAGGCAGAAGGTTCCTGTAAAAGGCTCTGGGAGCTGTACCCCAGCCTGGCTGGGGCTGCTGGGGATCTGGACACCCCAAAGCAGCCTTTGGGCTGGGGCTGGTTTGGGGTGAGGGGTGGTCTGAGGGATGGGGGTGAAGGAGCTGTGTGAGCCCAGACTCTGCTGCTGCCTCTGCCCAGCCCTGGCCCTGCCTCCTGCTGCAGATGGAGAGGTGGAGAAGGACAAGCTGTGAGCAACCAGCAGTTGATGGAGCATATCCAGGGCTGGAATAGCAGGATACAGAGCTCCCAGGATGGGAGATGCCATATTTTCTGTCTGGCAAGTCACTACCCTTCTCTGTGCCTCAGTTTCCCCATCTGGGAAGCAAAGACCCTGACCTACCTCACAGGGCTCGTGTGAGGACCCCGTGAAGCACTTGGAGGGCAGCCAGAGCTTCACCAACACCTGCTTCAATTTTCACTGAGTCTGGGGGAGCAGTTCCCAGAGCCACCACGGGCACAGTGACAACTTCAGCTTAGTGTGTGTGCCTGGCTCTCCTCCCCCTCTGTCCCCAAATCCCACAGGGAACCACCCTGGGCTCAGACCATGCAAACAGCAGTCCCAGCCACAAGCAAATGTCCCCTGGCAGGGGCTGAGGATGCCCAGGGACCACCACCGTGTTTTGCTTCATCCCAAGGGATTTATCTCACAAACTGTTTTGCCATTGTGGTCTTTTGGCCCTAAATCTGTCCCAAGGGCTCCTGAGGCCCAGGGAGGTGCCAGAAGGACCTTTCTGAGGCTGCTGCATCTCAGTCTCCTGCTGAACATCCAGGGCAGGACAGATATCCAGGCAGGAATGGATTTCCCTGTCGGGAACATCACCACCCTGCCTTCAGCCCGGACTTGCAGAGTGGGCTCCTCTGGAATTGAGAGGCTCCCCCTCTTCTCTTGCTCCTAAATCCTCCCCTTGCACAGCACAGGGGACACAGAGCAAGTTAGCAAGGATTGTCCTCCTATTTTATACTAATTTTCAATGACTTGTAACATTCAGGATGTTTGTGGAGGAGGGCTCGAAGGGAACTTTTTAGCATCTCATGTTTTTCACCATCCATCCTTGTTCAATCAGTATTTTATATTTAACACAGTATTGGGTCAAATACAAGCAAATGTAAGGAAGATAACGCTAGTGGATATTGTTTCCTGTGGAGTAGGATCGAAATAAAAACTCAAGATACCTCACTCTTGCCTGGTTGTTGAATCAAAATTAGTTCCCCTGCAGCACCTGGAAATAAACTCATTTTCTATCTGACTCATCCCACACGGCTTTGCTCCCTGGTGAGGAGAGGAACCACTCAGCCAAGTGCAGGGTGCTGGGATGCTGAGCCCTGACTCACCCTGGTGCAGGGATGGCATTGCCAGCTGCTGAATAAACAACCAACCAAACCAATCAATCAGTCAGTGAGTTTGCTGGCAGTGCCCCCGTGCCCAGAGGTGCTGGCTGAAAGGCTCACCAGCATCTCACCACAGCAGCTTCAGCAGAGCCCCCCACGCCTGCCCCAGCCCTGCCATTTCCCCTCCTCCTGGCTGAGTCAGAAGTCGAGGTGTGGAGCCCCAGGGCTGGCACTGCAGGGGGATGGAGCATGAAGGATGCCAGAGCCACAGAGGAGGAGAAAATCTGTGGCAGACTGAGCAGAGAGTAAGCACAGCTCAGTGACCCCACAGGGGAAACCCACATCACCCAGCAGCTCCCACAGCCTCTCCCGTGGGTGCTGGCTCTTCTTGGAGGGGCAGAATTTGCCCCCGTGCTGGAGCCACCTGCCCTGGCCCTGCCCATCCATTGTGTGTCCTCTGTGCCATAATTACACAGGGCTGAATTCCCCCCAGGCTGCCATGCTCAGCGGCTTTCCCAGAAAGCCAGGGAGGGTTCCCTGCTTCCAGGGACAGCTGAACTCACCCCGAAACCTGACCCACAACTTCCACCTCGCCCATCATTTCTTTGCTGCTGGCAATTGGGCTGGACTGGGAGGCCTCCTGACTTTGCTTTGGTGCTGTCATTCCCAGAGGGTGTCTGGGTGGCAGAATTGCTTTCCCACCCAGAGCAGCCCGGACAGGGAAACACCCTTTTACTGAAAGGAGACATTTTCACCAAGGGAAGCAGAGCATCAGTGACCATCTCAGCCTGAACAGCAGTGCAATAATGATCCATCCCTCACTCCTTTCAGGCACCAGCCTGTGTGCAGCCTCAGCAGTCTCCAGGTCAGCTCTGGAGCTGGTTTGATAAAACCTGTTTGGCCAAAGCCAGCCTGTGCAGCTGAGCCTGTGAGCTGTGCTGCATGCAGAGCCCTGCTTGGCTCGCTCCTGGAATTTTCATAGAATCCTAGAAAGACTTGGAACGAACCTTAAAGCTCATCTTGTTCCACCCCCTGCCGTGGGCAAGGACACCTTCCTCTAGACCAAGATGATCAAAGCCACATCCAACGTGGCCTGGAACTCTTCCAGGGATGGGGCAGCCACAGCTTCTCTGGGCAACCTGTTCCAGGGCCTCCCCACCCTCACAAGGAAGAATTTGTTCCCAATATTCCATCTAACCCTGCCCTTTTTTGGTGGGAATCCATTCCCCGTTGTCCTGTCACTCCATGCCCAAAGTCCCTCTCCAGTTCTCCTGGAGCCCCTTTAGGCACTGGAAGAGGCTCTGAGGTCTCCCTGGAGCCTTCTCTTCTCCATCCTGGTCTCCCCCAGCTCTCCCAGCCTGGCTCCATAGGAGAGGTGCTCCAGCCCTTGGAGCATCTCCTGAGCCTCACTCCAGCAGCTCCACACCTTTCTGTGCTGAAGGTCCCAGTGCTGCATGCAGTGCTCCAGGTGGGGTCTCAGAGACTGGGGCAGAACCCCCTTCCCACATCCTGACCCTTCCTAAATCCTGACACTTCCTAAATCCTGACACTTCCTACATCCTGACCCTTCCCACATCCTGACCCTTCCTAAATCCTGACACTTCCTACATCCTGACACTTCCTACATCCTGACCCTTTCCCTCATCCCAACTCTACCCCAGTCCTGACCCTTCCTAAATCCCGACCTTTCTCACATCCCAACCCTCCCCAAATCCCGACCCTTTCCAGTCCCGACCCTCCTACCAAATTCTGACCCTTCCCCAAATCCCCGACCCTTTTCCACATCCTGACCTTTCCCCAAATCCCGACCATTCCCCAATCCTGACCTTTCCCCAATCCCGACCTTTCCCCAATCCCTACCCTTCCCCAAATCCCCGACCCTTTTCCACATCCTGACCTTTCCCCAATCCCGACCCTTCCCCAATCCCGACCCTTCCCCAATCCCGACCCTTCCCCATTCCCGACCCTTCCCCATTCCCGACCTTTCTCCATTCCCGACCCTCCCCAATCCCGACCTTTCCCCAGTCCCGACCCTTCCCCATTCCCGACCCTTCCCCATTCCCGACCCTCCCCAATCCCGACCCTTCCCCATTCCCGACCTTTCCCCATTCCCGACTTTTCCCCAATCCCGACCCTCCCCAATCCCGACTTTTCCCCAGTCCCGACCCTTCCCCATTCCCGACCCTTCCCCATTCCCGACCCTTCTCCACATCCCGACCCTTCCCCAAACCCCGATCCTTCCCCATTCCCGACCCTTCCCTATCCGGACCCTTCCCCATTCCCGACCCTTCCCAAATCCCGACCCTTCCCTATCCCGACCCTTCCCCGCCGCTCCCTCGCGGGCAGTCGCTGCAGTTCCGCCGCTGTCCGCGGGGGGGCGCCGCGGCCGCAGTCGCTCCGCCCCGGCGGGACGGGACCGGCCCGAGGTCCCCGCGCAGCCCCGGCGGCTCCGGGCGCTGCGGCCGCGGGAGCGCCGAGCCTGCCCCGCTCCGACCGTGAGTACCGGCACCCCGCGGGGGAAAAGGCAGACCCTACCCCAGGGACCCCTCTTTCCTGGGGGGCAGATCCCCGCTGTTGAGTCCCCGGACACCCTCAGTGCGTCGGGCGGGAGCGTTTGGTTCTCGTCCCCAGGGAAGCGGAGGCGGGAGGAGCGCGGCGCTCGGGGCTTGTCCGGTTGCCGTGGGAGACCCGCGCTGCCCGCGGAACCGCAGCGGGCACGGCCGGAGGGAGGGCTGTGCCCGAGGGTCCCTGTCCTGTCCCATGGCCGGACACACGGGGAGCCTGTCCCTGGGGGTCCGTGTCCCATCGCACATCCCTTGGAATCATCCCCGTTCCATACCCCTTAGGCTCCTTCTCCTCGTTGAACTCTCCTCGGAATCCTTGTCCCCATTCCATACCCCTCAGGATCCTTCTCCCAGTCTCATGCCCCTTGGAGCCCTTCTCTCAGTCTCATGCCCCTTGGGCTTCTTCTGCCCCTTGCACGGTCCTTGGGATCCCTCTCCCCATTCCGTACCCCTGGGATCCCTCTCCCCATTCCGTACCCCCTGGGATCCCTCTTCCCGTTGCTTGCCCCCTGGGATCCTTGTCCGCTTGCACACCCCTTGGGATCCCACTGCTGTCCCACACCCTCCATTTCACCTGTGTTCAGCATCCCAGGCCGTGGCAGGGAGGTGCTGAGATGATCTGAGTCCCTGTGAGGCTGGAGCAGTTTCATGCTGAGTTGTAACTTTAGCAGAGAAAACTCAGGGGAGTTCGCTACTTGCTTGGGAAGTGCTTATTTTCAGCTCTCTCCAGGACCAGTTAATTATCGCCGGAAAAAAAAAAAAAAATTATTGCTAAGATCTTATAATTAGGCAGCCTACGGAGACTGTGGAGCTCGGGAGGCAGCAGAAAGCAAATGCTTTTTGTGCAGTGTTTCTGGGGTGTGTGAATAGATGCCCGGGCAGAGGGCTGACATTTGCACTGGTGCATTATCGGAGAGCTGGTGCACGTTGGCGGCTCAAAAGACCCTGCAAAATAATTACAGGAGGGAAAAAAACCTGTAAAATGAAAAGCTGCTGAAAGGACTCCTGTTGTCCTTGTGGATTCAGGTCCCAGACTGTTATAATGTTTGTGGAGCATAGATGCCTTTGGGACAAGCTGTGTTTGCGGGACCGGGGCTGCCTTGAATCCTGCTTGAACAGTGCCGGGGCCGCGGGTCCAGGCTGCCTACTGCTAATAATAACGTGGTAAGGAGTTTACCCGCCCTGATCCGGCTAAAGACGGCAGCGAGGGAGCCATGGACATCAGCAGCCTCCGATCTGCCCCTAGATTAGATGGATAAAACTCGCGCAAGGAGAGGCCGGGCTCTGGAGCGGAGACTCGGTCCCCAAGGAGGGGAGCGGGGGGCTCCGCTCAGAGCTGGAGGGTTTGGGGTTTTCTGTGGGGATGGCATCTGCAGAGGGGCAGGATTTGGAGCTGAGGAGCGCACGTCAAAGCCACCAGGGCGTTCTCATTTCCTTTGCTCTCCGAGTTCTAATTTGTTCCACATTGCAGTGCCGGAGCAGCCTCTCCCTCCACTTGCAGCATCCAGGCTTGCGGTCACTGCCGTTAGTCCGGGGCTGCCGCTCCAGCGGTTTCCATCCCAAAGAAAAAAAGAAAGGCAGAAAAAAAAAGAAAGAGAGAAAAAAAAGAGAAAAATGTCAAGCAAAGATCTGAGGAAACAGCTTTTCTGGTTCCTATTCTGGAGTGGTTATAGCTAAAATCTCACCACCCATCCGTGTGCTGGGATGAGCCTCGGGGAAATTCCAGATGATTAAAAAGTGTTTTAACAGTGTTGTTGCTCTTCTCAAAAGGGAATGAGATGACCTGGTAGCTACAGGTTGATTGGCTTGATAGCATCCCCCCAGGGAGAAGAGGGAGAAACCTGGCTCGAGCTTGAATTGATTAAAGACTTCAGCACCAGGAATAAATTCCTGCCATCCAACGTGGCTGTATGGAAAATAACTCCTGGCAAGTAGAAATTATTTCAGTCTCCAGCACGAGAGGTGACTCTCTGGCTGTAATACACTTCTGAGAAGCATTTGAGTTATGTGAGGTGATATTCTTGTAAAAATCTGCACTTTCCAGTATTAAAAAAGTCAATCCAGTCCAGTATTTAGAGCTGACATTGCACAGTGTCAAGAAAGCTGGTATTAAATAAAAGTGATCCATTTCCAAGGCAGTTATCAGGGAGATTATCACTGCTGGGCACTGCTTGCTGGTAACATGGACTTGGTGTTTTTATCACTAATCTGGAAGAAAGGAGATGGAAATGACTTCTGAAAAACCTGGATGTGACCCAGAGCAGCTGAGTGTTAATGGTTTGTACAAATCCGGGTGGTGAGCTGAGTGAGCAAAAGGCATCCTAACTGGAGCAGGATGGAACATGGAAATCTTTTACACCCAAAAATAATAACTGTGGCTGTACGTGGTTTCCTGTCCCTAATCTGGATGGTAAATTTTCAGCTGGAGCTACATGCAGATGCTGGGAGACAGCACAGGGATTCACCAGGCAGCAGTTTGGGGGGGTGGCTGCCTGTCTGTCCCCATTTCTGCACTGGAGAATTGAAAATTTTCAGGATAATGTGAAATTTGTCTCTGGGAAAAAAAAAAAAAAAAAAAAAAAAAAAAAAAAAAAAGTGCAGTTATTTGCATTTCTGGTCACAACCAACTTTGGGCTTATGGCAGCCAAATCCAATCTTTCCTTCTCAGCAGAGGAGATGTGGAGTCTGAGGGGAAGGGACCAAGGGGCTGCAGAAAGGATCTTACAGTGGAGAGGAGGGGGCCATCCAATGATCCACTCATCAATCAAATCAAAGAGGAAAGAGGAGGGCTTGGCAAAAGCATCTAAATACTCTTGCAGTGGAGAAAATACATGGTAGCCAAAAGCTCATTAATTGAGCAGAGAAAAGATGGCAAGAATCAATATCTGGCAGTTGAGGGCAGACACATTGGAAATAAGGCATAAATATTTTACCAGGAGGAGCGATTAATCATCAGAAGAAAAGTGGAGCAGCAGAGGTGGGGTCAGCCCCTCTTTGCCTTTTGCATCACAACCTGCAGAGTTTCTCCCACAGCCCCGAGGCTGGGCCAGCAAGAGGGACTGGATCGAACCACACCGAGGCCCTGATTGGGTGATTTAATTAGAGGATGATGCATTTATCTCTCATCATGGTGGAGCCATGGATAAGAGTGCCCCGATGGCTCTTTCTGAGCAACACCCATGAAATCCCTGGTGGCACTTGGCAGATGCTTCTTTTACCTTTGTCTCTTGGTCACCAGTGGTTTTATTCTCACAGATCTGTGGTGAAGGCTCTTCTTGGTGTCCAGCAGAACAGACTGAGATTCAGGAAAACAAATGTCAGTGAGCATCCCAGCATGCTGGGGGAAAGAGCTGGTTCAGGGCTTGTTTGTCCACCTGTGGGTCAGAGCATCCCCAGCCTGGCATCCTTGGGACACGTGTGCTTAGGAGAAAGAGATAAAGGTCACAGGGCTGTGGCTGCTTCCATCTCCTCCCCTTCTCCTTTCCTTTCTTTTTCTCCTGCTTCCTCTCCTTTCCTTTCCTTCCTCCTGCTGTTCTCTCCCGGTCTCCCATGTGATGGGGTTGGTGCTGTTGGTTATAAGGGGTGCAGATGTGGCTCAGCAGCCCACATGCAAACATCAGGACCGTGTTGCAGAACCTCTGAGCCTTCCAAACCCAGCACACTGCGAGCAGCCGACGTCTCTGAGCCACCCAGGACCTCTCTCCTCTTGCTCTCTCAGAAACGTGACAGACGCCTGCCCAGGATGATGCACAACGAGGAGCAAAGATTGTTTTGAGAAGGAGGATAAATGGAAGGGAAAAAGGCACGTGAGAAGGATGGCAAGGTAGGGAGAGGCTTTTCCTGAGCGCTGGGTGGGGGCACTGGGAAGGAGCTGCTCACCCGTAACGGGAGCAGGAACCTCAGGCTGCAGGAAAGTCCCCGGCGGATGCAGAGTCAGTTGTGGTGATGGAAGGACATGTGGTGGCCACGTGAATACCACGGGCATTTGTCAGCTCTGCAGAGCTCAGACACACAGAGCTGGCTGTGGAAAATAGCTGGTTTTGGTGTGGTCAGGCGCTGGCTGTGATGAGGTGAAGGATCCCTGACACAGATCTCGCTGGGAGGCAATCCCAGGCTTTTGACTAATTCTTGTGTTGTTAGAGAGACAATGCCATGAATGCTGGAGAAAGGGACTCTGGGGAAAGTCTGGATCATGCTCCATAGCTGCAGGCTAGCATCCTTCCAGGGAACTGGCCTGCAGTGAGAAAGCGGCTGGGGATGTCCAGGAGCAGGGGTCCCACTGACCTGCTGGCAGGTGCGACATTCCTGCTGGCAGGTGTGACATTCCTGGCTTGTCCCCTCCTGCAGCAGGGCTCAGTGGGATTGCACGCACCAGAGATTTCCTCCTGGTGGGAGATGCCCGAGCGCACGGATGTGGGAGGAGCCCATTTCATTATCATCTTATCCTGTCCATTAGAGCCCTCAGGGGGATTAACACCGGGTGTGTTCTGCTGTCCCCAGGAGAAAGCTGTGATTTCTCAGGTCATCCAGGCTGGTGCCTGGTCAAATCACACCGGTGCTGCTCTAGATGCTGAAAATTGAGGTGACCAGGCTGGCACCGCCTCCTGATCCAGGCTTCTGATTTTTTCCTGGTGAAATGTCTTTGCCCCTGAACTCTATAGGAGCTGCATTTGATAGAAAGAGCAGAAAAATAGCTGAGCTATAAATAACACATTCAAAACCAGGCAGGGACCTGCAAGAAGCAAGGATGGTGTCTCTGTGATGTGGGCTTGGAGAAATGATTTTGCCACCAGCAGATGGTAAATGGTTTCCCTTTGTGCTGGGGGTAGTTCAGGGTGGAGGAGATTAAATCCATGAAACCAGTGATTTGATGACAAAGTTTTGTCTTTTGCATTCTTGATGACAAGGTCTTGTAGGGACTCTGGGGCAGTTTTCCTTCTGGTCAATGTTAATGAGGGCTGTGCTGGAGGCCTGGGGCAGCTGTTCCTAAACCTGACTGTCTGCCAGTGCCCTGACCTGCTCCCCAGGTCGGGGCTGCCACGGCACTCCCGGGAGATGTCACACAGCAGACATCAAGGGATGTCCCCAGGGATGTCCCCAGCAGGAGCAGCAGCTCTGGGCTCAGCTGGAGAGGGAGGAGCAGCAGTGTGGGGGGAGCCACAGCCCCAGCCCCATCCCTGCCTCAGTTTCCCCACTTGCAAAGTGGGAGCAGGAGCAGCCTTACCTGAACCCAGTGAGCTGGGGTGAAGTTCTGGGGCAATATAACACACAGGGTCCTCATCCCTGCTGTCCTGTGCCAGGACTCCTGCCCTTGAGCACACCAGGAGTCAGTTTTGGAACCAGCAGGCTGGGGAGAAGGACAGCCCCCAGCATTTTCACAGTCCTGGTAGGGCTGGGAAAGGGGAAAGGGTGCAGCAGCATTGCAGGATTACACAGCTCCCAGCCACATCCTTAGCACCTGGTGCCTCAGTTTCCCCACCTGCAGCATTCCATGGGCATCAGGCTGTGGGATGGGGTGATGCACACCCTGCAGCAACCTCCTCACAACAGCTTGGAGGTGGTTTCTGGGTTAGAAGGTGACCTCTTCCATTAGCAGCAGGGACGCTCTTTTTTTCCTGAATTAGATGGTGGTTTGGAGGCTTTCCAGGCCCGCATCATTCTGCCTGATAGTGCTGAGCTTGCTCTGGAGGCACGGCTGTGCCCGAGCAAGTTGGGGCTGCAGCTGTGGCAGTCTGCTGTCACCTCGTGTGTCCCCAGCCAGGAACAGCTGGATCAGCCCAGCTGCTGATCCACGTGCTCAGGCAGCTGTGGATGGGACATTTTGGGGTTTCTCTGTGTGTGCATGGAGTCCCTGCATGTTATAGATCAGGAGATGAGGGAGTTCTCGGTTCTGTCCCAATCAGGAATGCTCAGTTGTCATTCCAGCCCTCCCCTGCCAGCCCCAGTGTGGCTCTGGGTTATCAACACCACACAAGCACCAGGTGCTGGGGAAACCAGGATGGGATTTCAAAGCCATCTACAGATGGTGACAGTGACATCAGGAGTGCTACCCACCTACATCCAGAAGTGATTTGTGGTTCCCAGTCCATTCCAGGGGGTTGAGGAGCACTTGTTGCTGCCACACAGCCTTGGCCACTTCTCCTCCAGTCTCTGCCCACTCGGGGCTGCCCTGAGCAGCCCTGCCCTGGGTAAATGTGACAAGGGCAGCCTTGTCAGCGATGCCACCCTGGGCCTGAATGTCCTCCACAAACAAACAACAGCCAAGCGATTTGCCGGAGTCAGGACATTTTTAGAAAGGCTAATTAAAGCCCATTTTCACCCTGTGCCTCTCACTGAGCAAAAGCATTTAGCAGTGACCTCAGAGTGAGTGAATTTGCACTTGAGCTTTCTGCTTCACCTCTAAAAAATGGGATTGCTCTGTAAACTCGTTAGTGAAAGTAACTCCTGATGCCTTGGCTCCTGACCAGGATGGGCCTGGCCAAGTCCTGCTGGGCTCTGCTCTCCTCCCACTACATTTTGCCTGGGTATGAGGGACTCTTGGTACACACCGTGGAGAAATACAGGGCCTCTCCAGGCTGTGTTTTCAGGGACAAATCCATCCTGGGGTAACCGTGCTGGTGCCAAGCAGCTTGGCTGAGTTTTTCCATTTTGGGTTACACGAGGGAAATGACCCTCCCTTGACCTGCCACCTTGGAGGTGACAGTGGCTCCTCCATGGCCACCACCTCGCTCTCCCCTGCTGCACATCCGGCCTGCAAACCTCTCACCTTCCCCTTTCCTCTCTTCCCTGCCCAGCTGTGCTTCATGACCACCTCCCGCACCATGTTTTACGGGCCGTCCTCCACCATGGCTCCGCCGTCCAAGAGCCGCCTGAAGCGCCAGAGCCGCCTCTTCTCCCAGGTGCTGTACCGCACCCTCAGCTACAAGGACCGCAGCGCGGCCTCCCCGGCGGCCGCCGAGGACGACCCGGCCGAGCTCTCCACCCAGCTCTCGGCCCCCGGAATCCTCAAAATCTTCGGGGGCAACATCTGTGCGGGCACCAACTACAAGAGCGTGCTGGTGACGGGCAGCTCGGGGGCGCGGGAGCTGGTGAAGGAGGCCCTGGAGCGCTACGGCCTGAGCCAGCTCAGCGCCGCGCAGTACGCGCTCTGCGACGTCATCGGCCGCTTCCAGGGCCCCGACAAGCAGTGGCACACGGAGGGGCTCAGGGTGCTGGGCGACCACGAGAAGCCACTGCTCATCCAGGACCTCTGGAAGCCCAGGGAGGGCTTCTCGCGCCGGCTGGAGCTGCGCAGGAGGGCGGAGGTGGAGGAGATGGCGGCCAGGGATGTGGATACCACCACGGCAGGTCAGAGCTGGGTGTGGGGCAGGGAGAGGGGTTGGGTGCACCCCAGGAGCCCTCCCACACTCACAGCTTTGGGTGCAGGGGGTGGTACAGGTGGGAGGGTGGCCACATTTTAGCTGCAAGGCTCCTGGGTTGAGGCAGGACTCAGCACTCTGCTGCATCAATTTGGTATCTGGGACCTCAGATATTTATCCCAGCCAGTTTAGGGGTTAATAACAAACTGTGCTCGTGGCTGGGGAGCAGCAGGCAACAGCATCAGTGCTTCCTGCTCTTCCCATCAGTGAGCCAGCACCCTGGTATCCCCAGCTTCGTGCCTGCTCCCCTGCATCCCCATCTCCCTCTGGGCATCCCCCAGGCCTGACACCCTGGGCAAATCTGCAGGAGCAATTAAGGAAAATGAAAAGCTAATGAAAAGAGAGCAATGTAGGGCAGGAGAGCCCCTGCAGCAGTGCCTGATGGAGGCCAGGGCTGGCAGGAGGAGATAAGTGCATCATTAGGAACCAGCAGGTTCATAAATGACCCCAGCACATAGTAATGAAGCTTTTTCCCCTCCCACCCTCAGTTAAAAGCCCTGTGAGGATGAGGGCAGAAAGGTTTAAAATCAGATTTTTACTTGCACAATGTGCTGGGTCAGACCTGCTGACAGAGGGGTCTGGAACAGGCTCCAGAGGTGTCAGCCACAGGATTTTGCTGGGATGGGCCCCGAGCGGTTCCTCCCACTTGTAGGAAAGGGCTGTTATTGTCAGAACTAAAATGATGATGTGATGCAGGATTACTCTGTGTGCTTGGCAAAGAAGAGCCAAGTTTCTGCCCCAGCAGCAGCAGAACAAATAGTCCAACCTGTCCCATGCCAGGGGGGACTCAGCTCCCCTCCCACCCATCCTAACAAAGGCTGGAAGGAACCCAGGCACATGCTGAGGGAATCCAGCCGTGGCCATTCCAGGGCAGAGCAGGGGCAGCTGGACCCACCCAGCTGCAGTTTTCAACTGGGACTTCACCTGGTTCTTGAGGAGACAGGGCTGCCTCCATCCTCACCGTGTCCAGCCTGTGGCTGCTCAGGAGGGGATGCCACAGGTGGTCCCAGCTCATTGCACATGAGACACAGAGGTGGCAGCTGTCAGATCTTGGGCCAAGGAGGTGGATGCTCTGCTCCTCTCTTCAGCTCTTTTTTCAGCCAGGATCAGAGAGCTGTGAAGCACCCTGGGAGAGCAGCAACTCTAAAAACAGCTTTTGTTGAATAGAGGGAAGGGCAAGAGCCAAGTGCAGTGGTTGCAGCACACGGTGGGCAGGGCCACGTGGCAGCTCCCTGCAGCCCAAGGTCACACTCAAATCCTCCCCCTCACATGCAGAAGGCAACTTTCCTGCCCGTGACCTGGATCCTGGGTGGGCTGGGAGCTGTGGGAGTGCAAGGCTGGCTCCCTCACAGGCAGGGGAAGCTGCAGGGTCTGGGCTGCCCAGCACAGGAGCAGCCTCGAGCTGGCCTGGGACTGGCACCCTTTGGGCATTTGATGAAGGAGCAGTTCCTGATGGCATCCTGTGCTCTGGATCTGGAAATAAGCCCGTTATGCTTTCGTTATCACTTCATTTGTTTCAGCACTCCTGGGTGGGGCCATGGAAATTCCCCATTTTTTAACCTTTGGGCATTTTCCATAGCTGACCAAGCTCTTCCAAGGCAGAAGCTACACCCACAGTCAGGCTGTTTGCTCTGCAGACTACACAGCCCACAGTTGTCTTACCTGGTAAAATCTCACTCCTGCAGCCCTTTCTTGTGGTGGCACCAGGAGCTGTGTCACCAGTCTCACCCTGTGCTGGTGGCACTGGGATGCTGTGGGGCTGGGACCACCCTTTCCTGCCTCATCTGCAAACTGCCAGCAATGAATGTGAGTGATGCAGCCTGTGACCCAGCACCCCAAAAAGACAAAACTGGTGCAGGGGGTATTGACCATGAGTGCCCTTCACCAGGGTCACTCTTGTCACCAGGCTCAGGCTGGCAGAGGTCCCCTTGCTGAGCAGCACTGCCTGCCCAGGGTCGTGAGGCACCGGCGTGGAAAACACAACATCTGTGCAAAAATAAAGGGACTTTAGGCTTGTAGCTCCCTCAGAGAAAAGCAGAGGAATGCTCTGCTTCATCCCCAGGGAAATACCTGAAGGCTCTTCCCCACACAGGGCATTGCTGGAGCAGCAGGACTGGGATGACTGGGACCACTGGGGTCATGCAGGTGCATCACTGGCTGGGGGAAAGGCTCCACATCCATCCATGACCTGTTAGCAAATAGCTTAAGAGTTTTATCTGCTCAGTTACCCATTATCCTAATTAGTTTATTAGCTGCTTCCCTCTGGGGAGGACAGTGCTGGCTCCTCATGCCACTAATTGGCAGCACAGGTAGAGCCTCTGCAGCAAAAGAGGCAGCTCCTCTCTGCCTGCTGCCCCCAGCCCTGCTCCTTTTGGGGAGCATAGAGACAGCAAGGAAAACATGGAGATGCAGGGAAAACACCCACAAACTGCAGCACTCGGCATCTCAGTGGCATTCCCTTTTCCAAAATACCCCCATTTTGTATCAGGTCCTGTCCTAACTGGAGCTTTCCCAAGAGGCTGGAGGCTGAACTGCACACGCAGCTCCAGAAACTTGGGATTTAAGCCTATTATTCTAAAAGATGCTCTACCAAGTGCCTTTGAGGATCTGGCTTTGATATACCTTAGCACAACTGCATCCAGGGAAGGTTCCCTGCAGAGTCTGCAGAGCAATTACATTAGGAAGGACTAGCCTGGTCTTAGTCCCTCCTGGGTACATTCAAAGCATTTCTTATTTCCTGGGGCCCACAAAGTTATTTGTTGATTTATTTCCCAGCCAGGAAAAGTGAACCTCTTTCCTCAGCTGAAAAAGAGGCAGATCCCAGCCAAGATCCCAGGCACCACAACTCACAGTTTTTCCCCTGGGTTGCAGGATGGATTTAGAGGCAGCAGCTTGGTGGGGTCTGATGGATGCTGCCCAAGGGGTGCCAGCTCTCCCTAAGGATGTGATCCAGCCCTGTGTTAGGATCTGATTAGTGAGAGATGCCTCTGCCTGAATTGAGGTGCAAATGAGACAAATGCTGAAGTAAATAATACAGATTTTATTAGCAATCAATATAAGGTAGAGAAAGAGGAAGGAGGAGGGTCAGAGAAGGAGAGAGCACTCTTGTTTTGAGCTGGTGGTTTCTTGGGTTGGTGGTCGTGAATCTCCCCCTGCCAGAATTGCCTCTTACCCAGTCAGAGCTGATTCAGCACAGTTGCTGAATTGCTTCTATTAGTTTCTTCCTTATCTTGGGAGTTCTGCCAAATGTCCTTGTGGCCTGTAAATTCTGTATTCTTTGTGCCCACTATCAGTGGTACATCCTTTTTCCCAAGCCTTGTTGACCTCCCCCTAGGCCTGAGATCATTGGAGCTTGTCCAGCCCTAAACTTTAACAAGGCCTAACACCCCAACAGTGGTACTTCCTTTCTACAGTCCAAGTCCTGGCTATCCAGGGAGGAATGTAATATTTGGGGGTGCTCTTAGGCTCCTTACACGCTGTTCCCATCCCAGTCTCCGTGTGGATTCAGCAGCCACTGGCTCTGCCCTGGAGATGTTCAGTCTTGAGTTTTGGGTGGAATAACCTGCACATGCTTGGGAGGACAAAACAGTACCAAAGGATGAAAAAAACCTAACCCAGTTTTATGGAGGGACTTTGTTATGCTCAGGAAAAGAGCTGTGTTTATCTTTCCAGCACAGCCCCGGGGTTAGTGGGAGCCTGTGACGGGGGCTCTGCTGGCAGTGAAAAAGCAGCTTTTTCCTACACCAAATAAATACAGAAGCTTCCTTTCCCCTCGATAAGGGGCTGGTGATGGGCTGTCTGTGCAGGCAGTGGGACCCCAGTCCTGGCAGGCCCTGCTCTGTCCCACTGAGCTCCAGCAGCAGCTGCTCCCCAGGATCCGGCCCCACTCCTCCCTGCTCCCACAGCCTGGGATCTGCATTGCCCCAGCTGTCCTTCATCCCTCTGCCCATTTCCACAATGTGGGCTGCAGACAGGGCTCCTGGGGGAGCTGAGTGTCCTGCAGACACGTTTGGGGTGGCCTTTGGCACGCCCAGCAGCATGGCTTGGGTGGGCTTGGTGCTCTCCCTGGATGTCACATCCGTGCCGTGCCCGGGATGGGGACGGGAGCGGGGCCAATTGCCTTTTTAAGAAGGACATGGGCAGGGGACCTTGGGGTGGCTTGACTGTGCCTTGCCCTAATCCCAAGGCATGTAAACAGCAGGGGTTATTTTCTCCCTATCCCACCCCCCTCCCCATCCCCATGTCTTTGATTTTCCCAGCAAAGGAGCACTCCATTTAAAACAAACAAACAAAAAAATGTATTTCAGAACCAGCAGCCCATTCCTCACCAAATAAGGCAGATTATTTTTTTCTTTTTTTTGGGTCTGAGCTTGTGAGTGTCCCTTTAAGCAGCCCTGGGCACCAGGCTCTGTTTTTGCCGTCCCCAAACCCCGCCAGCTGTCCCCAAATCTCGCTGTCCAAAGCCTGCTCCCCGGTCAGCCGAGCCGGGAGCGGGGCTCAGGCTCTGGTGCTGCACCGACAACGCTGCACTGCTGCTCCTGCAAGCAAATCCTTTAGGTTTGTCCCCTCTCTTCGTCCTCCCCGAATGCCAGTGACCTGCTCCCAGGAGGCTGCCCAGCTGAGGTACGAGCATCACCCCTCGGACACACAACTTCCCATTTCTCCTGCAGAGCTGAAGCCACGCTTGCAGCACGGGGGGACCCCCCCGGGGCTGGGGGTGCCATGTGAGGGGCTGCTTTTGCAGCTCGGCCAGGCCTGGTCATTCACTCCGTCTCCTGTTTGTCTCACGGACAGACAGCTCTGCCCGAATTGATGCTCGGGAGAAGTTAATGACAGCTTGTTCCTGCTGCAGCCGGGCTCCACTGCAGCTCCCATGCCTGGCTGACACTCGGGGGAATTGAGGGGGGGTCCCTGCATTTCCCCCTTGCTGCTGGCGACCGAGTGCCGAAGGGCTGAAAGCCGAATCCGGGCTCTCTTTTTTTTTTATTATTATTTTTTTATTAGCAAAGCTAGAGTGCAATTCCTTTTTATCAGGGATTTCCTCTCCCCCCAGCCCTGCAGTGTGGCCAGGGCAGGTGGGGGATGCTATGGACCGGCTGCTCTCCGTTCAGTGAGGTTTGGGGGCCAGGGGAGGGCTGGGACACCCCCTTTTTAGCGGTGGCATTAGGACACTAAACTCTCCGCGCCGGCGTCACCTTTCGGGGAGGGCAAAGGAGCAGGGACATGCAGGCAGGGGTGGGTGCGCAGCGCCGGGAGGGCTCCAGCTGCTCCATCCCCGCTCCGAGCTGCAGCATCCCTCCAGCCGCGGGGTGCTGCGGCGGGGCTGGGGTGCTCGGGGGGGGCTGCAGGGGCTGAACACCGCTCTGTCTCCCCTCCCCATCCCCGCAGGCATCAACGCCCAAGCGCGGAAGCTGCAGCGGCACCGGGCGCGGGGGGCCCGGCGGGCGGCGGGGGCTGAGCGGCGCGGGCCCCCCCCGGCCCTGCGGCGCAGCCTCAGCGAGACCAGCCTGGGGACCCCGGTTCGGCGGGCAGGGAGCGGGGCCGGGGCCGGCAGCGGGGCCGGCAGCGGGGCCCGGCTCCAGCGGCACTGCTCCACCCTGCCCGGCAGCCCGGCGGCGGCGCGGAGCGGCGGCAGCAGCATGCGGTACTCCCTCTACCAGTCCCCGCACCTCCTGCTCCTGCAGGGCTACAGCCAGCAGCATGTAAGCACCGCGCCGCCTCCTGCGCACCCCCTGCTTCTCTCCCACCCCGCAAAGCCCCCAAAAGGGAGCGGGGATGCTTGCATGGCCGGAGCTGCTGGGGTCGAGGGAGGTGGTGGTGGTGGTGGTGGTGGTGGTGCGGATGAGCATCCTTTAGGAAACGGGCTTGGGACGTGCAGCTTTGTCCTCAAGTCTGTCCCCAGCCTGTCCCCAGGTACGGGGAACACGGAGGTGGCAGCAGTGATCCTCTGCAATGCCCCAGAGGGATGCGAGGTGGTCCCCAAGCAGCATCCCTGCCCCGGCCCAAGGGATCCTGGTTCTGCGGGTGGTGGCTGAGCTGCCCCGTCCCCTGTCCGGCTGCTTCCTTAGTGACAGATGGAATCAGAGGCTGCAAGAGCAGTGCGTTTGCTGGAGGCACTTGGAGAACTGCAAAGGACAGGGTCGGCTCTCGCAGTTAATGGCTACTTTGTGCCCGTTGATTATCCGGCTGTTCCAAGTTTTTGGCAGGGTGACACCGGCACTGCAGCCATCCCGTTAGCGCTGCTGGGGAAACTGAGGCACGGGGTGGTCCCCTGAGCTGCCTCGGGGTGTGCGGGCAGGCTGCAGGGAAAGGCAGGGCCAGGGGTGGATGCTCTGACCGGGGTCCCACTGTCCCCCCGGGCAGGGGGTGCAGGCATCGCTGGGAGGAGAAGGAAAAGCAGCTGGGGAAGGGATGAGGGGCAGAGGTGGAAGGAGGGCTCCTTCTGCCCAAAGCAGCCCCATTTACTGCATGCCCAAAGTCATTGTACCCATTTATTGGCGTGCCCAAGGCAGGGATCGCCGCTGTCCTGCTTGGCAGCGAGGACAGTAAAAAACCAGAAATGCTTTTGCCATGCGAAGGTGCATGGGGGACAGCTGGGGACAGCGAGGGGACAGCTGGGGACAGCGGGAGGCTGCAGCACTCACTGCATGGCAGGGAAGGAGGGTCCCTTCTCCCCCCTCCCCGGTTCATGCTGCGTCTCCTCGCTCGGCAGGACAGCCTGGTGTACCTGCTGAACCGCGAGCAGCACACGGTGGGCCAGAGGACACAGGCGAGCAAGCCCAGCATCAGCCTGTCAGCCCCCGACATCCTGCCCCTGCACTGCACCATCAGGAAGCTCCGACCTTCGCGGCATCGCTCGGACGAGAAGCTGGTGCTGGAGCCCATCGCCGGCGCTGGCATCGCCGTCAACTTCTCCGAGGTGGCCCGGACGGTGGTGCTGCGACACGGGGACCTGCTGTCCCTCGGCCTCTACTACCTGCTCCTCTACAAGGATCCCATGAAGGCGCAGCCGCTGCCGGCGCAGACCCTGCTGAGGCTGCGAGCCCTGCACCCCGAGGGTCCCCACGTGTGCGGGGCGTGTGGCAGCCTGCTCAGGGAGAAGGACCCTGCTGCCAAAAAGCGGGGCCCCTCGCCCAGGACGCCCCGCAGGAGGCTGCAGCTGGAGTTCGAGCCGGCGGCCGAGGATGTGCTCCTGCGGCGCATCATGACCCTGATCGAGCCCGGAGGGGATGACCACAAGCTGACACCCGCCTTCCTGCTCTGCCTCTGCATCCAGCACTCGGCCACCAACTTTGAGCCAGGAGACTTCGGGCAGCTGCTGCTCAAAGCGGCCAAAATGATCCAGAGGACGGTGTGGGTCAGTCAGCGGTGGGATGGGGGGGTGTTTGGGGGGTGGGGGTGTTGCTCAACCCCTCCCTGGGGGCTTCTCAGCCTGGTCTCTGGTGGCACTGAGTGCTGCTGGGGGTGATGCTCGTGCCACCCCATGGCACTGGTTTTCACTGTGCTTTCCCCTTCTCTCCCTGCCCAGGAGCGGACACGGGAGCTGGCTGAAAAGCAATCCCAGCAGTAAGTGTGACCCTCCTTGTTTAGCCTCAAAATGGGGAGAATTCAACCTGCTTCTTTCTCCATGAGTGAGGGAAGTCTGTAAAACCACACTCCCAGCCTTGTAGCAGTGATGCAGGATGAGTTTTCCTGCTAAATCCCACGCATTCTGCTCTCTGGTCCTTTAACCATGATGCCTGCACAGAATGTGTGTGTTTGGAAAAGCTTGGGAGGGAACAGGACCTGCAGCAGCTCTGGGGTTTTCTCTGATCCAAGACCTGGCTGAGGCTTTGCACTTGTGGCTTCAGCCCTGAGTGATGAACCTGACCTTCCTCATGCTGGAGACCCCTCAGTGGAGCTGAGGTGGAGCTGGCACTGTGTGTGTGCATCCAGGGGTGGTGGCACAGGGTGTCAGTGCTGGGAGCACCGTTCTGGACAATCACAGTGGTGCAAGGAGCTGTCTTCCCAGCCATTTCCAAAACCCCATCTCTTAATCAGTGTCTGGAGAAACTGTTGGTGCTTGCTGTGAGCTTTCCTTTGGGATAAACTTCAAGGATGCTTCCTAAGTCCTTCCTATAGCAAGAAAAAGCAGTTTAGCAGTTGAGAAATTTCCCAGATGCTTTTTATTTTATTTTTGCACAGCCCAGGGCGGGTGAGCTGGGTTTAACTGTCCAGAGCTGGCAGGAGCAGCACATACCTCTGGGGAAGGCTGCTCTTCAGCCACAAGTATTTAGTGCAGTTCATCTGTGTTAGGGGAAGTCTCCCCCAAAAGGGGCACCCCACAAAGGCCAGGTGGCCTTGGTCAGCCTGGTCCCCACAGGGTCCCCTTTGCCACCCCACAGAGCAGAAATCACTGAATTTTTCCTTGTAAAGAGTCCTTCTAAGGGCAGTGCTGGGCTTGGGGGTGGGGGGATGTGAAAGCTCTCTGGCATTGCCCCAGGCTGGCTGTTTTCTCTCCAAAAGCCTGAGTGAGGATGCTGAGGAGCAGCAGGTCTAACACCTGCTGTGTCTCCCCAGCCAGGACCCTGCCACGCTGTCCCGCTTCACCATCACAGACCTTCTGCCAGACCTGCAGCACATCATCTTCTGGATGGCCAACGCCATCGAGATCCTCTACTTCGTCCAGCAGAAATCACCCACCTACATCCAGAGCATGGAGGAAGAGCTGGACATCAAAGGTAAGTCTGGGTGCAGCATCCTGCCTGTTCCACCAGAGCAACTCTGCTCTGCTAATCCCCAGTCACAGGTGGTGGTCAGTGCCCTCGAGATGCTCCGTTAACCCTCCATAATCCTCAGCAGCAGGGACATCTCTGTGCTGTGGGCTGGGGAAATCTGTGGGAGGAGCAGCCTCACATCCAGCCTCACATCCAGCCTCACATCCTGCCATGGAGCTGCCCAGCTCCAGAGCCAGGCTGTGTTGTGTTCACACACAGGTATCCCCTGCCACCACTGCAGCTTGTGGTTAATACCATGGGGGGTTTTCTTCACCCTGGATTTGTAGGTAGCCCTGCAGAACTGCTCAGCAAAAGGGAAAAAAAAAAAAGGATATTAAACCAGCCTCAGAAACTTTCTGGTCTGTGCAAACAGTTAAAATGTTCTTGGGCCAGGCAGGTGCTGGAAGGAAGGTGCAGCCCTGAGCTGCCAGCAGTGATGGGAGCTGTGGGGGATGATACAAACCTGGAAACCCCAATAACCCACACCCTGGGAGTTTGGGGACCTTGCTGCTGCAGGTTTGCTCCCCATCCTCCTCTCCTCCTGCAGGCTCCAAGGAGTCTCTGTTCTCCTCGACCATCACGGCCAGCGAGGAGGCGATGACGGTGCTGGAGGAGGTGATCATGTACACCTTCCAGCAGTGTGTCTACTACATCTCCAAGGTACAGCGTCACACGGGGCCAGCACGAGCATCCCCAGGGCTGTGCAGGAGAGGGTTTTTTAAAGCTTTTACTCCTTGGCAGTTGCACCACGCTGAGGTGTTTTCCTTCGGGCTGAAGCGCCCCGATTTTTGGTTGCAGCCCAGGAAAAGTATTGAATTACTGCGGCGTGTTTCCTTGTCTGCAGTGCAGCGGCTCGGGGGAGGTGTTTGGGGAGGGCTGCTTGGCTCGGGCCAGCGCGGCATAATGGTGTGATTCAGGGCGTGATGGAAAGGGGCCCCTGGCCCGCGAGAGCCGGGCGGCGTTGGGAACAGAGCGGGCAGTGTGCGGCACAGAAAGGCTGCCCTGTGCCCTGCCTCCCTGGCCACTGGCACACGGGGACACGGGGGCTGCTCCTGCACCGCTCCAGAGCGGCTCCTTCCTCCCCTGAGCCCTCCTCCTCTTCCTTTTGCCCCGGCAGAAGAGTGCAAGGAGCTGCTCTCCCATTTAAGCAATAGGGAAAATCATCCCCATGGATCTTTTCTTTCACTCTCTTGCCCAGCTGATTGGTTGCTGCCCTGGTTCACACCGTGTTTTGCAGATTTTAGCTGGCGTCACACACCATCTCTTCTAACTGCCAAACTACCTTAATTTTTATAATTTTTAAAACTTTTACACAGCACTGGAGCCCATGGAGGCCCGGGGTGAATAGAAGCAGCCCCTTGCTGGAGAAGCACTGGCAGGGTTTGCTTGGCTTGAGAAGGTGAAGGAAAGGCTTGGCTCGTGCAAAAATAGAAAAACCCAACAAAGTGAGTCTGCTGTGAACTTGCTGCTCTCCCTGCAGTGTCTGTACGTGTCGCTCCCTGCCCTGCTGGAGTGCAACCCCTTCCAGAGTGAGTGCCGGGAGAGCTGGCGGGGCACCCCGCCGCTGCCCGAGGAGCTCCGCAGGGTCGTGCTCATCTACCAGGCTGTGCTGGACCTGCTCCACCAGTACGAAGTGCACCCTGAGATCACCTCCCAGATGTTTGCCTACCTCTTCTTCTTCTCCAACACCCTGCTCTTCAACCAGCTGCTGGATAAGGGTCAGTCCTCCTTGAATTGCGCACAGGGGACTGAGTTATTGGCACGCCCTCCAGTCCATCCCAGTGCCACCTTAAGGGGTACGGGAAGGAGGGGGCTGGAGATGGGCAGGTCTGAGCATTGTTATAGGGAGGCCAAGCACAGACCCAGCTGCTGGCTCCTGGGTCCCCATCCCCACAAAGATCCCATCCCCATTCCACTGCAGAGGAGACTGAGGGCAGTTAATTGGGGCAGCTCATTAATAAACTATAGCAGCCTGAGGTGCTCATAGCCCTCATTAACACAGCTGCCCTATTGTAAGTGCCAGGTAAGATCCACCAGGAATCACAGCCACAGGATGCTGGGGACATTAATCTGGGGCAGGGGGACTGTTCCCTGATATGGCTGATGGCTGCTTTGCCTCCCCAGGCTCCTCTCTGGGCTGCTACCACTGGTCTCAGGGGGTGAAGCTGCGGGCCAGCGTGCGGCTGCTCCTGGACTGGCTGCGCAGCGCTGGCTTCGAGCAGCTCTCCCAGCAGTTCTTCGCCAAACTCGCCAGCGTGGCCAACCTGCTGGCCATGCCTGGCTCCCAGCTGGTGCAGGTGAGGGATTCCCAGCCTGGGGCTCGTGGCTTTGGGATGGGCATGGGCAGGAGAGTGCCTGCTCGATGTCTGGGGTGTCCTTACAGTGATGTGTCCCTCCTGCAACCTGCCACCGGCTGCCCTTTCCCAGGGTCTGTGGGTGGGCAGTAACCAGGAGAGGTTGTTCTGGTTCTCTCCATCTTGCCTGACCTCCTGCGCCCTTTGCAAGCTCCTGCTCCTCAGAAGAAGCAGTTTCTCACCTCTGCCCCACCTCCTGCTGTGTCTCCTCACACAGATGACCTGGTCATCCCTGCGAGCTGAGTTCCCAGCACTGAGCCCTGCACAGCTGCACCGGGTGCTGAGCCAGTGCCAGGCAGTGATGGACGTGGGCTGCATCTCAGCCTGGCAGCCCAGTGAGGAGGAGAGCCCAGCCACCTTCCAGCCTGGTGAGTCCTGGTCAGCCTGCTCCAGTCACATACAAACCACACAGGTAATTCCCTTCCCCTTCCTGGGTGTCCTGTAGTAACTTCAGCAATTGGTAATAACCATAGCTCCAAAATTCAGATATTGCAAAAGATGCAAAGTGCATGAGGCTTTTTCTGCTGTCCCCAGTGAGGGATGCTGCTGGCTCCACTAGGTCCCTGATGCCAGCTGGGACACTGCACATGGCTGAGAGCTGGGAGGCAGAAGTGGGGTGCAGCCTAGCCAGTGCTAACCTCCATCCCTCTGCCTTTCAGATGAGATGCTGGAATCCTTTGACAACCACCCACCCATCATCCTGCCCAGCGGGGGATTCAAAGTGGACCTGGAGGTGGAGACGTTGGACGACAACATCTACAGACACCTCCTGTACATCCGCCACTTCCTCTGGAGCCTGCAGAGCAGGAGCCCCCACACCAGCGAGGGGTCAGGCTCAGCACTCCCAAAGGTAGCCTGTATCCCACAGGGGGGTTGTTCCTCTCCTGGGTGGGCAGGAGGGTCTTGGGTCCCTCTGCAGACCCCTCCAAGCCCAGTGCCAAGGGCTTGCTGCCCTGGCCTGCAGCCTGGAGCTGTGGCAGTGCCCTCATGGAGAGCTTCTGGAAGGATTAGTGCTGCTAATCCCCCAGCATGGGGGGCACGGGGAGGTGAGCTGGAAGGACAGGCTCTTCCCAGCAATCTCGTTAGCAGGGAGGAAGGGGAGATGTCTGTGGGCAGTGCTCCCCTTCTCCCTGTGTGTTCCCTGTCCTCCCTGTGCTGCACCCTGCTCGTCCCCAGCAGCCAGGCTTGCAGGAAAGCAGTAATTAGCTAATGCCTGTAAAGCACGGGGAGGGTGATACGTGCTGTGGGTGCTAAGCTCAGCTGCCATGTGGAGGATTCCCTCCAGCAGGTCCCCTTCTCCTGCCCCATCCCGTCCCCATTCCCTGCAGCACTCACAGGCACTGCTGCCTCCTGCTGTCACACTGCCCAGCCCGTGGGGCACAGGAGGAGCTGTGCTACCTCAGTGTCCCCTTCCAATGGGATCCCCCAGCAGGGACATGACCAGGAGTCAGTCTGGCTGGCTGGAAACATCCCCAGCACTGCCCTGGCCACCAAACTGGGGTGTGGGGGACAAGCCTGGCAGTGTCACGAAAGCACCAGGGCGCTGGGGTACAGGCAGGGGGTGAACAGCACACGCGGGGGGTCCCACAGCATTTTCCTCCTTCTTAAGAAAGAGGCATGCACGACGCCGGAGGTGCTGGAGGTGAGCGAGGTCCCGGCGGCCGCCCTGGGCAGCACCATCGCCCCGGAGGATTATTGCTCCCTGGGCGGCTGTGCCGAGCCGGAGGGCAACCCCCAGCTCTGCCTGGCCACCAGCGAGCCCCCCGCCGGCGAGCCGCAGCTCCAGGAGAAGCTCAAGCAGCTGCAGCTGGGCAGGAGTCCTGTCCCCAAGGGCAGCACGGCACCCACGGACTCCTCCTGCCTGCTCACACCGCCCACCACCCCCCTGAACTTCGACTCCGGCAGCCCGGAGTCCCCGCAGGGCACGGGCAAAGGGCTGCAGGACCCCCGGAGGAACGGCATGAACGGCACCAAAGGCAGCACCCCCGAAGGTACCGAGAGCTGGCGCTGCCCCGGGGCTCGGGGGCTGCGTTCGGGCGGTGCCAGAGCCGTAAGCCGCTCTCTCCGCTGCCAGGCTGCTCGCCGACCCCCTATGACTACCCCACGCCGGAATCCTCCAGCCGCAGCTCGGCCACCGACGACTTCTGCTACGTGTTCGTGGTGGAGCTGGAGAGGGGACCCATCGGGCTGGGCATGGGGCTGATCGACGGCGTGGTGAGTTCTCAGCTGATGGCCCTGACACGGCTGGGTTACACCCCAAGAAAAGCTGATGGCTTCCCACGGGAGCTAGGCTGCTTGTCCTGGGGATGAGGAGGCACAGAGGGGTCTCTCAGTGGATCTGTACTCGTAGGTCACTGTGCTGTGCATGCAAAGTCCACAGCTGTCCTGCAGCTGGGAAGAGCAAACAGGCTCAGCTCTCTTGTGGTAGGAAAATGACTCAGCCGAGGTCTTTCCTCCACCCTTCAGCGGTGGCAGGAGAAGCAGAGAGGAGCAGGGAGGCTCACAGGGTGTCAAAACAGCTCCTCCTCTGCATTAGGAGGAATCTGGCACTGTGGGGTGGATCATGTTTTTAAATGGCATTTCACATCTGTGCAGTAGGAAACAGAGCATCACCGAGCCCTGGGACGTGTGAGCAGAGCTCCCATCCCAACATGGCTGCAGGTTAACAATGCTTTGCTCTTAATTAAATTGAACAAGAGCAGATTGCCCCCACCTCTCTGTGTATAAATTGATACAAAACTAAAGGACCACATTTCCTTCCTGTTACTGTCACCACCATCCCCATCACATTCCCAAGCATCTCCAAGGTCCCACTTGCCCTCAGGCTTGGTTGTGAGCCCTGGGGGAGAGTTACCCTGCCTGGGGAGCTCAG
Source organism: Catharus ustulatus (assembly GCF_009819885.2). Taxonomy (NCBI): domain Eukaryota; kingdom Metazoa; phylum Chordata; class Aves; order Passeriformes; family Turdidae; genus Catharus; species Catharus ustulatus. The sequence goes on along the minus strand of NC_046236.1, from coordinate 13,107,789 downwards.
CCCTTTGGAGCCACAAATCCTTGTGTCCCTTTTTTTGCTCACTGCCTTCCCCTGCCCACAGCACACACCTCTGTGCTCCCCGGGGATCTACATCCGCACGCTGATCGAGGACAGCCCCGCGGCTGCCGACGGCAGGCTCTCCATCGGGGACCGCATCCTGGCTGTCAACGGCACCAGCCTCATCGGGGCAGACTACCAGAGGTGAGTCTCACCTCACACAGGGCAGGAGTTACTGGGAGGTCCAGGTTTCTGGCTGTTTTGCTGCAGTCCTGAGGATGCTGCGGTACCAGCAGTGACCTGCACAGGACACCAGAGAGGGGGGAAGGCTGTGGGTTTGGAACAGGGGTTATGGACCAGCAACTGGGGAGCATATATGGGAAATAAATGAGAGCTCCAGAGGTGGGTGTCAGCAATGCAGAGCTGCTCCAGCCCCATCCCACCCCAGGGCCAGCTCAGAGGCAGAGCCCAGGTGCCCATAGCACAGAGCAGCTTTCGGCTTGTTTGCCCTCGTCCTGGCACCACGTACCTGGAGGCCAAGCCCTCCACAAAGCTACAGGCAGGAGAGAAACAGCCCCTGTGTGTAGGCCTGAGCAGGCACAGGTGATTGGCAAAAGGTGGGGGGTGTTTTGTGAATATCCATGACTTGGCAGGCTCCTGAGGAAGCCAGAACTCACCTCTGTCCCTGTTGCTGCTCCCTGCAGTGCCGTGGACCTCATCCGCTCCGGAGGGAAAAAGCTGCGGTTTCTGGTTGCCAAGTCGGACATTGAAATAGCCAAAAAAATCAGTTCCAGCTCCTCTTCCTCTTAGTCCTTGTGGTCCAAGGATCCTTCTGCAGCAGCTTGTGGCTACAGCTCTGGTTAAGGCTGACCTCAGGGAGCCTGGAGTGTGAGAGGACCAGGACTCCCCAACAGCCCTCGATGTGCTTTTGGACACTTTGCCCCTGCACTGCAGCTGATGAAAGGACACACAAGGATGGTGCACGCTTCTCCCACTGCACTGGCTGGGAGCATCATTCCTGATCCATTGCCCAGCTTCACCTTATACCCAGTGCTGTCCTTCTCAGGAGCTTTCCTGTTCCTTTGTCCCCTCTGGCAGGGGGAGGGAAGGGAATGCTCCCATCATGGGGACTTGTAGGCAGGCTCCTCTTTTCCTCTAGGCTGACAGCCCTGCGTGATATTTCATGCTGGCAGGCAGAAGGCTTGAAATAACTTTGGGTTTTGAAGAGAACACGTGGGGCAGGCCTGGGCTTCGCTGTGGCAGTGGCCACCTGAGGTGCTGGCACGTCAGGCTGGAAAAGTGTGCCCAGCTCTGGGAGTGGTGAAGGCAGCACAAGCACCCAGGAGTGGGATTCCACACAGGATGCATGGCCAGGAGTTAATTCCTGGTGCCATACACTAGCTCAGGTGCCTTTCTGCTGCTGGGCTGCAGCCCTGCCTCAGGATGGGAAGCAGCTCAAGCAAAGGGCTGACACCACCAGCAGTTCCTGCGAGTCCTGGGGAGAGCTCTCTGCAGAGAAGGACTCCCTTGCCCTTGCTCTGCAGATTTACTGCCCGGCTCTGGCACCACGATCCCGGCTGAACTGATGTCCTGCCAGGACTGATGGCAGGATGTTCCCACGGAGGATTGGTGCCACCAGGAACCTGAGTGAGCCCAGCAGCACTCGGCACTGCCACCAGCCCAGGCAGACAAATGACAGCTTGGCACCATGTCCTGCTCCTCCTCCTCCAGCTTTGCCAGCCCATTGCAAGCCACCCTGTTTCGTGCCGTGCTCGGAGCATCTCCCAGACGTGTGTCGCTGAAATGCCGACAGGTGATGATGGGCAGCGGAGACTCCCTTTGGGAGGACCTGTGAATATCCCAGAACTGCTCTGCTGCCGAGCCGGGTGTCAGCTCAGCCGAGGGCTCAGCTCCATCGTGTGGCTACCCTGGGCTCCGCACGCCCAGCCTCCTGCCCGCCGAGCCCGTCTGCTTTTAGCACCATTAACGGGATAAACCCGACCTGATTTCCACATATAGACAGATACCGAGACCTAGTTTAGCCGAACGCTATTAAAACAGCCTGCAGCAAACCTTCCATCACACCTTGCACGGTCCAGGCTCTGGCAGTGCATCAGATACTCACATGGCATCTCACAACAACAGAGCTCTGAGGAGTGTGATGCTAAAACAGGGTTGGCTTTAATTACACCTTGCTGCTGCAGTTTTGGCTCCTGTGCTTAGTCTTGCACGTTGCAGGAGGAGAGAGATGTCAAAACACTCCATGCAAGGGAAATGCTCCACTACTGGATTTCAATGCAGCCTGGCCTGCTTTTCTAGGCAAGATGGACCAGGCACCTTCTCTGAGACACGAGTGCCTTGCTGCTCTGCTGGGCCATGCTCACAGCCCTGGTGTGGGGTGCTGCCCCAGCAGGGACTGGGAGCAGTGCATCCTCCTGCCACTGACTCAGCTCTACCAGGCAGGTGAGCAAAGGCTCAGGGCTCCTGGTGATTCACTTCACTTTCAAGCAAGTAGGTATGCTGGCCTGTCATCCTCCACAGAACTTGAAATGGGCTTCCTAAAGCCCCTGGGCAAACTGCATGCACTCCTTAATCCCCTCTGCCCCAGAGCCAGGGCTTGGGGGGAGGCTTGGTTTGCACTAGACAGTGTTGAGGCTGCATCCTGGCACGTTCCAGCAGTACCAGTGCAACCCACTGAGCACCCCTGGAGCTGGAAAACAGCCCCAGGGCTGTGTGTCGTTCACAGTGCAGTCAGGTATTGAAACAGACTGTAAATAAACCCTGCTATTTACTAGTGTGCATGAGGGCTGGCTTCTCTCAGGAGGAGTGGGATGGATTGACTTCCCTGTGTGTTAATATGTACAGCTGAGATGTGTATAAAGCTCTGGTGCAGATACTGAGCACAGCATGGCGCCTGTCGGACACGGTGGATGTTAAGAAATGCTCTGTGTCAACAATAAACTGGATCAATAAATCTCTCTAAGCCCTGCTCTGGCAGCTGTCTCTTGGATCTGTGTTCACTCCAGTGGTGAGGGCTCCCAGATGTGATGGAGCCACTCCTGCTTCCTCCAGCTCACACAGGCCTTTGCCTGATCTGCTGCAAGGAGAGGCAAGAAAAGCAGCACATGCAGGTGTAGTGAGAGCAAAGGGGACGGGAAACAAGGCAGAGAAGGGGAGTGAAGAAGCACATCACCAAAGGAACAGGGTGTGCTGGCAGGGTATTAATGTACCATTCACTCTCCTGCAACATTCACACAAATCCAGCAGGATTTGCAATGTATACTCACCAGGAAGGGATAAGACAAGCTTAGGAGATAAAAAAGCAACAGGCACTAGGACACAGAAATACAAATAAAAAGCTTCAGACCAGAAGAGCAGCCTCAGCTCTCCTTATTCCTTTTCTCTGTTTCATTCAAAATCATTTGTTCCTCTTTTCCAGTTAAGATCAGGGCCTCAGCCTTGACTGTCAGCAGTGTCCAGTGAGTTACTCCAGAAACCTCCTGCCCTCACACTGGCATGGAGCCTGGGGCAGGCTCCAGGAACTGGGTGACCATCCTCAGGGCCAAAGGGAGGGAGTCATTCACCTCCCTCTGAAAGCGTGAGCTGGCCTGGGGTGGGGTGAACACAAACTGAGCCACACTGGGCATTTTCAGCAGGTTCATGAGCTCAGTTGCCCGTATAAGGATCTCCTCAAGGTCCTCCTCACAGTAAACAGAGGTTGCAGCAGGGCTCTGCACAAATGTCCTCATCTTGGACAGGAACATGGACACTCTGTGGGAGAGAAAAGACATGGATATTAGCTGGCAGGACCTTTTCACCCAGCCAGGTCACTGAAGTGTGCAAACTCCAACAGACTAGTGCAGGTGACAGATTAATCCCACTCCTCCAAACTGTGCCCTTCCTCAGCTCACCTCTGTCCCTTCTCAGCTGCCAGACTCAATTATTAATTAACACCAGCAAACCCACGGACATCTGCACGTTTCAACCCTTTGCTGGTGCTCACCTGGGGATCAAGTCTTGGCTGCGGGCTGCCAGCTTGGTCAAGGTGGCCATGAGGACACTGATGGCACGGGGGGCACAGCTGGGGGTGCTGGCCTGTGGCCGGAGCTGGGTGATCTCGAAGAGCACGGCCTCCAGGGTCTCGAAGAACCGTGTGATCTGCTCCACCGTGCAGCGCTTGTCGTAGGACACCGACAGGTACTCGCCGACAGCCCACGCCTGGGGCCAGGGAACAAGGGAAAGGGAATGGAGTGAGTTTTAGGGAATAGAAAATCAGGAGAGAGGAGGAGAGGGAAGGTAGAGCAGCAGAGTGCAGCTGGAGCAGCCTGCTCACCATGTGGGTGAAGATGGCCTCCTTGCTCTGGATGTTGCTGACTGCTCCTGAGAACTCCAGGATCTCTGTGGACAGCTCCACCACGAGCGCAGGGCGCAGGCTGCAGAGCACTGCCAGCTGTGAGCCCAGCACCCTGGAGCAGAGAGAAGGGCACAGCTCAGACCAGGGCAAGGTGGTGATGCCCAAAGCCAGGAGGGGTTTTGGCACAGGGCTGTATCCTCAGGATGTTCCCAGCTGGGATGAAGGTGCAGCCCCCATTCTGCACCCTTTAAATATATGTCACAGTGGGGACTGGGCCAAAAAGGCTCCTGGGCTGCCCTGGGATGCCAGGAGAAGGCCTGGGAGCTGAGCTGTGCCTCCCATCTCATCTCACCTGTACACATCCTCTTTAAATGCTGGGATCTCATAGAGCTGGTCACTCCTCTGCAGCAGCAGCACCACCAGCTGGTTTATCAGAGACCCATCTGCAAACTGAAAGCCAGCCCTTGTTTCAGCATTACCAGTGACATCCAGCAGCCAAACCCCAAAACAACCAGCCAGGTGAGACAGCTGGCAGAGAAACTGCCTGATCTAGGAGGCGAGCAGTGCACAAAGCAGGTATCAGGCACTCACTGTACTCTCATCTCTCCCTCTCACAGCTGGCTGAGAGCACAGAGTGAACCTGACACTGCTCCACAGAGCTTTTCTGTTTCTCTGCATCAAGTGGCCAGCTCAGTGCTGGTTCATGCCAGTACCAATCCCACCCTCTACTCATGCATCCCTCTCTGGGAGCTGCAGCATCTTCTCAATTCTGCTGCTACGACTGCTCTTTACATAAGAGGAGACCCCTACAGCACAACTGGGAACCAAACTCCCCCAAAAGGACCCACCTCTGCCACCACCCTGAAAAAGAGCTCCAGTAAGACAGGGACAGTCTCTGCACACTGCACCACTCTTGGGCTGCCAGCCAGGGCTCCCAGCAGCTGCCGAAGTGGAACCAGACTGTGGGCAAAAGAAGAGTTACTGTTGAAGTTACTGTTGAAGGTTTGTTCCCAGTTGCCTTTCCCTATTCCCCACAAGGCCTTTGAGCACTGGCAAAGCTGACAGAGGGAAGAGAAATCCACCTCACACCAGCTCAGAGCAGCTGTGCCTTTCCCAGTAATCCCAGTGCTGCCTCCCAGAGCTGGATGGCTGAACCACACTCAGGAGGCTCCTACCTCTCCGGGGCATCCTGGGGAGCAGACTTGGTGCGGAGGAGATACTGGAACATGCTCTTGTACAGGGGGTGGCGAAAGGCCTCCAGACACGTGGCTGGTTTCCCAGCTGGGTCACCCCCAGCCTTCTCAGAGGCAGGAAGAGATGCTGCCCTAGGAGGGAACACACAGAATGTGCTGCACTGTGAGAATGGGCCAGGGAAGAGCTGGGGTCCTGAACATTGAACAGCAAGTTGGTCTAATCCAGGCTCTCCGGAACCAGAGAGACAACCTGATGATGTTTATATTCAGGCAATAGCTCTAGGTGCTTCTGTGTCACACCTGGGAAAGGGAAACTTTGCATCCCCCAGTCATCCAAGCCCAACAAGATCTGTCTCTAGCATGAGTCTCTTTTCTAAGCACTCCAGAAAGAGCTGACATGTCAGGAAGAACAGAGATACAGCCAGTTCCAGTCCTACCCCATCTTCATGGAAACTCACAATTAAGATCTCAGGAAGAAAATTTTGTGTGCCCTCAGAAGAACAAAGCCAAAAACAGGGCTAAGAGCAGGAAAAGAAGAATAGGTATTTCACCTCTGTACTAAGGTGGTAGCTCATGGAAAACTCAAACATGTGGCAATCATTTGGAACTGGATAGGGAGAAGGGAATGGCAACAGCTCCCTGAGCCCCAAAGACAGCCCAATACCGAAATGTGAGAGCTGGTCACCTTCTCTTCCCATGTACAACACATTACAAGGAAAACTGGGCTGACATCTGTGCTAACCTGACTGCAGTGATGCCTCTTGCTCTGTGACAGCTGAGGCTCACAAGTGTGCACTGGGCTTTGGCCAGTGTTAAGATGCTGATTAACAACAAGTGAAAGGAAGGGAGGTGCATTACCTCAGCTGGATGTCCAGAGCTGCTGTCAAACAGGGCAGGTCAAGCAGCAAATGGAAGATCTCAATGGTTGTGCCTGCATCCAGCAGAAATGGGAGAAGATCCACAAACTCAGAGATCAGAGGTGGGCTGTTCCATGCCAGGAACTGCAAGGAACAAGCACAAACTGCTGCACCATCCCTGCTACTCCATCACACACCCAGACAACTCCACACTGTGACCAGATGGGATGGGGAAGGGAAAGTCACTTCTGAAAAGCAAAACCAGAGAAGTCTGAGGGTTTGGTCAAAACCCAGGAGCCTGTTAGAAGTTTAACACAGGCCTCTGGCAGCTGGTTCAGTGGCTGGCAAGCTGCAACTCACTAAACTTTTCCAGAAACAAAGTGCTGTGTCCTGTGGTAACTGTGCTCCCCAGCCCTCTACAGTCCTGCTAACCCAGACTCTTCACTCCTGGCAATGCTAAACACACCCAGAACCCTCCTCCCCTTCAAACTCACAATTCTTCTTGCCTATGCTCTCCCTAGCACTGCCATGGAGGCACATGGAGGGCTCTGGGGTGCAAAAATGAAGTTCTAGGGAACAGAAGAGGATGTGAAGCAGGCTCTCCCCTCTGCAGCTCCAACATATTGTACCTTGAAGAGATTTGGGAAGCTCTGCCTGAATATGCTGGAGGAGTCTGTGAAGAGCTGGCTGTTGTCTTTGCAGAACTGGACAAATTCGAAGGCCAGTGATGGGTTGTGGAAGAGCTGAGCTGGGATGTCAGTGAAGAGGTGTTTGTAGATGGCATCTGAGTCCACAGCTGCCAGTTTGCCTGGAAGGACACAGCCCCTTGCTGAGCACAGCCCACCCAGCAGCCCTGCCAGGCTCCAGGGGCTAAGAGAGATCTGGGTTATGTTCCCCTAAAGAGCAGGGCACACCTCAACTCCTGGGTGACCTGGGGTGGGAACATTCATACCAGAGCAAGGTGGAATTACCAACTCTGGCAGGCAGCAAACTGCCAGGACAAAAGACTGTGCTGGAATAGGCAAGACTGGATTGTGGAGGAAGGGGTGGGAGCTGAAGACTTACTGTGGTTCAGGAAGAACTGGGCAATAGGCAGCAGTGCCCTGGCATAAGTGGCATCCCCACAGATCCTGCTGTGCAGGATTTTCAGGAAGGAGACAGCACGGCACACGTAGGAGGAATCCTGTTTGCAGATGATGTCCATGATTGTCACTGCCTCAATGAGACACTGCAGGAGAGCAGAGAGTATAACTGGAATGGGGGAAGCCACAACTCCCAGAGCTTGAGCCCCACCACTGTGTACTTACAGCTTTCTGCAGGTCTCCATCATCTTTCTTCAGGGGCCCTGTGGGAGAAACAAGTCCAAGTTAAGCTTTGAACCCACACAAGAATATGAGGCTGTCAGTTTGAGCACTAACCCCAGCTTCAGAACAGGCAGGAACACACACTGATCCTAAATTCAGGCCAATGAGAACCAAGTTTCACAGCCTCCCTTGCAAATCAAGGAGGCAGAACAAGACTGTTGCCTCCAAATCCTTCCCAACACCCGGCTCAGGGCTGCTCAGTGACTCGCCCCAGCAGCTGCAGCAGGCCCTATCCCTAGGAGCCTAACTGTGGACTCCAGGGAGTGAGATCCCAGCCCAAACATGCAGCAAACCAGAAGTATTTTGGAGAACACTACCAAGAGGACTGCCAGGAGGGCTCATGGCAAGACTCACGGCGGTTGCTCTGCTCGATGAGGCGCTGGCAGTACTCGAAGGCTTTGTCCCGCAGACGCTCCCTGGGGGGAAGCAGCCGGCCAGCCGTGCCTGTAGTGGGGACCATGGATGTCACACACCTGTCCATTCCTGCTTTGTCATCTGCACAATAAACATCACACGTGTCAGCCTGTCACAGGCAGTGTCACCCACGCAGCAGCTCAGTAACAGAAAGGCAGCTGAGTGTCCCCAGGTGCAGAGTGAAGAACAGGAGGCTGAGGGAGAAGGGAATGTTACAAGAATACTAAGGAGATGCTGTCTCCCATCACCCAGGCCTTCTTACCTAGGAATCCATGGGGCTTTGTCTGAAAACAGGAGACTCACCCAATAAGTAATTCCCCAAGGAAGGATCAGTATGTATCAGTCAGGAGATTTTGTGATATTCCCTCCCAAACTTTCCCTGCTCCTAGCCCAAGCCCATATTCCTGTCACTCAGAATCATAGAATGAGAGGATGATTTGGACTGGAAGGGACTTGAAGCTCATCCAGTTCCAAAGCCCCTGCTAAGGGCAGGGACACCTTCCACTCTCCCAGATTGCTCCAAGCCTTGTTCAATCTGCTCTTGACCACTTCTGGGGATGGGGCAAGCCAGCTTCTCTGGGCAACCTGTGCCAGGGTCTTCCCACCCTCACAGGGAAGAATTTCTTCCTAATATCTAATCAGTTTGAAAGAGAGGACATTGCTGGGTTGCTGGCACAGCCACCACATATGACATCTGTGAGCACACAGCCCTCTTGGGGCTGCAGACCTTCAATCCCTACCTGGATTCAGGGTGTTCAGCTCCTTGCCCCCATAGCACAGCAGCCATTTCCTCAGCATGGAGAAGGTCTGCATGTTGAGCCACTGGTCCTGTGTGTAGTGCTGAGCCACTGAGAGCACTGTGAAGAAGTCTGTGGCAACAGTACCATCCACCTCTGTGATAGGAGCAGGCTGAGAGAAAAGATACAGCAGGTCAGAGCCCCAGAGAAAGGCTGAGTGAGAGGGCAGGGAAAACCCCACTGAGCCCAGGTAGACAAGGAGCCCTTGTTTGGGGTCTGCAGGAGGGCAAGTATCCAAAGAGAGAAAAGCCAGTGTGCTGGATCATGCTCTCCAGCTGAAACATTCAACAGCAGCACTTCTAGGCTACTATTTTCCAAAAAAAGGCAATTCTGGGAATCCAAACCAGCAGTTAACAGACTAACAAATGTCCTTGTGAGGTCACCATGGTAACTCAGCACTCACCTGTTTGGTCCTGGGACTGGAGAAGAAGCCTCCAGAGGGTTGAGCCACTCCTTGCTGAATGCTTGCATACCTCAGCCAGTCAGCCAGCTTTTTACTGACAACATTGGTCTGTTCTGTACAAGGGAAGAGACAGGGTCATTGTTAGACTGGGCAGAGAAGCAGCCTCTGCAACATGTCCCTGTTAACCCTCAGTTGCTGTGCTTTTTCTTCAGCCTCAATCACTCTCTGATCCAGCAATCCACAAAGAAATTGGTGGATGTTCTACACTCTTCACACTACCTTAGTCAGGGAGTGAGTGCTGGAACCAAGATAATTTAAGAGATACTTGTTCCTTTGGCTCCATCCACAGCTGCTATTAGGAGGAATGTGCAAAAACACTGTCAGTTTATTCAGGCAGTGTTTGGCTTCACCAAGGGCACAACTCCCTCACTGGGAACTCACAGAAGCTGGGGCAGGTGATCCTTCCTGCTCTGGCAGCCCAACATCCTCCCAAAGCTTCTCCAGCACACAAACCTCACAGGAAACTCCCAGAAACTCATTCTTGCTCACAACTCCTCAGCATTTTAAGCCTGGAATGCTCTCCTAGGTCAACTCACCACTACTCATCCAGTGCTGCCTCTCTGATGAAGAGCACCTCTAGTTGTTTCTGCTGCTCTCTTGACCACATGCACAGGCACATCTCTGTTTCTCTCTCTCTCTCTCAGCTTGATGCTCTTCAGGATAGCTACAGTTCCACACTCCTGCTGCATCTGGAGATCTCAACTAGAGTACATGACCCTGTTATATAAATCCATGGCCAGGATTTGACTGCAAGTCCTAGTTCTGTGTGGTGGAATATATCTCACCCACTAAGTTCCCTTTCCCTGGAGCAGAGATGTCACTTTTGACAGCATTTTCCAACTGAGAGCCTTCTGATCACTACCCAGATCACAGCCAGGTGGCAATGTCAGCCCTTCCTATAGATTTACCTTCTGTTAGAGATTCTGGTGAAAGGCTGATGACATTTGCCAGGACAGGAAGAAGGAACCGAGCACTCTGGCCCTCGGGCAGTCTCCTTTCAAGGACTTTCACAACACGCTGCCCCACAGCTGCCACTTCACCCTTGTTTTCCTAAAAAATAAAGCAGAAGTGAAGATAAATAATCTACCATTACTAGAGACCAATCTCCTCCATCAGGCACCAATACCAAACACAAAAAGAACTCACAGCACAGGGGATTTTTAACACAATGTACAGAGGTTTTCTGCAATTTGAATTCACAGATCTCAAACTGTGGGGCTGCTCATGTGTGTTTTTACATTGTGGAACTGCAGGACAGTCTCAAGGCTGGATATGGGAGAGAGGAGCTTTGTGAGGCAGCATATAAGTAATACATTACTGGTTTCTGTTTCATTTCCTTTAGTTAAGTAGACTCAGATGAATGTCAAAAACATTGGAGACATTTTAAGCACACAGTGAAACTCAGAACGAGAAGTTTCACAAAAATATTTTGCCTTTAGCAATAAAAGTAAAAGAAGGAGAGCAAAAAGAAGAAGTTTCCAGTTTGTTCCCCAGGCAGCACTCAAAGCAGGAAGGTCCTCATCTTTGCTTCTCTTCATGGAGAATCTGGACCTTTGAAGTGTCATATGCATATACAGCCCTAAATGTTTTATAGATTCTACATATATTTTTATGTGTGAACATGGAAGCCAATATCATAAAAAGAAGTAGCAAATTCACTCCAAAATCTTTTGCTTTCCATGTTCAAGCAGCCCTGGTGTGAAATCTATTCCAGCAGCCAGCACTAAAGGGTTATTTTTGCTTCCAGGATCTCAGTGTCTAAACATTACAATTTTAAGCACTTTTTGTTGTGCAGGGCTGGACACAAAAATTTGCCACTTTTTCCCTACGTGAAGCAGAATAATGAGGTCCCTGAAATGAACATCGTAATGCCTCTGCTTTTTCCTGCATACTTCCAACTGATTTTCACTCTCCTTGAGCTCAGGGAGGAGCTCAGGAGCAGGGAACAATCAAAAAGCAAATCCATATTGACAAGGGAAGATCTCTGACTTGACAGGCCATTTACCTGAGCCAGAAGGACGGAGGATACCAGGCTCAAGAGCTTTGTATCTTGAATCTCATCACAGGAGAGGATAAGATCATTGCAAGGTGACATCTCTCTCAGGATGGCAGCACATAACACCTGAATCTGCTCAGGACTTTTGGGTGAGCACAGCACAGTCTGCAGCAGCTCCACAAACTTGCCATCGAGCCTGCAAGAGTCACAGTAAACATCACTGCAAGGCAAGAAAAGCTCCAGATGTTTATTTCCTGCATATTCTTGGTTTTGGGATGATCCCCACTGGCAGTGATTAATGCCACTCATCATTTTCATTTCTGAACGCTGTTCCCCAGCGCACTTGGACAGAGATCTCGGTGACACCAACCCTTGTTATTCCTGCTGCAAAAGGAGATGGGCACCTTCTGCTTAGCATGGGGGTGAAAGGCAACGAGGGGCTTTGTGTTTAAACTGAACTTCGGGTTTTAAAGCCCTGACCACGCCCTTCCTTTCTTTTTCTCAGGACGGTAACGCTTTGCTTCCTCGAAGCCCCGGGACACCCACGGGCACTCACTTGCGGGGGTACTTGGTGGCGGCCACGGTGAGGTGCAGCCTCTGCAGCGCATCCACGGCCTCGGGGCCCGGCTCGGGGCTCTGCAGCACGGCGGACACACGGGCGGTGAATCTCCGCAGCTCCTCCTCCTGGATCTCCCTGCCGGGGCAGTCGGGGCTGTCAGGACCGGGGCCCTCCAGCCGGGCCCTCTCGGGGAGCTCGGGGGTGAAGGGTTGGTACGCACCGCCCTCCCCTCCGCCCGGCTCCCCGCTCAGCCCGGCCGTCCCTGCCAGCATCCCCGCCCGGCCCCAGGGCTGCCTGGCGCTGTCCCTGTCCCCTATCCCACCTCGCCTGCCTGACCCAGGGCTCCCTGGCGCTGTCCCCGTCCCCTGTCTCACCTCGCCTGCCTGAGGAAGCTCTCGGCAGCCGCCGTGAACATCGCGGCCTCGCCGCCGCCCGGGCCCGCGCCCCGGTACGCGGCCAAAGCTGCCCCCCAGGGGCGGGCGGTACGCCGCGCCGGCGCCGGGGGGACGCGGCGGCCGCTGCACGAAGGTTCCGCCCCGGCGGGAAGGGCTGGCAGCAGAGAATGGTGACAAAAATCCTCGCTAGTGGCTGCTCACGGACTGCTCGAGGTGCTGCTGTTATTATTTGCCACCTCAGGAGCCTGAGGACAAGCTTGGCTCTGAGACTGCCCCGCCCTAGCACTCAGACCTACGGAGAACATAGATGAGAGCTGGGGCTTCTATGGCTGTGATGGTAAAAGGATTTGTCAGTATTTCCTGCCACCTGTTCATAAAACACGGCTTTCCAAAACAGGTATGAGATGCTAAAACCAGCTGCTCAGGTCTTCAGCGCTCCCAGAAGTTAAAAATCAATCAGGACCTTCTCTCCCCACTGCCAACACGGCTGAAACTCTCAGCACCACGCTGAGCATTGCAAGGAGGAGATGCCAGGAGCTGGAATTTGGCATTTTGCCCTTTGGTAATTCCCTGCCCTGTGCTCTCCTGGCATTAAAGTTCATTAACACCATGCCTGGGCAATCAGCCAGCAGAGCAGCAGCACGTGGGCAGCCAAAGATAGGATAATTTTAAAAGACACCCCCCAGAAAGGGGTCTGGATTAATGTATTTGTTCTCTGTGTCCTGTGTTATTAATTTTTTAATTAGATAGTCAATTAAAATAAATCCTCCCAGTAGTACCTGAAGAGAGACTACAAGAAAGATGGAGAGAAACTTTTTAGAAGGGCATGGAGTGACAAGACAAGGGGGAATGGATTCAAACCGAGGGGACAGGGTTAGATGGGATTTTGGGAAGAAATTCTTCCCTGTGACGGTGGGATCACCCTGGCACAAGATTCCCAGAGAAGCTGTGGCTGCCCCTGGACCCCTGGAAGTGTCCAAGGCCTGGCTGGATGGTGTTGGAGCACCCTGGGACAGTGGAAGGTGTCCCTGCTCATGGCAAGGATTGGAACGAGGTGATTTCTAATGTTCTTTCAAACCATTTTGTGGTTCTAAAATCCTGTGAATTACAGCTACTTTATGTCAACTGAGGCCTTAAAAGATATTACCATTTAATTCTGGAGCTAAGCATGTTTAGTCAAAATAAACCCAGAACTTAAATTAGGAGGACAAAGCTGCATTAGGAGGACAAAGGAGGAAAAGTCTAACTACAAGACAGATAAAGTACTGTTTTCTGATCTCACAGGCTTAAATGAAAACAATTATTATAAATTACAGGGGAACACACTGGAATAGTTTAACTTTCCAAATAACAATGTTTCACTTCATGACAAAACAAAAGCTGGAGCTGGAGGAAGAGTTTATCAGCCCCAGGGGAAGCATCAGGGATCTCAAACACACAAGTCCATATGTTCCCTCTGCTGCGAGTCAACAGCTGCCCAAATAACTGACAAGGGATCAAAAGTGGGGTGTCTGAACTCTAAACAGTGCAAGGTGTGCAGATACACACTTCCTTCCTACATGAAAAAAAAAGGAAAAAATATTAAATCCACTGTCCCCTCACTGCTGCAGGAAACTCAACCCCTGTGATGCCACGCTGGAAGGATCCAAGTTGGTCACCCCAAAAACAGCAAAGCAATGTCAGGACATTTTCTCTTTCATATATAATTTTATTTCTGGTTATAGAAACAAATGCTAAGAGGAGAAGCAACATTCCCCAACCACATACATCAAATTAAGGTAACAGAACAGTTAAAATAAATGAAAAAAAAAAAAAAAAAGTAGAAATTTAAACCTTTGTTATAGCTTTAAAATATTAACGTTCTCGATACATTAGAAATCACATTCAGATCTCAAATTACTTAAAAAAATGTATGGCTCTATATTAAAAAAAACAAACAAACAAAACCACTGTATCCCATTTGATGTGGAAACACAGGTCCTGCTCCTTGGATGCAGGATCCCACACCCTGGTGGGAGCCACGGCTGCCTGGAGCATCTCACAGGAGCAGTGCTGCAACATGGCCAGAGAAAGAACATGAACTTCACATCCACTGCCCCACACGGAGCTTCCCCCTTGGGATACACACCTGCTTTTTAAAAAGCACTGATAACGAAAACAAGTCACTTAAAAAAAACCCCCAAAAAACAACTTTTGATATCGGCTGTAAAAAAAAACAAAACCCACAAACCCCAAAACATCTGGCTGGAGGTGTCTTGCACAGGCAACACCAGGAACTGAAATGCAAGCATGGCTTTAATTTCCCCTTTCCATCACCTTCTTATTTTATAAAATAAGTGCCAAACTGAGGTGAAAGGGGTAAGGCTGGCCCAGATGTCTGTAGCAAACCCTTCTGTGAAGCCATTGAGGTATTTCAGGTTCTCCTCTCAGCCTTCCCCAGGGATTTGGTGGGAATGAGCATCTGCAGAACAGGGGGAGAGTTGGATTTTTCTGAATTTGTTTTTCATGAGGGCAATTATTCAGAGTTGGATCTGAATTTCCAGCTTTACCATCCGTTGCTCACACACAGCTTTTGATTTATCCCTAAACAGCTTTTAACAGTCCTTTGGATAACAGTCCTTTGGATAGCTACAGACTCTTAAAATGCTCTTTTTGGCTACGTGGAGGTTGGCTGGCAGGCTGGACAAGGCCAGCCTCCTCAGCACAAACAGCATGTCCAGAACCCAACACAACATATGGTCTTGTAAGATTTTTGTATTTTAAAGCCATCTTCTGTATCACTACATTTAAAAGAGTTTGGTTTTGCTTTTGTCGGCGTTTTCTTTTTTTACATTCTGTTTTCTATTAAAGCAAAAAGAACTTACAAACAACACTCTGGTTCCCTCTACTTCAAGCCCATTTGAGGGAGAAAAATAAAAAGGGGAGATTAAGCAAGTTTAGGTTTACAGTAATTCAATTGCTACAGAGCCAACTTAGCAGCCTGCCCACCTCCCAAGAGCAGCATATAAATCAGCAGAACATCAGGATGTTCTGCACCAGACTTTTAGCAGCAAGACAGTGAAACAGAAGGAATTCTCACTTTTTCTGCTCCATTTAAATCTCATTTTTCTTCAGCTACCAGACATTTCTCCTCACCATTGCCCTTAGCTTTAAGGAAGGCTCTGTCTCAGACTGCTTTAAGTGAAACTGAGGTGGGGTAGGAGCAGGACAGAGAGGTCCAGATCACAGCATAACTTGGCAGCAGACACGAGGCAACAACCAAATATTAGGGGAAGTCTGGGTTTCCCAGGGGCAGTTTTCTGCTGGATGAGGAGGAAAGCTGCTTCATTTCACTGCTCCTATTCTGGTCTCTCTTCCTACCACCAAGCCTGTCCTCCCTGAAGTACTGAAGCCCCATCACCAGCCAGTGATTGCTGAGGTGAAGCTTTCACTCAGACCCTCATAGAGAATTTCTGCTTCTGGAAGAGCAGTTAGGATTAGGAAGTCAAATATCACCTGCTTTTATTCTCAAAAGATCCAAGTGGTTCAAAACACACCCTTTTGTGAATTTAGTGATCCCTGTGGAATTAAACCACATCTGAACTTTGGCCAGTTCAGTAAAATTTACTCCCTGTGAATGGAAACATTAGAAAAACTCTTCAGTGCTTGTTTTTAAGGGGATATAGACACACCTCACCCCACAAAGAGACAGAAGCATGATAAAAGGAAAATAATCTCACCACAGAGGAAAAGAAACTATTTCCTAGTGCCCCAGTCTTAGCTTAGCCACCTGACAGGCAGGAATTCCTCAGCCTTACAGCACCCTCGTGGGCCCCCATCAATCTCCTGTTAGAAATAAGGTCCCATTACGTAGAGAGCAGAATCTGTAAAGAACTCCCTGATACTGCATCTAGAGAGAACAGACAAGAAAGGATTCCAGCTTTCATTAGTGCCACTTGAGGGGTTTTCTTGCCAGAAAAGCAGCATGGATTGGGGTTGCTGAAAGCAGGACAAAGCCAGAAGGTTTTTTAGGGATCCTACACAAGGAAGATGCAAGTACCAAGTTGCCTCTTCTGCTCTGCGAGAGGAATGAAAGCAATCACTGAAATAAAGCTGCTTCCACTGGCTGCTCACATTCGTTACAAAAATAGGTTCATCGTTCTTTCAGAGTCAGTGCCTGGTGCAGGAATTTACCAACACACTGTATAAAAGTCTGTGTAAGTACCATTCAAGAGAAAGAAATAGTCATGGACCATTTATATATCTATATTGACACACACGCTCACACACTCACACATTAATAAATATAAATTTTATGTTTACACAGATCTAATTTAATATTCTCTGAAAAAAAAAATATTTAAAGGGTTTCTTCCTTAGCTGCCACCCATGAATTGTCAATGGTTTCTTTCTGTCTTGAGAGCAAAGGGGCAGATTTAGCTCAACTACCCTCATGCTCTGAAACTTAAAGTGACACATAAGGAAAGGACCAACAATACATTCTGAAAGGTTTTAATTCAGTGTTGGTAAATCGAAAAGGTATCAAAAGAATTTTCTGAACATATAAATACAAACGTCAAAAATCGATTCAAAATTTGGAATTTAAATATAGTGCTCCAAGAAAACCAACTATTTTTCAAAATGTCTTGCTCAGGCCAAAGTAAAACGCTCCCTGGTGTATTATTGCCCCATGAAAGACACCCTAACAGAGAAATCCCACCCTCACAGCTACAAAATTCCCACTGCTGATTATGGCATGGGAATAAATCCACACCTGTATGCACAAACAGGTGCACTGACCTGCAAACAACCCACCCAGCAGAGAGAGATGCTGATCTAACAAACCCCAGCCTGACAGCTGCCAGGCAGCCCAGACAGAGAATGCCCAGCCACGTTTTGATCAGGTGCACATCAACATGCAAGGAGGCATCACCTCCCAATCCCATCAGCTCCAGCAATCCTGATGACCTTGTAGTGTAACTGTTTTCTGCAGCACAGCTGGCTCCTTTGGAAGCTACACTTTCCAGCAGTAGTGTATGCTATAGTAGCAGCAGCTTGGGCATTAATTTTTCACCCAGAAGGACACAAAAAGTTCTACAACAGATTGCTTACTCATGTAACTGCAACCTAGTACAAGAATCCTCGCCAGATGCAGACCTTCAAGCAATGGAATTAAATTAAGAGTTGGATTAAAGGACTCTGGAGTTGACAGAAATAACTACAAACAGAGGGGGAAAACTGATGAGGAGCAGAAACAGGAGCTGCCCAAGAGACTGGCTGACAAGAGAAGACAGATGATTTGCTGCAGGATGGCATTTGCAAACCCAAAAACTCAGTGTGCAGCAAGGGCAAAATTATGAAGCAAGTCCTGCTGCTTTAGAGGTTCATTCTTAATGCCCTAGTCCAACTTATTAGCAGCAGGACTTAAAAAAACCTCAAAGATTTTGCAGCAGGTAGAAACTCAAGGCAAGTTCCACACTGGATTGAAACTATCACTTGATAAGACAAAGCACAGATTCTTTAAAAGTTATCAGGATCCTTCAGTGCTGCTCCCTGCTCAAAAAGACCCAAGCTAGGACTGTCCCTGGGAAGACAGGGACAACATGGTTGCATCTGCACAAATGCAATCCAGCTCACTCTGTGATTTGTTCCTTACACTTTACACTTGTTTTGCAGCAAGAGACCAAACAGGTACTGGGCTGTACTGGCAGAAGTGTAGCTAGCAGGCCAAGGGGAAGGATTCCTCTTCCAACCCATCCAGCATTCCCCAGACCATGTCTGCAGCAGTGTCTCTGTCTTTGGGCTCCCCAGTACAAGACTCACAGTGACCTCCTGCAGCAATTCCACCTGATGGACAAGAAGAGACCAAGACAACCAGGCTGGTTCAGCCTTAAGAGGAGGAAGCAAATTGGAAAAATCTTACTGGAATCTTCAAGTACCTATTTGCAACATGCAGAGGAGGCAGAGCTGGGTTCTCCTAAGAGGCAAGGAACAAATGCAGCTGCATGGAAAATTCTTTTCAACATGTGTGGTGAGAGTGGATTCCCTAAGGAAAGGTACAGAACTACTGCTAGGTGAAATCCTTGTCAGCCAAGATCCCCAAACCCAGGCAGAGCAGGGAAACACTTCTCCTTTCACCCTACATTTTGACATTCACTTACACACCAGCACACACCAGTGATACCAAATAAATACCCCCTTGCTAACACAGATGAAAAGCTCCAATACCAGCTGAACATCCCCAGCAGGCAGGGAGAAGTGTTCCACACCACACTGCAAGAGAGTTCAGGTCAGATTTTCTCACTTGCTTACATACAGGTCCCTAGCCTTCTGTGCTCCAAGTGTTATTCCATTGTGGGCGTTTCCCCACTGAAAAAGGAAAAAGAAAAGTGGAAATTAACTCTGAGTGACAACTCTAAGTCAGTACACAAGACCAAACATGCAAAATCAAGTTCACTCCCCCCAAAATATGATGCTAGACCATGACACTGATGGCAGAAGCACTGTAAGAACTTGAGCTGTTATCTCTTTCCTCTTAAAAAGCTTTAACATGTCCCTGAAAACACTGCTCTGAATAAGCTCTGCCCAACAGTAACATGCCTAGAACACAGCATGAAAATTAGTACAGGGTGACCAAATTGACCTTTCTCAACCTGCTCTGGAGCTCCATGTATTCACCAGGTATTTTCATCCTTGAGTCCTCAGGCAGAGCTTAATGCAAGGTGCTGCTCCTGTCAGTGGATAAAAATGACTGGATATGCTACAGGGGACAGTGTTAATGGTATGGGGGAGGGAAGAATATGGGAAGGAAAAAGAGTTGAAAAGAATATATGAGCTAATCATGAACTTCAATTTTGTGCTCAGCACTGTGCTGTGTTATCACTAAATCAGATTAAATTGATCTTTCTCTAAAAAGCTTTCTGTATCATAAGAGCCAAGGTCAAGACAAACAACATGGAATTCCAATGGAATAAAACAAAGAACGACTGCATTCAACTCTTACAAAGTGGGGCAAAGAAAGTTGCTATAAACTAACTGTGATCAAAGTAAAATTAGTCAATGTCATTGCCTAAGGTGAAAAAAAAATCAATAGGGAATGGTGGAAAGTGAATTCACACATTAAGAACTTGGCTTTACAGTTTTCCCAGGTCTAAGTTATCGCAGTTTAAATATTGAATATGCCTTGACCTTCATTACACAGAGAGCAGAAAATCCAGTGAAGCCTACACCTTCACTTCCCCTCAAACCTTCTTTAGCTAATGTAATCAAAGAAGAGATGCAACTTTTAGACAACAAAAACAGGTCAGATTATCAATTCAGAATAATCCTGCATAGAACCATTAAGGTAAACATTTTCTTTCTAGTTGAAGACTTAATTCTACCACCACATTAACTTTGATGCCTCTGCAGCCTGGAGAATCAGGACTGGTATGTAGAAAGAATGGTGCTGTCCTCCAGACTGAGCAGTGTTGAAAGAATTCATCTGGAGGCCTGAAACAAGATGTCTTCATCTCACATATTCTGGATGAGGACGACACTTTTCCACAGCTCTCAACACGATTTAGCAAGTACAGTTATTTTACCTGGTACCAGGCAATGTTTAGGCAAACATACAAAAAAAAATCTGCAAGTGGCAGGACTGCTTCCTACAGTAGCAGAGGGATGCAGCAGACTGATAAAGGAAAAAACCCCTGACAGGATGAACTGACAAGTTCCAGACATCTCAAGCAAAAAGGGTGAACAGAACAAAGATATTTGCTTATCCTCAACTCCCACTTGAACCAGCAGGCATTGTGAGCCACAAAAAGAAGAGAGAGGTATTCTTCTGTTCTAAATACTCAGGAGGCAGATCTACACATGCAACCTGAGGATGGACTTTCAAGAGGTATCTATAGAGCAGCAGCTTTATGGTGGATGAAACCATTGTCACTCAGCTGATGTCTTTGGTGCTGGATTCGTTTACAGAAGTTTAGGGCTTAATTATTTAGACTCTTCAAGAGAAATGCATCAGCAAAGAGAAATCCACAGAATCTTGGCAGCTCCACATGCTGAACAGTTTTCTGTTGGTTTTTCATCTTGCTCTGACTCACCCAAAATTCTGGAAAGCCAAGGACTGCTGCGCTTCCGCAGCGCTCCCAAGCCTCGGGGCTGTTTCAGAGGCGTGCCTGGATCTAAACCAGCAGTCACCAGAAAGTAATGATTCATCACAGATAGACTGTGCTGCACTCTCACTTGTGCCTTCCACCTTGAAGTTCATTTTATTGACTCCTGGCTTTGAAAAGGCTATAGAAAACAGAGCTGATCTGTGTGCTTTTCCGCTGTGCCACACCTTGCCTTCCTAGCGGGAGAAGGGACAGCTGGAGGCCAGCCTGCTTCAATTACTTCGTGGTCTCTAACAATCCTCCTTCACAAAACCATTTCAAAGTACTAAAATCCCATCTAATAACTTGTCACTAAGGGCACACACCTGAATTCTGAAAGCCCAGCTGAGATAAATGATCTGTCATGAATATTTTATGTGCCTCTCTCCGCAGAAAGTAACCGCAAATTATGAGACAGAGAAATTCTTTCCTTCTTTCAGCAATATTTCTCACACAACAATGGACTTGAGAATTAAACATGTCTGGGTTTTATTCAAGTGGTGGGACTTGGTTATTGAATAGGATTTGGCAAAGACAAAGGAAACCTAGAAGGGAACAAGTGATGCCAGCTGTTACCTTGTGGATTTCCTGCCCGAATTCCAGCAGGCACCGAAGGGCTGTGCCTTACCCCTAATCCCCATGGATATGCTGACAGTATCATTTACTGCACATTGGGGAAGGCTTTTTGCAATGTTTCTGCAGTGAGTTTTGTTTCTCTTTGCACAGTACAGATGGGGGATAACCCATCAGAGGCACAGCCCACCCCTCTTAAGTCTCTTGCCATTACCAAAGCCGTAACATTTGCTAAATTAAAAAATCTCTGCTGTGCTGCCAGAAGACATGTTAGCCAAGGGGACTGCAAAGGGTGTAAAGCCAAAGGGGTTTGCTGGAGGCTACAGGCAGGGGTGGATTTTTTTGCCAGTCCTAAGGTGTCACAAGCACCCACTGTGGCTGAAGTGAGTCAATCTGCCTTCCTCAAAAGACATCCTTGTACTGTGTGAGAAGCCTGGAACACACTTGGAGTAAAGGCCTCCTCCTACTGGCCAACCCAAATGGTCCTCAGAGCAGGAGAGATGGGAGAGGGAGCCAAGCAACAAAAGCAAACCTCCAAATCAATTTTGGTAAAACAGTTTGAAGACCTCCAGTGAGTTTTGCCACATACAAAACAGGTCTTTTGCCTTGGTCTACTACACCCTGACAGAATTTGAATGAACCATGGTATGACCTCTGCTGCCTCTCATCCAAGCCCTAAACATCCCCCTCCAAAGAGTAACACAAGAATTTTGCTGTTAGCCACGGAAGAGGGTCAGCTCTGACCTCCTGACCACGCTCCATCAAGCTAAGGACCACAGCACCACAGGAGGTGAGGGTGCCTGCTTTAGTGCACAACACCAACCAATGTTTTATCAAGTTCACAAAGACAGTGGCCATGCCTTCACCTGCAGTGCTGATTTGAACAAAAGCTGATGTTCTGCACAAGCTGTGATCAATCAAATGCACACAGAACCTCCTGGAGACACCCTTCCCCATGTGATCCTCAGGCATCAAGATACTTTGGCTGTTGTCCCAGAGCAAGTGATGAATGATTGTAAGAAATTATTTGTAAAGATACAAATCCCTTTGTTTTTAACATTTTTACAGGAACCAAGTTAATACAGTTCCTCTGTCATCCTATTCTCCCTCAGAGGGAATGGACAGAAATTGCATCTGGAGATCCAGGTGGCTGAGCCCTGAAACTCTTTCTCCTCAATCCCCATATAAATAAACATTTATATTCAGAATTTTCTGTTTTAAAAAAAACAGAATCATTTGCCTTTTTTTTTTTTAAGCTTGGTACCATGTTTCTTTAATGTTGTTGTGAGATACTGCACCCATCTTTCAGCATTTGATTGCCTTAGGTGACCTTTTTAAAATGGTTCTATGGTTCAAAGCTCTCAGAAGCGTGGTATTAAGGCATTGAACGTGAGGAGTTTTCTTTCCAGGGAGCAGGCTGTATTTGTATTACATTCCTTTAGATTCTGAACTGCAAATCCCATCCCCTTGGAGCCAAAAGGGGAAAAGATAGTTAAAAATATCCCAGCAGTCATACAATCAGTTGTCTGTATTTTTTTTGACGCTTTAAAAAAAAAAAAAGTAAAAGGAAAAAATATCCCATAAGTAGAGACAGAACAGAGTTCCAGATATGGGTTCTTGGGAGGGATTTTCCATTCTTTTTGGCACCTTGTGATTCTAACAGCTGTTGTCCTCCCATTGAAAAATCTGCCTTTAAAAAGAGCTCTTTATCAGCTGTGTTTTGAGCTGTTACAGTTGTGGTTGGTTTCCTGTGAAAGCTGCTTTAGGGCTCCTGCCATCCCATGCCCACCCCATCACTCCAGCTCCTCCCACCGCTTCTTCATTCACTGGTTGCCTGTCCTTGTGGCACTGTGGATGTGATGACTCCAGTCTGGGCTGGCACTGCTCCACTGGGCTCTTCTATCCGTGCTCTTTTCACTTCAGGCTCACTGGAGGAGGCTGCTGCCGTCTCTTCGGTCCCCGGCTCGCAGACCCGGCTGACTACAACAGGAGTGGATGAGCTGGCCTGGGCTGCAAGGAGCTGCAGTGGATTTGTAAGAGCTGGGAAGGAAGATAAGAGAGAGAAGCAGAATTAGTGGGGTGAAGCAGAACAAGCCTTTGCTATTCCAAGAAAAGCAAGAAAACAAAATCCCACCATCAAAAGCGACAGCTGGCACACGGTCAAGTGTTGTTTCCCAGTGCATTTTGAAAGCCTGGCTTGCCTCCTCCTTCCCTCTACCTCCTCAACCTCAGCTTTTCAAGTTTACCAAACCAGCAACAACCCCTCTCACAGGAGAACTTCCTTCTTTCCATCCACTGTCAAACAAGGCATTGCTAGCTAAGTATTTGTTTCCAGTAGGGGAGGCTCAAGCTTTAATTAAAATTACAGCACATCTCTTTGAGAGGGAGTTCTGATTGTAGCTGGCCAGAGAATTTCTCATGAACTCCAACATCCATGTGCTGGGCCTTTTATTTGGAGGTTCAGAGGCTCTCCTGAACCCTGCTCACACAGGAAGAACAAACCAGGCTGTTGGGAAATAGAATGCAAATATTGAGTGTACTGACAACCCACTTGTAAAAGGGGCAGGAAAGAGCTCACCCCAGACAACCACATGTGTTCCCATCAGAACTGGGATCAGAACATAGGAATTTCTGGCTTCCAATCTTGTACTGCAGTACTGACACAAGGTCTGACCCTCCCATTAATACAAGTGGTAAGAAAAAAGATGATTTAAGTAGCAACTCTCCGTAAAAATGTCTACAATTCCTAGTTCCAGACAGAGAATGTGCTTACACACTGACTTTGGCACACAGCACTGCTTGGAAAACAAAACACATGCAGTTTTTGGACTCTGCATCAATCAGAGAGGAAGCCAAAGGGGACTCAGGAAACAGCACATCCTCTGCCCTCCAGACTCATTTACAAAGGATGGAACGACTGAACATCAGTGCTGTGTTCACTGCTAAATGCATGAAAAAAGGAGCCCTAGGATAAATAAACAAAGCCAGCAGAACAAAGGGCCTCAAAGCCCAGCAATTTCTACCAAGGCAAGAGAAGAAAGCTGTAGAATACCAAGAGGATGAAGGGAAAAGAATAGTGTAAAGATGAGGGCAGTCAGCAATTACAGCTTAGTGACTTAGAGAACCTAAATCACGCACTTGAAGAGAAGTTAACTTAGCACAGATGAGAGTCAAGAGACTCAGACTTTGTTTTGTAAACCAGGAAATTTACTGCCACTTACAAAAAAAACCTATATGCAACTGGACTACTTCCCACTTTGATGAGAGTTAAAAAGTTTGGTGAGATTAAAATATTTTAACATAAAAATGTTAAATAAATACTGTCTGATTCTGTAGTAGAGAAATGCTACTGTGGGTTAGCAGAAGCTTGACCTATCTGATCTATTAATATCTTATAATAATTGCATAAAAATCTTATCACTATCATTTTTCATGGTTCCAATGAGATTCTTGCAATTCAGGCCAGGTGGTAACTGTGAAGACATGGGGCAGAAACATTCCTACCTTCATGAAAGGCATTCAAAGCCCAGTAGTGCCCTTCATTTCAAACTCCCAAAAGCACCAGCCTGAGACAGCAAAAGGGCTTGGCCTCTTAGTGAAAAAAAGCCCTAAGAAACTTGGATACTCCCATCCCCAGCTGAATAAAATCTGAGGTGCTGAGCAAGCAAGAAGAAGCTGCCAAGACATGGCTTGTATGGAATTTCAAAAAACCATGCCTGACAAATGACTAGAACACATCCTGTGTGTACAAAAATCCTACATTCATTCACCTGGTGAAATAGATCTTGTTTCTCTCAGGCTCTAAGACTGCAAGATGGGAAAGAATGTTATTTTCTTATAACTCTACTGAGTCATGTTTCACAAGATCTAAAGAGCACCATGGAAATTTTATTATTTGGAGTGCTGCAAGCAAAGGCTGTTGGTCAGAGGAAAATAAATGAAAACAGGCTCTCCACAAAAATCACTGACACTTGCAACAAGTAACCTCAAGAGGTAGAGAGTCTCAGTACTAATAACTGCATAGCCAAGGGCAAAGGAAGGACAGAGCTTTTCTGCCAGAGAGCAGGGCTTCTCCCCCAGGAAAGGGAGCAGAGGTGGACATAGGAGAACCTCCCATTGATTTACAGCCTTAGAAGAGGAAGAATTGCAATACCTTTGAGATGGACACATGGAATAACTTGATACACAGAAAGTAAGAGGAGAAAACACTTGCCTGGCTGCTAAGCTTGGGGAGCAGGGGCAGCCAGGAGCAGGGGAGCAGGAGTGGGGAGCAGGGTCAGCCAGGAGCTGGGGAGCAGGGGCAGCCAGGAGCTGGGGAGCAGGAGTGGGGAGCAGGGACAGCCAGGAGCTGGGGAGCAGGAGTGGGGAGCAGGAGTGGGGAGCAGACCCACCGTAGGCGCTGCCCGCGATGCTGTTGGTGGGCACGGCGTGTTTGCCGTTCTGGGTGACCGCCCGCACTGGGAGCTGGTGCTGCCCCAGGGCCACTGGAGCTGCCTGCTGCAGGATGGTGACAGTCTGCCCAGGGACACCCTGGGCCATCTGACTGGCCACTGTCTGGATAACACGGCTGGCCGTGGGGATGGTGGCAAATGCGATCGTTGGCTTCTCGTCCATGCCTGTGGAAGAGCAGAAGAGACAAGGATCAGTCACTGCCCTGGCCCAGAGGCAGGTTTTATTCCCATACATACCTCAGGATTACAACACCTCAGCACCACAGAAGGTCAAGGGTTAGGGTATTTGGAAACACTAAATTATTCTCCATTGCACATTTACTCTACCAATATTAAGAACGTTTTTCTTACAGCATAAGCCACAAGAAAAATTTTTAAAAATCAAACCCATCTATTTGACTCCTTGCCCTAAAAATGCATCACCTCCCTTTATTGGCACATCACAGCTGTGATATGGACAGCAAGCACTGCAAATCTCATAGCTTACTTTGCAATTTCAAACAAACTGGCCTGACTTTCAATACCACACAGCAGGAGAAGGCATTAAGATCTTAAACAATGCCTGGAGCCAAAAGTCTGCAGCAGCTTGCTGTCAGGCCTGCATGGAGGTTGACTTACAAGGAAGTCTTCCCACAGTTGCCAGCTTTTGCTGTTGAAGTATAGGAAAAAAACAGGATGGAGGAAAAATAAAAAACAAAAAAGGAGAGCAGAAATCCTGGACAGAGGTAACTGCTTGAGAGCACTAAACCACTTTTCTCATTTCCCAGGATAAGTAACAGGTCAATTCAGCAGGTATGCAACAGATACAGGACAGCACCCTGCCAGGCAGGCAGGAAAGGAGAGGAACCACTCTTCCAGGGGCTCTTCCAGGGTCTCAAAGGAGAGAGGACAGGAAGCACAATCTCATTAGTCCTGTAGGAAAAGAAGGTCTCTCCCATTTTAACATTCTCACACAACAAGAGTGGAGTTATAGATGGGATATAAGCACTGAGCTGAAACCTGCAGGCAACCTGATGGGAATGGGGAGACAAAAGGCAAGGAAAGCAAGGAGTTCAGGAAGGAAAATGCAGCAAGCAGGGAAAGTAGAGACCATAAAAGGATACCAGTGGGACAAGTAGGGAAAGAATAGGCAACAGCAAGAATCAGTAATGAAAGAAGGCAGCAGGTGATAGGCAGCTGCAACTGTAGTGCTTCAGGAACATGTATGGGATCCAGACAGGAATTCCTAGAGAATGCAAGTGAAACTCAAGCAAGATAATCAGTGCTGAACTAAAAATGCCAGTGGTCCTGTTGGTGCAAGAGTGGAAGCTCTTTCTCATTTTTCCCTTCCCTTAGAGAGAGAGACTATTGTCCCAAAGCAGTCAGAGAAACCAGCTTTGCTGCTGGTACAACATACACTGACCTTGCAGCACTAAGACCTTCTGAAATGGGGAGCAGACAAGGTGCTGTCTAGATCACAGCAAGAGAATATTTAACTCACTAAATCCCCCAAGGCTGGAATTTCCAGCTTAGGGACAAAAAAAGGCCTTTGTTCTAACTGGTTTTGAAGATTGCTTTAAAGGGGCACTGCCTGCACTTCCAGAAGCACATGCTTTCCTCGAGGAATCCAGGCCTGCAGAAAAGAAGTGCTCAATCATTTATTTACAAAGCTATGCTGGAGCAGAGTTGCAGCCTTTCCCAGGCTCTCTCTTTTGGCTGGAAAATGCACACACTTTCATAGCCAATATACAGGCATAATATTGGTATTTGGGATAATTACAAAATCATGGGGAGACAGGACAAGAGAGAATGGCTTCAAACTGAAAGACCAGGTATAGATATTAGGTAGAAATTCTTTCCTGTGGGGGTGGTGAGGCCCTGGCACAGGTTGCCCAGAGAAGCTGTGGCTGCCCCTGCATCCCTGAAAGTGTCCAAGGCTGGACCAGGGCTGGGAGCAACCTGGGACAGTGGAAAGGGGATTGGAATGAGATGATCTTCAAGGTACCCTCCAATCTAGATAATTCTATGATTCTATGGTAATAAGCAAATTTTAAGCAATGTGTGTTTTCTCAGACTCCAAAGTCTGTTAGTTTCATTCCTCAGGAGACAAGGGAACACAGCTGTCCTGACAAAAAAATGGATGAGCTCTCACTTGGTTTAAGTTTTACCTGTAGAAACATCTTTTTTAACAGCTCATTGCCCAGTGAGTGAAAATGTTCAAGCACTCTCCCCTCTGAGCCTGCTCAAGACTTATTAGCAGAGTAGCAAGGGGGGTGAAACGCTACCTCGGTGGTCACCAGCCAAGTCCAACACTGCTCCTGCAGCTTCATGAGCTCCTCCTGCTGTGCCCTGGTTTGTGAGGATGTATCCATTTGCAGAGTTTGCAGAGGAGGTCACCACTCGGACCATGGTGACAGTGGGAGCTTGCTGGACGACGTGGATTGCGTGGCATGGAGGCTGCTGAGAAGTCACTATGGATGCTGGCATGTAGGCCACGGGTTTGGCCACCAGGGTGGATGGTCGGGGAGGAACAGCCATAATCACTGGCTGGGCACTCACTGGAGATCCTGGACAGAAAAGAGAAGCACATGTTAACAGGAGAGGAAAAAGATCCCCATTTATTTCAGCTGCAGAGTTTCAGTCCACTCAATGCTTCAAGACTGGGAGGAATGGAGGTAGAAACAAATAAACAAACAAATAAAAAAGCAAGCTTTCAAGTATCCAACTTTCAAGCCTCTCCTCCCTAATGTACAAAACCTTACTTGTCATCTGAGCACATTTCAGTGAATGAAAGCCACAATAAACATTAAGAAAATAGCCCAAACCAAGCTTTCTTTAATGAACTTTGCCTTCTAAGTTTACACGACACCCAGGTCAGCACAGCTGACAAGCAGATACTCACCAGGCCCTGGCCACAGCACCAGAGCTTGGTGTAGCCAAGCTGATCTTATCCAGAGGCTGGTAAATGAGACCAAGTGAGCCTTGTGCTGCCATGGCTACTCTGCTGTCAGATCTTTACAGCCAGCAAGCTCAAGGTTAGATCAGCTGTCTCCACACATTCTGCCCCTCACCCAAAGGGGAGTAAAAAATGCTTTAAGTTGTACTTGCACCAACAGACTATAACAGCACAGTGGAAAGAGAGCCCTCCAAAAAACACTTCAGAAGCCTTCCTGTGGTGTCCTCAGCATGGCACAGCAAGGGAACAGCCACCCTCTGGAACAGGAGCTACTCACCAGGTGCGCTCTGGGAATACCGATACTCTGGAACTGAGGCTAACTTTGAGCCAAAGTCGTGATCGTGTGGAATGGGTGAGCCCTCCCGTGACAGGCACTCTGGAGTCTGTAGGCCACTAGAGTGAGGGGACAGCAGGCCAGGGTGAGTAGGGGAGGCAGGAGCACTCCTGAAACACCAAAACACAGTGTTGGCAAGCGCAGATGCATTTTGACCACAAGACAGCAGCAGAGACCCAGAGTTATGTGCAGTACAGGATTCTCTAGGAAGGACAGCCTTGCCCTGAAAGGCACACAGGGACTCCACAAACACTCCAGCTCCAAATACTGCTGTGTTATTCCTTGCTGAAGGGAACTGGACCCTTCAGAGTAGGGTTAACATTTCATTGTTAGACCCACTGCTGACAGAGAATCCCCAAATGCTGCATGCTCAGATCAGTTTTATAACTTCAAGCCATTCTCAAAGAATCTGTGTCAGAGTTTGACAGGGACAGGGAGAAGAAGAAAGATGCAAGTCGAGGCAAGTGTCTGGCCCTGCATATGCTAATAGTGCAGTTGCTTCCCCTTCTCCCTGTTGCCTTCCTCCCTTGCCTTCCTTCCCAAATACTTGGTTCCCACCTCTGGTCCCAAACATGTGAGCAATTGTACATTTCTTTAAAGACAAACCAGAATAAAAAGCTGAAAATTCTCCTCCTGTTTCCCCCTCATTTTAACAGAGAAAATAGGAGGTGTAGGAGGAATGTTCCATGAAACTGCTCCAGCTAGTGCTGAATTCTCCTCACAGCTACAGGGCTCAAAGAAGCTGTCATTGCACAAGGCAGTGAAGCTGAGTGGAGCAGCCACACAGAACTCCCGCTGCTCCACTGCTGACAACCACCAACCTGATCTTCCCTATAGGAGAGTGTTTTAAATACCACAGAACTTATTCCCACTATGATCTAATCCACATCTAAACAAAGCTTTCCTGAAATCAGAGATTGGCATCTGAAAACACTCACTCCAGTGATAACTGCTTTGAATTTCTTTGAAATGATGCCAAAACAGATACGTTATTTGATGCAGTTTTGCAGTTTGATTCTGGATTTTTTTTTTTGTTAAACACTTAAGAAGTCAGAACAATTTTCAGATTATGCCTCAGGACTAACTACATCACCTCTCAAACCATAAACAGAAGCAAAGTTTACTCACTGCACTTCAGGAGAAATTTTAGTTTCTTTTCTTTGTAATGAGTTTGGCAGAGAGATGAGAGGAAATTGAAGTTACCTGGAGGAGAGAGGCCCAAAAGGTGTTCGGAAGCAGGACACTCCTCTTTGCCTTCTTTTTCTAAAAGCTTGTTCTACAAGTTTGGCTTCAGAGGCAGGGTCAATTCGCCAAAAGGAGCCCTTTCCAGGCTCCTCTTGGGAGCGTGGGACTTTAATAAAGTAACGGTTCAAAGAGAGGTTGTGCCGAATGGAATTCTGCAGGAAGCAGAGGAATGAGGTGATTATTTTGCCATGAAGAAATATGTAACAAAGACAAATGGACTGCACCACACAGCTTGGAAAAATAAATCCACACTGCCAGAATCAGTGTTGAAGGTAGAAACAAGTCACTCAACTCACACAGCTCCAAAGACACAGGAGAACAGCAGGAGAAAACCTGGGGGAAATGTCAGAGTTTCTCCCAACCAAGCTGAAAGATGGGTTTGCTTGGTGCTAACTTAAATACATCTGGAGCCAGGCAGAGCAGTGACTTCTCTGTGGAAAGCCATGAAAGCAGAGCTTTTGCTGAGGCAGGGGGAAATCACTGTTAACCACATCAGAACTCTCTCAAAAGACAGGCTTTATTCTCAGCAAGTGAAAAAAGTTGCCTGAGCCTGTGCTAACTGCTCACCTGCCAAACGATTACCAGGGTGCCCAAACATGCCCTAGAGGTCACTGCATCTCACAGTAATCACAATGCAAGGCAGCCAACATGCCCTCAGCCAGCTCTGGGAGGAATCCATGAGCTCTGTGGCACTCTGCAGCTCTCTGGATGATGACAAGACTGTTTATCCTTCCCATTGCAACAGCCCAGCTCTTACAGGGTGCAGTGCTGCCTTTTGGGCTAGGGAAGGGCTCAGCAAGCCTCCATGTGCACAAACTCATCTCTCTTCCACTTTCAGACAAAACAAAAGCTTTTCTAGCAGGTTTAGACAATCTCTTCACTGGTGAAGCCTTACAATGCCACTGGAGGGGAGAGAAAAGGCAACTTCACTCCCTGCTGAAATGCAGCTCTCTGAAGCAGGATGCAGCAACTGGTTCACAAAGCACAACTCTGCCGAGCAGGTTAGGGCAGGAAGTGAATTCCACAATTAATTAGAACTGCAGGGAAAAGCCAGGGAGGCAGAAATGTATTTATTCCAACTGCACTCAAAGTGCACCAAGCAGTGCTGCTCCTGCCAGTTGCACACAGTGAGATCAGCAGCTGCAAGAGCCTTTGCAGCTGTATTAGTGTATTACATTCAAATGCCAACACCCATGGCAGAGGTGTGATGCCAAGAAAAAGTCTGAAAGCAGGTGGAGTTGAGGTTCCTGAAACTTTGGAAGCAGCCCTCAAGTGAACATTGAAGTTTGATTTAGCATGTGTTAACTATATCCAAACTCTCCTCTGAAGCTGGTCAGGTTTCCTTGAGAAGCACATGGAGTGCATGGACTCACAGTTTCCCAAGTTCCCACTCAAGTTCAGAACTTGCAAACTGTGACTTAGGCAATGCAGTTGATAGACTGGGAAAATAAAACATCTGTAATGATTTCAGGTGTTATGATTAAAAACTGGACCCTCAGTTTTAGGTTGGATATTCTCTGCTTGGAGAAATCATGCCAAAGATGAGGTAAAGGATTAAGCAAGTATCTGGGCAGAGGAGTGAATGATAGCAAGGATGTAGGGAAATAAAGTACAAAATGAAAGACACATGACTACAACATTAAAAGAGGAACCAGAGAGCCCAACAGTAACATACTACATTGCCCTACAAAGTATTCAAAAAAACCCCAAACTAATCACCAACAAACGAACTAGTCAGCTTGTGTTAAACAAATTCACTCTGGGAACAGTCAAAGCAGCTCTATTCCCAGTGCTCCAAATATTTAATAAATGCATTTCAAAGCAGATAAGCCATGTCAAAGTAGTTTAAAAGCTTGTCAGTGTCAAGAACTCACCTGCCAGCCTTTGTCAGCAGTCCTGTAATATGGATAATGCTTGGTAATGTGGGCATAGATCCCACTTAGTGTTAATTGCCTGTCCTGTGCTGAAGATATAGCCTGCACAATTAGCTGAGCATAAGAATAGGGTGGCTTGGATTCATCCTAAGCAAGAAAAAAAACCAAACAAAAATTTAGTTACGAACAAAAAATTCCTACACTGCAGTTTAGCACAACCCAAATTTAAAAAACACATTGGGCTGTAATTTTTACTGATGCCAAGAGAGCAACAGGTCAGCTAAGAGAGCATCAGCTCTCCCACTGCCATTGGTGTTTTATGTTGCCACCACCCCGTTTAGCACAAGCATTTGTGTGCAAACAGAGTTACAGGGTTGAGTCAGATGAAAGTATCTCCTTCCATCTCCCCACACACATAAAAACCCCCAATTTCAATCTGATTCCATTCTCCACTGAATTTCCCATACATGCTCACACCAGCACAAGGAAAGGGGTCAAGACAGGCAATGGAATCAAGAAATAGAGTATAGGTACATTCACTGCTTTCTGTGCTCATGAATTAAAGCCTTCAGTTCTGCCCAGCTACAGCTCCACTCTGTTAGAAAGGTTTCAGGCAGTATGTTATCAGTCCTCCTCCCAGCAACAAGCCCAACATGAAACCTGATCCCTTCCCTTCTCCAGCAGGATTTGTTTCATTCTAGGAACTTTAATTTGTTTGCTAGATCTCGTATTTCCAACTCTTCGCATTGCTCCATCAAGAACAACCCTTCTTGTCTCAAGGGAGAATTAAGTTTACAAAAAAAAAGCCATCTACTAGTGTGCTCCTCCACCCAATCCCAAATCAGGTGGTTTTGGATATGGAACTTTCAACTTTGATCTGAAGATCAGCTCACCAAAATTACATTTTATCATTCTAAGTTATTTTTTAATCTAAATTCCACTTGCTACTCTTCTCGTTTAACGCCTACTTGACAGATCTTAATGTTTGTTTTAAAGTCTGACTACAGACTTCTCATGACAAGGATCTGGTTTCTTCCCCTACTTCTGCTTTCTTCAACTGTGTTTTGCAAAATACCATTAATTAAAAGAAGAAAATGAGATGTTGAATTTTATGTGCCTCTTCTTTATGGCATCTTGATTTATCAAATAAGCAAAAAAATTATTCTTGCTTAAACACTTGAGTGATTTGAATACATTTTGGGCAGCCAAGCAAGCAGACACTACCACCAAGCCAAGGACAGTTTGACCTCAAACCTCTGGAGGACACTACACAGCACCTTTATGGCCAGGGTGTTCTTAAACCCCTTTTAACTCTAACCAGGACTAGCAATAAAGCCCCATGTTTTACTAAACCTCCCAAGGAGCACTGCTGGTGGTGGGTAAGTAATGTTTGTGTGAACCTTTGGGCTGTCCCCTCCAGATGCATCTGCCTGCTGCTCTGACGCTGCCTTTGCCGCATACTCTGCTGCCAGCTGCAGATCCGAGGTAATGTTGTGAACAAAACGATATCCTGAGGATCCAGCACCACGTGGACTGGCTGGGCAAGAGTTGGGAACACTGGAGAGGCAAAAAAAAAAGAAAAAAAAAAAAGAAAAAAAAAAGAAAAAAGAAAAGAGTTGTTACTTCATTTATTACCAAGGCATGCAGTTCTTAGTCTCAAAGGTACAGTAAAGCTCTCTGGTCATGGAGAAGCAGAAGCAATGGCCTTACTTTTGCCTTTGTGGCTTATCCAAAGCCCAGACAGATTGACAAAAAAAACCCCACCAGAGATAAAATTGGAATTTCTACAAATCCTGACACTCCCTGCCATACACACTTCCTGCAATCACAACAGAGCAGAGTTTCAAAGTATTAAACAACTCCTTTGTGTTTAGAGAAGCACTTAGAACTTCAAACATTCAGTGTTCCAGGGATGAATATTTAAGTAAATTAGTAGTTTGTTATTATGACTTGTTAAGGAACAACACACCAATCTCCTTGTAACACAGATCATATTTAATCAATCCTTCTGACAGCCAGTTCTACAGCACCAGAGCTGAAGCACCCAGAGCAGGGATCTGCCACATCTGAGCCCCACAGGACCCTACCCTGAGAGCAGACAGCTGGAGACAGGCATTTCCTCGATTCACCCACACTCCTGCAGCCAGCAAAGGGGAGCTGCACTCACTACCTACACACAGAAGCAGCCCAACATCAGTTTTGGCTGGAAAAGGCACATTCAGAGTGGCAGGGCCACCACAAGATGGCATTACAGGAACGGTGGCTGAGCACCACCAGCTCTGAAAGGTGATAAAATGGTACAAACACATAAAAGGGGGCTATAATTTGCAACACCATTCAGGCACACAGAAATGAGTGCTACAAGATGAGAACTAATTAGAAAGGCTTGTCTAGAGATCACACATCCTTGATTTGTAGGGCTGGAAGAATCAAAGAATGGCTTGGATTGGAAGAGACCTTAAAGATCACGTTGTTCCAACCCTCTGCCATGGGCAGGGACACCTTCCACTTTTTCCAAGCCCCATCCAACCTGTCCTGGAAGGATGGGAGGAGAGGGATGAGTCTGGGAAGCTGAAGTTTCCTTTTTCTGTCTCTGCCTTGTCCTGTGCTGTCCAGAATTGAGGGATTCAGTGCCAGAACAGCAGGATGCACAGCCAAATCCCAGGATTACAAATGTCTTTTAGGAGCAGAGAAACAGTAAACAAGAAAGCAAACCAATACACAGAAGATTTACATAGCAAAACAAGCAGTTCAAATTGTATGAAAAGATGCAAATTGAAGCTCACAGCTGGAACTAGAATTCAGTAAAACTGGCATAAACAATCCTCTTACTGGTGAAATGCCCAATAACTGACACAAACAAATGCTGACACTCATCAGAGCACTGCACCAAATGCTGTATGAAAGAACACTGAGTATGGTCCCTTCCCCAAAAGGTGACTGTCTGGATAGCTTCCCCCACACACATGGGGATGGAGGGGAAGCAGTGAGACAGCCCTTGTGTGCTCAGTGGGCAATACCTTGGGTGCAGAAACAATTTGTCAGTGTAAGGACTGACCATTTCCTACCACAGTCCAGCCTGTAAACTGAGAAGTGCTGCTACTCCTTGTGGTGTCTCTGCAAATGGCTGCAGTGCTGAGCTCAGCACAACCCAGACTGCTCTTTCTTTTACAAGTGAATTACAGAATGGGGGGCTGGGGGACAGAAAAAAGGCAGCAGAAATATCCAGCCACTACAAACCCCTGCAACAAGGAGCCCAAACTAACCCCTGTCCCACACACCAGGCTTGTACAGCACCTGGAAACCCTTTCAGTGCCCACCAGAAGTCCTGGGCATTAATGGGTGATGCTGCTCAGGAGCACAGCAGAAGGTAAAGCTTTCAGGCAGTGCAAGGTATAAAATGTTGATGAGCCCATGCTTATAGATCTCCCTTTGCCAGAGATAAAGGCATTTCTTACCCAGCCTTTCAAAGAGCAGAGACCTCTTTGTGCAGGAAAATGAATGAAAATTTGCTACTCCAAGCTTTGGAAGTGGATAATACTGAACCACAGAAGACACTCTTGATGTCTTAGTATTCACATGAGGGGTTGGTGCAAATTTACTTATTCTGCTGTCATTTTTCAATAGCTTTTTCACATACACACTTCTTATAATGTGCAGATAATTACAAATGAAAGCCATTTTCATACATGAAACAATGACAAACCAAAAACACAGCAGTTCTTTTTGTTTTTGGCACCCGAGCAATTATTGTAACACATGGGCTGGAAATGGAATAGGATGAAACAGAGCTCTCTGATTTTGTTATTTGTCTGCAGAAATACAAAAAAGGCAAACCACAGAGGCAGAAGCCAAAACTCAGGACAAAGATATGGAAGAGAGAAAAGTTCTCCAATAAATCCATGCTTTGCAGAGCTGTATTTCTTGCTTTTTCTTTTCCTTTTTAATAAATACATAAATAAAAATAGATAAAAAGAATTTATTCCTTTATTCAAGATCAGTAGAGCAAGCAGCTCAGTTTTTGCCTCTCCAGCTCTAGCTTCTGAATTTTAAGTATGATCTCCTGCTTAAAAAACCAAACAAACAAAGGGAGAAACCCATCCCTTGCAGGGCTGTGATTCTCTGGAGTGTTGACAAAGCCCCTTCAAACTAAAGTGTTAATAACTTGTAGAAAACCAGGCTCTCCCAGCAGATATTCACCGAAGAACACAATCATGATCATCCCCTAAAGAAGCAGCTGCCCCTTGGGACAGCCACAGTGATAACTAAAGATTTGGAAGAGATACTAATCTTTTATCAGAATGAAGCCCTTTGGTCCA
This sequence comes from Catharus ustulatus, assembly GCF_009819885.2. Taxonomy (NCBI): domain Eukaryota; kingdom Metazoa; phylum Chordata; class Aves; order Passeriformes; family Turdidae; genus Catharus; species Catharus ustulatus. The sequence goes on along the minus strand of NC_046236.1, from coordinate 13,071,549 downwards.
GGTAGATCTGCTTCCCTTCAGCCTGGATCAATGATCAAATCAAGAGATGTGGGGACAGAACAAACAGCAGCATTTAGGCACTCCATGCACAGGCAGGGTAACACATGCTGCTGAGTGTTCAAGCTCTCAGTCAATCATCACAGCTCTTCAGAGGGGAGGCAGAAAGAGCTGACTACTGGAAAAATCCAGGAGACACAATCTGTTCCCCTCCCAACACGGGACAGAAGGAGCAAAGACACAGTTTTACTAAAAATACCCCTCTGAGGGTTAAGTTAAAATTAAACATTAGTGCAGTCAAAAGAAAACAAGCAAACACAATGCAGTGACATCAGTTTCCTGGAGTTCCTGGAATTCTCCTCACCACCCAAAGCCAGGGGCTGGCCAGGGATGCTTGCATGCACTCACACCCCCTTTAAAAATATTATGAAACAAAGAGTTTTCCCAACAAACACCTGTTTGTGCTATAAAGCAAAAATCAACTGCAAGGACAGTAATAATCATTTGTTAGATGTTACCACAGCATCAATACTCAGCCATAACTTGATCCATGCTGATACTATAACCTTTCACTGAGAAAAGCACAGCTAGGTCTGGAATTTCACCCTGCTCTGATGTCCTACCACACTGCTGTCATCCATGCTCGCTGTCCATGCTGGCAAACTCAGCTTACAAGCAATCCAAACTAATTTGGGTTAAGCTTGCTTGTTATGGAAGAGCGCATTTTGGAGAGGAAGCAAGTATTTTATATCACTGAAAGACATACAGAGCATGGAAGCAACCCAGCTGCAGACCCACAGTCTTAATCCCATGGTACCATGGTTAATGCCCCAAGTGCCAGAGATCTTTGATATCCACTGAGGATTCAGCATCTCAACTTGAAACAGTGACTGCAGGCAGCCACTGAGCCACAGTTCTCTAAATACCATGCTGAGAACTCAGCTTTAGAATCAGACTACAACCACGTGCTGAATCACACCAGTCCTCTGCAGCATGTTTTCCATTTCAGACTTAACCCTTCTTTGGCAGGGAGGCCAGAAAGACCAGGGCTGAAGGCAATGTCTGCAATACACTCTCCCATGTAAGTGGCAGGATGCCTTTTAAACATGGGGCTTGAACGTTCTTTGTAACACTACAATTCACTTTCAACTCCTGCCAAGAGGAACCCAGCCTGTGAGTTCACAGCACTTGCTAGCAGCAATTAACTCTAAGCTGCTGGAGAGTGTGTACAACTGTGCTGCCTTGCTATTGGAATGTCCACAATCAGTTTGTTTAACCAAAGAATCAGCCCGCAAAAATAGGACGTACCACCGTGTGCATGGTGTGTTCACATGAGGACACTGTGTGTTGTTTGTCTACTCTCATTTAAAAAAAAAAAGAAACGAAAAAGGATAGAGCAGAGAAGGTTCTGACTGGGATAAGTAGGATGACTGGAGACATAGAATGGATTTCATACAAGAAAAAATTGTTTAAGACAGAAGCTGAGGTGCAAAGCGACAGAGCTATAAAAACAAAGCCAAGAGGAAGTATTTAGCTCCTGGCCTCTTGCACCAGAAGAGATGGTGAGCACAAAATGAAACTAAAGCAGCATGTCCAAAACAAAAGAAAGTGCTTCTGCTTCTGTGGCTACACTGTGGAGTGACATGCTGTAAGACAGGGCTGACAATAAACTCTGTATGAATGGAAAAGGTGAATAGACAAGTTCTTGGGGAAAGGGAAAGACAGAGAAGCCGTCAGGGGCTTTAGAAGACACACAGTCAGGAAGTCTTTGCTCCAAGGCAGTCACCTGCCCAAGAAAATGGAGGCCAACTACATCTACTCTGCTTTCTGTGTTCTTATATGATCCCCAAGATACCCATGTCTGAGGCAGAACACTGCTAGAGGGATCTGTTCCCTGGGCACACTAAGATTCTCACGTAAGGATTTCCATAATCTCTCAATGTTAGGCACATTTCATGGACTAGGGGGTAATAAAAATGAAGCAACAAGTGCTTACATTATTTATTTATGGTCATATTACAAGTCTGTGAGCAATCTGGAAACCAAAACACTTCCAATACCAGTGCCAGCTTTCCCAGAAGGAGAGGCAATAGCAGAATGCAGGAAAGTTGCCCTACTACTCAACTGAGGGATCAAGCTATGGAGGTTAAATTTAAGCCAGACACATGGAAAAAAACCTATCCTCTCTATAACAAAGAGGAAAGATTACCTGGGAATTGTTCACCTCACTTGGAATCTGTGCTGCTTAAGGAGAACAAAACCATTGCTGGTTTAGGATATGGTATGCACATGGTAGCGCCTTTGAAAAATTCCCATGTGCACATTTGTGAAGCAGGTACAGAGACACAGCAGGGATAAGAGTTACAGCCCTGGCAATGCTGCCAATATACAGATTCCAGTCTGACTGGGCATTTTTAAAGCCCTCTCTGTTGGATACAGAGGGGAAAAAAAAATCTCCATTTCTTAAAATCCTCCCCAGTTTTTTCCTCGAATGCAAGCTGGAGGATGTTGCCCTGGGCACAAGGACTGTGGTTAGAGAAATAGCACAAACCTCTGACTACCCCAATACTCCACTTCATGAGCCCACAAAAAGGGGCATGAAGATACAGGGACGCTTTTTATGTGCAATAAGCAAGAATCAGGTCAAAGTACAGCCCTTGGACTTGCGAAACAAGCCTTTCCACGATACACCAATCAGCAAGAATGGCTGAGAATCCTCCACTGCTCTCACCTTCCCCAGCCTAGCCCCAAAATCCTAACTCAAAGAAAGGCAAGTCCTTGCATGTTGCGTGTTTCAGACAGGTTTCAGAAGCAATCACAGGTGGTGAGACTGCCAAACCAAGCTGGATTTTGATGTGAAAGGAGAAATCTGAGAGCTACCCTGCCTGCTTAATGCTGAAGAAAACCAAAGCTGTCGAACAAGCCACAAGTGAGAGAAAGTGAGCTCTCCACGAAAGGTGAAATTGTTATTACTCGTCAGTGCTCCAGTGGTTCCCCTGGAAAGGAAGTGACTTCACTCTGACTGTGGATTCAGTGAACATTTTATATTCATTGGAGAAGAGGAAGTGTTCCTGTAGCTGGTGACATCTGCAACCCCTCCTCCAGCACATGGCTTGGCACATCTCCTCTAGCACACAGTCCATTATCTGCAATAAACATGCGTAGGAGCTCCCCAGCCCAGCACAGACTGGTGCTTCTCTTATGTGATGTATATGCATCACCCTCCTTGGCTTGTGGTTTGGAGACTTGGGTGATTAAAAATAATCACCTCTCTGTCCAACTGTGGGAGTTGCCTGAGCTGTGCATTCTGCCTGAGTGCAGGAAGTAATGTATAACTGAGATGATGCAAAAGAGCTGCAAAAATCCTGCCTTGGAGCTCTTCAGTGGCGTTTCAGTTCAATGGCTCACAGTGCTCTGGGAAGAGGCAAAGCCTGAATGAAACGGAGCAGGGAATATTTATGCATCCTGCTCCAGAGAGTGAATGCATCCACTGAAGCCAGGTTTCATTCAGCTTCCCCCCTCACACCTTCAGAATAAATCCCAAGGGTTGTGAAACAGCAGTGCATGGCTATCCTAGAGCTATAAAAAGCCCCCCCACTTTTTCCCAGCCAAATCTGAAATGAAAGCAGAGCCAGCATTTGCAGTCTGCTGGAACATGGCTCACACACACTCTTGTCATGCTGTATGGAATATGAGCTCAATACATAATTTATCTACTACACACGCTTGTGAAGTAGTAATTACACTATGCATGCATAAAAATCAGACAATGAATTTAAATGACCTGTTAAAGGCCACAAAACAAGTTGGTGGCTAAGTCAAGATAATTGCAGCTACCTCTGAGTAATCCGCTATCAGAGCATGCAGTGTGTTACTGAACTCATTTCTCTTGGTGAAAAAAGGACCATATGAAACCAAGCAATTCAGCTCACACCTTCTGGTTTACTAATCAAGCTTATAGAACAAAAGAAGTTGATCTTTCATTATTCATGCTATTAACTACGTTGTAAGCTAGTTATCAACCCTTCTAGTAACAGCCAAACATGCACATTAAGTACTAACAGTTAAAACACAAATTTGGGTTCATACACAAATATGTGCGTGAATGAACAGTTTAGCTGTTAACTCTGAACCTCACCAGGCACTTTTCAAGCAGTGATTCTCAGAGGGCCCTAAGGACTCTTACATGTCAAAGACATTTTTTTACTGATAAAGACTGCTTGTGAGCTAGGAATCCATGCCCTTTTTGTGAAAAAACCCAAACAAGTACAAGACAAAACATTCAAGCCCAAAGTTATTCTAGTGCAGAGATAAGCCAGAAGTAGCAGTCATAAAATACAAATAATAAAACCAACCTCCATAGTAGGACATTTAGTATTTCTGTATTGTAGTGTATCTGTGTGTATATATATATCTATATATCTCACTGAGAACATGATTGTTTAGAATAGGGAAGCAAGTACAAAGGAAAGAATTTAATTTTCATAAATATTAAAACCACCCCAGCTCTGAGGGGCAAGGCTGCAGAGAGATGCTATTTGGTAAACTGAGTTAAGTTATTGCTATAGGGCCATTAACAACAACTGGACTATAGTAAAAAGGAAACTAAAAGCTGTAAATCTAAACTCCAACTCAGCAAGACTTTGAGACCAGTCCTGCATCACACCTTGCCTCTGTAGATCTGATAACAATCCAAGCACAAGCCACTCTGCAGACTGGGTGGCAACACAGAGTCACATACATGTAGATATTGTGCATTTATCATAAAATCAGGCAAAGGCAAGTGTTTGCAGCACAGGTGAGAAACTTTGTGGAACCACTGTCACACAAAGAGGATCCTCCAAATCCAAGGTGCAGAAGCTTAAAGTCATGTACTGACAGACAGCTCCTTAACTCCTGAAATTGTGACTCAGTTTTATCTCCCAAAAAGCAGAGCTGAATTCAATCAAACCCCACATGATTTTCACAGAGCTTTTCAAGGCCTTGAACCTACTGGGGAGTGATTTGATGCTACTCTGCTCTTTCATATGCTGTGTAAAATGGCAGGCTGCTTCTGCTGAGTTCTTACAACCACAGTGGCCTTTTCCTTTCTGGAACATGCAAGTCTGATTTTTTTTGAAAGGAGTTTTGAGCTCAAAGCAGGAAGAAATAATCCATGCCTATTTGCAACCCTCACAGCATGCTGCCAACCAACATTTTCCCTTACAGCTGTACAACAGCATTCAAAATACATCCACACACAGCCCCTCTTGGAGACAAAACACCTAGCTGAGAAAACAGTGAGCACATTTCTCCCCAGGAACAAGCAGGAATCTTGCTTTGCAAAGCTGCTGAGGGTGGCAGGTTTGGTTTTGTTTAACTAAAGCTCATTCCCTCTCTAGGCACTGCACTTTGCAGAGGGAAAATAAATAGGTTGGAAAAAACCCAGAAGCTTGCAGGGGAGAACCTGCAGGGAAGCAAGCTGCAGTGTAAACAGGGAGGCAGAGCAGGGTTGGGGGTCAGCAGGGCAGGGCTGGATCTGGTGGGGGGGGTGCAGGTACAGCCCCAACCCTACACCAGGGTGGAGGTAGGAAAAGGGGGCCAGGAGCCACTTTCCAAAAAGGAAATTTCACCCTGCCCAGGATTTCCAAACTGCAATAATTTTCCATGGGCCAATCAGGGAGGAGCAAGGCAAACGCACCAAATTAGGAAAGTAAATACTAGAAGGGGGAAAGGAAGGAGGAGGAGGAGAACCCAGCAACCACCTCCCAAAGGCAGCAGTGGGAGAGGGGTCTGAGTTTCATGCTGAGCCCCACCAGCCCTCCCAGCTCTGCCTCTGGGAAGGAGGAGAGGACACTGTGCCAGGCTCACCCTGCACTGTGAAGCCACCAAGAGAGCAGAGAGCTGCCCTGGAAGTCAGATGGCCAGAATGCACAGCTACATACTGCCAAAGGAGCATTCCCTCCTCAGGCAGAAACACCCAAATCACCTCCCAAAGCCTGGCCCACAGGGGAGAGCTGCAAGACCCTGCAGGGGAGAGGGGAAGGCTGAAGGGGCTGAGCTGGGATGTTTACAAACGTGTCAGCCCCTCCTCTGTAAGAGGAACTCGGAAATGAAAGGGCTCTGGTGAGCGAAACCTCAGATGTCTTTTGAGGTTTTCTGAAGACTTGGCTGGATTAGCTTCTGCTCAAGACAAACGGATGCAATCATTAATCATCCTCAGTAAACACTGCGTTAGGGGCCGAGCACAATTCAACACTACTATTTCCACTTTCTCCTTATGCAAAAGAAACATTCTCAGGGAATCAAATATCAGTTGCAGGCATATGCCAGAGTCAAAAGATCCAGCCTCTGTTAGTAACACAAACCACACTGTGCTGCTTTGCACAAGATGACTGAATGGAAACTAACTACCATATGTTGGCAAAGGAACCATCCCCCTCCCCTCCCAGCAACAAGCTTCATCTAAAAGGAGAAGGTTAAATATAAACTAAAAGCAGTGCCTGAACAGAGGAGCAAAACCACAGCTACCTCCAGCCCCCTCTTTCTAGAATATCTGCACTGCACATCTGTGCAGCTCTGTAAGACGGTCGGAAAAACCCAAACAAGCCTCCAGATCATGCAAACCCAAACTGGCCTCATTGTGACACTGAAGTCTCGGTCTCAGGCACGCAGATTTGAATACTACTCACTGAATTAATGCTGGCAGAAGAGATTTGCATATTATACTTTTTTACAAATGTACAGACAAGAAAACAACCCAAAGGCTACTACTATTACCAGGCACACTCTTGCTATTTTGATGCCCACACGTTTTAAAATTCTAATACATCATCCTGTACCATGAGACTCCTTTACTTTATAAAACGTATTATACTTCAAATAACAGATTTAATTTAAAAAGATCTCACTGAAACTCTGTAACCTCAGCTCTTTGCTGAAAAAGAAAGAAAATATTCCATACAGTAACTGTTCAGCTTATTTCTTCTGCATTTTACTTTTTACTGCATCTACTACTTTCTTCTTCTACATCCATGGATCAGATAATCTACAAAACAGGATACTTGCCCAGATGAACATTTAGATTGCTACAGCCCCTCAGTACATGGTCAGCATCCTACCCCCATTTCCTTCCATTCCCAGGAAACCACGTGCCAATGGCCACCCTTGTCCCTAACTCCAGATAACAGCAGCACCACCCAGCAACAACAGAATATTACTGAGATAAAAATAAAACAGGCAGTCTTAAGATAGAAAGTATATGCCTGCTTTCTTTTCTCCATGCATATAGGTAGCTCTCAATAAATATTTCTAATTCCACTGCCAAAGATAGACTCTATATGTAACTCTATAGTGTGAAACCAACACTCACATTTACCCTTGAACCTTCTGAGCTCTTAAACAAAACCCTTTAACAAAACCTCTGCCTTACTGCCAGCCACCAGAACGGTTTTTAGCAGTTTTCCATCACTTTGAACATCAGAGATTTAACTAGCTATTTTTAATGGGGCATTTCTTGCACCAAACAAAACAGGGCTGACAGACTGATGTCAGAGAACACATTTTGGAGAATTAACATCTTACCTGATAGTGCCTGTGGGGGATGGGAGGGGACTGACCACGCTCCGGAGATCCGGCTCCGGGATGTGGATCTTCAGAGGTGAGATTTGAGGGTAAAGTGGCCGAAGGGGATGTGTTGAGGCTTCCTCTTTTACTTCCTCTTTATGGTATAAAGATGTGAACTGGATCTTTATAACCGTGCTAGGGAATCGGAAAGTACATCTGGAAAAAAAGAAAGGGAAAAGTCAGTTTCACACGATGCTGAACGTGTTTAAGAGGTTTTGTATGCAGTTGATGCATCATTAATTCATTCAAAGTCCACCATTCTCTACTGAGCCTTCTGCCCAGTGTGTTGGGCAGAATTACTGATTGTTCATAAAGCTCTGTAAATACTTCACAGTGGATCATGGGTCATCTAGAGATGAGATGCAAGCTGAAGGTTTGGGTAAGTTCAGTGATTTCCTCAAGGCCGTGTATTCAATCAATGACTAAACAAGACACACTCCTTTAACAAAAGCTCTTGGGTTCCTGCAATGTATCAAGGACTAGGATCTATTTTTAATTACTAATTGCACACATCTCAGGAAGATCCAAGACACTAGAAAGTATCAAACCACAAACAATAGGGAGCAAAACAGCCATAAAGTCCAGGCAGAACAACAAACAGCCTCCAGGTAAGACCTGAGAGCACTAGTTAAAAACTTGTCTCCATACATTGTATAATTGATACCCATTTATATTTGTGCACATGATGTTAAAGGATCATCTGGCAGATTTCAGATTAAAATACATTCATTTAGAAGTGCCTCCCTTTAGGGTTACAGCTAGCAGGTTTAGAACAGGGCCCCTGCAAGCCTGTGGGGCCTCATTCCTTCTCTAAGTAACACTTCTTTCCAATTGTGATTTAGGAAAAAAAAATAATCACACATCTACAAGTGCAGCCTTCAGGAGATGCTTGGAAAGTCAAAAGGAAATAAGCACTGACATTTTCCATATTTGAACAGAAAGCTTTCTAATTTACAGTGTCTACAATAAGCACAGGGCTGTAAGAGCCAAGGTTCTGCAATTCTTCTTATTGCACTTTAATTAGACAATCATGTGCAATCAATACAAGCTTTCCAGGGATCATTTCACTGATACTAAGGTTAAGGCAGCAGGAAATAAAAACCAGGTTTCACCGTGGGAAAGGCCAGCAGAGCACAGTAATTGTGCTGGATTCCAGCATCTTGCCTATAGAAGGAAAGGAAAGGATTTGAGTGGTGTTGTTCTAGCACTGTAAGTGCTGGTGTGGGCTGAACAGAATTCTTTTAACCAGTGCATTATTGAATCCTACCAGGTAACAGAACAAGGTGACAAGCAAGTCAATCTGTTTTTGTGACCACCTTATCTTAATGCTGCTATCAACAGAAACGCAGCTCTAAAACACACACTCGCTTGCTCTTGGTTCTTTGGCACAAGCTGTATGCTGTGCTGGATGTATGTGCCCAGAATTATCATTCAGGCATGGGAAGCTCATTCCCATCTCCCATCTCATCTCTCAAATGAGCTGCCTTAGCATTCAGTGGCTCACAATGGCTCTGCTAGTACAGGAGTTTGCATTGCATTTAATTCACTTCAGAGGTCCTGCCACCTGCATTCATTAATGCATTAAATAAGGACATCATTGCTGGCAATGCAGCCCAACTGTGCTTATCTAACTCTTCTAAACAGGGTTCCCTGTAGACTCAACATGAAGGCACAATTCAAAACAGCAGTGTCCGTGCCTTGCAGTGTCTGCCAGCAGCAGGCACCAACCTCCTGAGATGAACCTGAAACAAGGATGTTGAGCCACTGCCCTGGATTTTAAGCTTTGTACTGCTACATGGATTTGCTTAAAGAGAAAAAGCTCAAAGTACATGTATTTGCAAGGAGCATCACATGGACTAAGGCTCAAAACCAGTATGAGCAAAGCTTCATAATTTCTCAAGCCCTTATCAGGGAAAAGCTGAGCTGCCTGTCACAGAGAGATGGAATTCTCTGCTCTAACACCAACTGCTCAGCATTTTCCAACACCTGAGTCAAGGACAAATCAGTCCCTGCTCAGCAGTGTCCCAGCCTGCTGCTGATCAACAGGCCTGGCTGCACAGAGCCCTAAGGCAGTTTTGCAGCACTGCTGAGCCAGGAGATCCCCCACTGCAGCCTCACAGCAGTAAGGAGCTCTATCCCACTGCCACTTGTGTCTTCCTTTTCAGAAGAACCCCATAATGCAAGATGCACATCTCCTGAATTGCTCTGAGGTGATGGTAAATAAACTCCTTAACTCTACTCCACTTACTGATGCTACAGCAATATTAGATAAAAAGTGATATCTGCAGCCAAACCACAGTGAGAGGCTGTCCCATCAACCTGTGAGTGTGGGCAGTCTCAAGAAAATCTGTTACTTTTCCAAAATCGCGAGTCAACCTGAAATGTGAAGTGTAAACCAAGGCATGAAACATGTTGAAAAGACCCATCCAGTACTGCTTTTTTCCAGAGCCACCCGACCCAGCCATGTGATTTACCCACAATCTCAGCCTGCAACCAGGGCAGAGAAACAGAGCCTGGGCTGGGCTGGCTACACAAGCAAACAACTTGTTGGCTGCTGTGATTTTGTTTTGAGACAGACAGGCTTCCAGTTCACTGAAGCAGAACCCAGGATGTACAACCAGCTTCCATGGATTATGGTAACTAGCATGAACATGGTCATTTTGTAAGGAGCCAAGAAAACCAGGGAGTGCACACATGCAAGGGTGCTCACAGCTTTGGGGAGTCCTGCAGCCTGCTCTGTGCTGGCTTCAGTACTGACACTGCCTGCAAAGCCAAGCTGGGGTAACGTGGCTGAATTTATGTTTTTTCCTAAAGTAAAAACCTGCGAGCCAAGAAATGGAAATTCAATGCAAAGCAGATTGTAAATTCCTGCGGAACTCCTCCCTTCCCTCAGGGGCGAGAAGGTGCCCGGGATTAAGGTCATTGTTCCAGTCTATCACAGCCACCACAGCAATGCAAACAGGGGCTCCAGCACAGCCCAAGCCTCTGCTGCAAATCCACACAGCCCAATGCTGGGGGACCCTGTCAGTGAGAAATCAGAAAAACATGATTGTGGAAGCATCTTGTCACAGGAAGCTCACTTTTCATTACATTGAACCTGAATGCAGTTTTAATAAGCTTTTCTATTGTTCCCTTAATTACCCTCTTTCCAGCCAAGAGGATAAACTTAAATTATATTAGGTAGTCCTATTTAGCAGTGAGGCACATTACTGCAGGACTTAAACCTTTGTAAATTACACTTCCAGAGAAAATAAGCAGGACAAGACAGACAACCCAAGCAGAACTGAGCATGCATTCCTTAGGATTACTGTATATATTTCAAGTTATTTAAATTGAGTTATACAATTTGATCCACATTGCATGATTCCTATCAAAGATGCAATAACAATTTTTACTCCTGCTTAACATTTTCATTATGAGAAAAAGATCAATCTGAAAGTACAGATTAGACTCAACATAAAAAGCATAATGAAGTTAACTGGTATTTCCAAGGTGCCCAAGAGACAATTCTTTCAAGCACCTCTAAAATTTCCAGCCAATTAGATGGATGAATTAATGGTCTGCAAAATCTTTGGTCTTGTTACTGGCAGGAAGAGCCTGCCTCAGTTACAGATCTGCTGAGTTCACATAATAACCTCCTAAGCCAGGTACATGCTGCAATCAATCCCTGGCCATAGAAATCATATGGGCTGAAATCACATTTACAGTATGGCACATACATCAATTCCTTGTGGGAAAGGGTTGCAATTTCTCTAGGATGCCTTGCAAGGCAGTGAGAATAAAAAGTTTTTTTTTTTTTTTTAGTTTGTGTCAAAACTCAAAACACACAAACAGCTTCCCCAAGTCCAAAAACTGCACAGAAACAATTCTTGCCTTCTTAGACTACAGGCAGGAGAGAGTCACAGAAAATGGACTGCTGGCTCTGTGCTGCCTGCTGGAGTGCACAGAATCCATAGCAAGTGGCTGAATGCTATATATACACTGGAGACCAAGGGGAAGAGAAGGAGTGCACATTCCACACATGGTTACAGTCACATAAAAGATGTTGCTAGAATTTTGTTTGCTTGTTTTACACGAGACAGATTTTTCCAAAAGTTTCCTGGGCCAGCTCCTCCCACTGACAGCCCAGCTCCCATGCTCTTAGGCATCCTTTATGTGGTGAACCAGTGACAGTGACCACAAGCATTTCATCTACATAAAGTCTGAAAATAAAGTGCTAGGAAACACTAGACTTTATATAAACAGTCACCCTACAGCAGACTTCAGGAAAGATGGTTAGGGGGAAAAAACTCAACAAAATGACTGCATACCCTGCATGGCTCTATAAAAAGCAGGCATTTTCCTCCTCCTCAAAGCACCTCTTAGTCACAGATGCAAAGGGAACGGAGATGCATTTGCCATAACATAGTACCAAGTTCAATAGAAGCCTTTACAGTCACCGACTTCTTTGTTAAAGCACCCTGAGTGGTGTTAGCAGCAAATGACTTCTGCTAGGATCTGCTGCCTGACAGCAAGAAAAGGTTATTTAAAGATTTTTAAAGGAGGCAGGAAACTGTGCTGGATTTATGCTTTTACATTTACACTGAGGAAAAGCACAGTGACAAAAGATGACAAATCATGAGAAAGCCAAGGTGAAACACATATATATAAAATATACATATAGCACACATATATAAAACTTGGAATAATATTTTTATACATTATGTTGTATATATAAACATAATGTAGTGTGTTATGTTATATATAAACATCATTCCAGTTCATCATGCAAAAGGAATAACCAGAAAAGTAAGCTGGAACTACTACACATGGGCTGTAATCAGCAACTTGGTACCATCTTTGTCTACTTTATCTCGCTATAATTTATGAAATCCTGTTATTCCTGAATGTTGGGGGTATAACTGCACCAGCAGCATCTGTGCTACAGTGCTACAGAGATGCAGGTCGAGCGAGAAGCATTGCAGGAGGTGCTCTGTTAAATAGATCACTTTTTACAATTTAAAACAGAGGGTACCACAGGCCTCAAGTTGTGCCAAGGGAGGTTTAAATTGAGCACTGGGAACCATTTCTTCTCCTAAAGGGTTGCCAAGCACTGGAACAGGCTGCCCAAGGCAGTGGTAGAATCATTGTCTCAGAAGGGATTTAGAAGAAGTGTGACTGTGGCTCCTGGGGACATGGAGGGATTTAAATGACCTGTGGATGTGACACTTGGGGACATGGTTCAGTGGTGCCATTGGCAGTGCTGGGAGAATGGTTGGACTTGATGATCTTAAAGGTCCTTTCCAACTTAAACAATTCTGTGATTCTGTCATGTGAGGGGACAGTAGTCCAACTCTTGAGGAGGAGGCACTTTTCTCTGCAATCAGTAAATACCTTGGATTCAGCAAAGTGGCCAGCCAGGGCTCTAATCACAGCAGCACATCATGATGATACACAACTATGCCCCTACTGGCTAAAGTTTGACCAAGAATGCCCATAAAAACCCTTGTAAAAGAGAAAAAATCCCAAACAACCCCCATGAAACAGCTGTTTCTCTGTTCCCTGCAATTTCTCTGAAAATCACTGTTTTTGTGCCAGTTACACATAGCTCACCCCAAAGAATGCAGTGCTATTTCCATGAACGAAATTCCAAAATCATGTTGGGTCTCTCAGAACAAGTGAGAATTTGCTGTCAGTTATCTCTGTCAGGCTGTTACCCTTACCAGCTATTTCAAGATACCAGACATAATTCTACTTGAGGGCAAGATGGATAGCTGTCATCCTTTCAGTGAATGTGTACCATAAATACCAAAATTTCAGGCTGCAATCAATGCACAGGTGCTGTACAGAGCAGCCATTTCAGAAAAGTGCCCAGTTACCTCCTGTAATCCATTTTCTTCATCTTCTGTAACCAGCTAAGCAAAGAACCACAAGCCTGCATCTATGAAAATCCTAAATCCACTCCCTATTCACAAAACCTTTTGATGCAGTGTGAAAGGATTTGCCTTGGACAACATAAAAGACTCACTGGGAAAGTTTAAGCACCTGTGCACCAAAAATGAAACTAAATTTGGTTAGAAAAGGTAACACTTTGCTTCCCTTAACTAAACATATAACTAAGCCCTGAAGGTCTGCCCACAGAGAGATAAGCTAAGACAGGAACAACTATGTGAGATTTTGATATCTTCAAAAACAAGGCTCTGAGAATTGCTGTGACCTCTGCACCAGCTGAGTTGGGAGTATTTTCTGACCAAGACTTGTTGCTTTGTGATGCTGCACTCTGCCCAGGGACAGCAATGCTTTTCAGAACTTCAGCACAAAACCTCACTGCATCACTTAGTACAAAACAAAACACTTCAACTGCAAAATACTGAGAAGGATGTCTCTCATTTCAGTAACTAAAATAACCAAATCAATGTTCTCTGCCTTCACAAAAATAAACTCAACCCTTGCACCCCAACGGGAATAATCATCACAAGTGTTTTGCTCAGAATGATTATGTTTCTGGAACTAAGCTCTCTGAGGCAGCAAGGTGGGCAAAAGCACAAGCACAAAAACCACCTTTCAATCACAAGTGAAGGAAAATGAATATTAGTTTCAATGACTGTCATAAAACCATACAACAAGCTCTGAAAGCTGTCTGAGCTGTCACTGGAGATTAGGTACTATTCACCCCTCCTTTGCAATAAAATAATAATACTAATAATAATAAAATCATCCAACATTTCCTGTTCCACTCCCTAGTCTACAATTTTTCCCCTAAATAGTACTTGGTAAGCAATACCAATAAGAAACCAGTTATATAATCCACTTGGGTAGTGCTATCTGCATTCCAAAGAAAAAAAATTAATTGCACTGAGACTACAGAGAGTTCTGGAGCAAAGAAGACAGATACATTTTATTCCTTTTAGTCTAAATACAGATCACAAAACAAGCATGTGCCTATCACCATGGTAATTTAAGAGTCACTATAATGCTTTTCCTTGCACTTCTCTATATGCTACAGGACACAGGCAGTGTCACTGCCAGTTTTAAGAGTATTTGGTTCATTTTGGAGATTACTGCAGTCTAAAACGAAAGAGTTTTCAGCATTTGCTATTTCCCTTTCAACTGCTCCACTGCTCTGAGCAGTTTTAGCACAGAAACTCTGAAGAAGACCTACCATAAAGTCCTTTATCAAACACACAGAGAAATGCCTCATGGCTGGTGAAATCACTTGTTGTATACATGAAGAGATAAGCAAATGGTCTGCAAGTAAATGGTGAAGTCCAGAATCCACATTTGTTCTTCCTGTAATGAATCAAATCAATCTGAAGAAAAGCAAGACATGCACTTGGTCAAACAGCAGCAGGGCAAGGAAACAAACTGCAGAGCTGCCTGCAAAAACACTTCTGGTATTACCCTACTATTGTTCAGTGAGAGCAAAAGCTAGAAAAATCACTGTTACTCTTTGTGACATAACTGACAGAAAACTAGATTTAAAAAGTACTGAGATCATCTGCAAATAAAGCATTACAGTGATCTCCCCCACTGCTCCAATGACAGAGCAAGCCATTGTAATGTTTGGTCATAATTATTCTCTAAGTCACCACATGAGTTTAGATCTGGAGGACTGGTTCCTAACCCCAGAGTTACCCTGAGCTCACAAATCACTTGCCTTGCATGCTTTGCAGCACACTCACTGTATTTAATATATGCTGTCATGCCTAACACTGCAGATACACAAAGGAGTTCATCTGTCAGCCAAGACTGAACCAGAACTGCCTGTGTGCATATGTGAGTGAGCTCATGTTTGAAATAATTAGTTCAATTCAAAAGACATTGGTCTGTCTTCTACTTCATGAATTTAAATTTTCTTCTGTAGGGAACTTCTTCCATAAGAAGTTCCAGCAACTATTTCCACTGCCATGTTCCAGCAGATGCACAAGTAGCTGAACATCAGTGTTCTGGGGTCCCTGGCATTACCAGCCTAAGGTATTGCTCCTGTACCAGAAATAATGTAAATCCAGTTTTAGTAAAGGCAAACTCACAGTGAAGCTACCAGAAACTCCTCACACCCAGTCCAGTGGAATTATTATTGACCACCCTCTAATTCCAGATTCCTTCCCCTGAAATACATCTGAGTTAGCTGGAAATCCTCATCTTTCCTGGACTTGCTGGGATGAGTAATGGGAAATTCTGTGTCTCACGTGGATGGCTCACTGGTTTCATCTACCTTAAAAATAATCTCCCCAAAGAGATATCAATTGTGTCACTCAATCTCATGTAGATTTATTTTAACACAATCTAAATCTGATTCTCTGCTGTCAGAGGTATTTCCTTCTCTCCACCACCATTCCTTCTCTTCTGCAATTTCCTCTCAGTATCACCCTCGTGCCAACAGTGCCATCCAAACCTCTGCACAGCAAGGCAAACCAGGTAGCTGGAATAGTTATTCACCTCCTTTGTTGTAGGGACTAAATTGCCAGGCAGATCAGATCCCTTAGCTTGCCTTCCAGATGGCATCACAACACAGAGAAGGTGGAGGGGAAAAAAGCAGAGAAAGGAGAGAAGAAGGTACCAGCAAAAATGTTGCAGATTTGTAATAGACTATAAAAAGACAGAGCATGTAACCACAAACTCAGATTTAAGCATCACATGATCCAAGGGCTGCATTCTCCTTTCAGAAAACAAACTGCAATTCATTCATTTTGAGAAAAGCTCTGGTCTTTATCAGGCAAATCACATCAGCCACATGCTGATACTCTCAGGCTGGAAATTTTCAAAACTTCCTGAATCAGAGAAGTCACTATTTTAAAAAAATTCTGCCTAATTATTTCAAACCCCAAGTCACTCAGCTGTGCAACAAAGGGACAAAACAAAGACCAAAAATGTTTTCTGCATTCCAACAGGAGCTTTCTGTGGCTGTGTACCCATAGCAATCCTCCCATGGCAACCTGCAGGGCCCATCTGCAGGAGCAGGAGTGGGTTTGTGTTTATCTCAGATGGGATACACAGGCTCTGTATGCTGCAAAATCAATGCTTTTTAGTACCTTTATGCTTCCTGAGCTTATTCACTGAATGGCCTTGAGAAATAAGATGGCTGAACAAGGACAATGCTTCAGGAAAATTCAAAATTGCCATTTCTTGGTCACAGACAAGACCTTTTCTTTATGCTCCTTGTTACTGTTTAACTGGAACTGTATGCACAATAAAGACTTATTCCCTTTATGAGAAGGCACCCAGGTTACACTGGGATTTGCCTAACACTGCAGATCACCAAGCTTAAAGCGAGGTTTCCAACACAGCCAGGCAAGATTTCAGATGGGCAAAGAGCGTGTGCAGGCAAGTGCATCTACTTAAAACAAATACTACCAGCAGCATCAGGCAAAACCACAACTTATGAATAGCTACATCTCTTAAAAGCACCAAGTAAATTAGCTGTAATGAATGTTTCTATTGAGCACAGTGGCACAGGGCTTCCCTCTATGCCATTTCATCAAGGTTCAAACAAATTGAGAAACACTTCCACATAGAGGCAGATTTTCAAGTAGGTATTTTAGCAAACTCCTTTTGAGGACAGCAAAATTTGGCCAAACTTCTGGGATTCTTCTCCCTGCCAGCAGTAGGCACACAGAGATGTACACAGAAATGTACACAGAAAATATCAGTGATCCCTCAGTCCTTGCACACATCTCCCCTTACAGCACTGAGAACTGCAGGCTCTCAGCCACTGCCCATCCCAGGAAAAGGCAGAGAGTGAAACTCAGCCAAACAGGTGGTGGGGGGGAAGGAGTATAAACACCCCCAGGCTGATAAAAAAGGCTAGAAAGGAAAAGAGATCCCAGAAGCCCAACCCAAAGAACTACAAAATGCTGGTTTGGTTCATATATTACCTTCTTTACAAGCACACAGAAGAAGGAGAGCATTTTGGTTTTAGGCTCCAACAAACGGATGTTAAAAGTAAAACCTCCAGGAGGGTTTGGACTATAGATATCATGCTGTGAAACTCCAACAGTCGTTTTATTCTACACATGTTCCCCACAATATCTGATCTTTCTTAGCAATCCTTTTAATTGCTGTCAGATAAATCGATAAATTGAGCTAATTTTTCATTCAAGTGAGAACATTGGAGGCTGCTTCACACTGGAGAATTAGCAGTGAAGAATCAAGAGCTGTATTTTTGTATCTATGTCTTCATTTTACATTCCTTACATCTCTTTATTAATGCTCTGATTTCACTCTTTGAAAATTATTTGAGACATCAAGCACAGCCTCACTTTCAGATTCTCCTCTTTAAGTAAAACAGTGCAGAAAAGGGAAAAAAAAAAGAGCAAATCAGGTAAGATATTATAAGTGCCACTTTTTCAGTGTAATGAAACACTGCAATGAGGTCAGGGAATAAATTCATGGAGTATCAAAATAGCAGCTGACAGAAGAACAGGGGAGAAATTGCCAAAACTGCTGAGAAGGGTGTTTCAATCTGCTAATGGAGAGTAGCAGGAATAGCAGGAGGCTCCCTCTGAAGTTGCCACCCTGCCTGGAGAATTAACATTATCAACAGGTCTTCTCCAGATTCTGCTATCCCCAGCTTGGCAGGATGTATCTTATAATAATCCTGCTCAGTCCAATGCCAAAAAAAAATCTCTAGCAGAAGCTGCTCCAGTCTTCTCCAGAGAGCCATCAAAGTGCAAATGGTCAAGAATGTGCATTTTCAAAAAAGACCTTTCTTCAGCAGCAAATATCAGCTAGCTCTAAGTGTCTGTTCATTCACCTTACTGCCTGCAAAAAAAGCTGAAGGATATTCTCAAAATGCCATCACTATCACCAGTTATTTACATACTCAATCCACACCTGACTAGGGATTAATTCACTTATTTTTTTAAAACATAAAACTTATATTAAAATTGATCCAGAAAAATCTTGACAATTATTTCCAGACAAATGATAAGCCAGATGATGTCAGAAAACTAAGCCTTGGTATAATCAAAAGAATTAATTAATAGGTTTTTATAACAAACACCATTAAGGTGAAGGGTCTCTGTTGAAGCCTGCCACAAAAGTCACCTCTCAAATACTCTTGACAACACAACATATGGCTGTTACTGGGTGCCCACCCACCAGGCAGAGAAAAACAAAGAGGTGGTGCTGTAATTGTACCTCCCTCAGCTTCACATTTCAAAACATTGGAGTCAGCTTCAAAATATGCCATTCATTCCAACCCAGGAGTGCTGGGCACAGGGCTGGCTATCAGAAGACAGATTCCTGCTCCCTTCCCGAGTGCTCCTATTCCTCTGCTCACTGCAGGTCAGCAGCACATGGGGCTGGAGTACAGCCAGTGAAGATCTAGCTCAAGTCTGCCAAGGTGCTAAATGTAGGAGCCTCAGAAGGTCTTGCCTACACCCACAAAAATCAGATGCAATTTTACATCGATATAAATTAATCTGCATCAATGACATCTACCTTTTGATCAATACTGGGTAGGGGTTTTATTTGGTTTTTTTCATTAAAGGCTCCCCAGGGTGAATTCTGGCCCCACTTCCACCACAGCTTTACAGAAGCTGCTCTGTTCTGCTGTCTGGTCCTTACTGTAAACAACTTCATGTCTCTGAGCACAGTTCAGTTACAGTGAACTTTTTTCTGTGTGTCATATGGCAAACCACATCTTCACCCAGCATCACACTCTGCCAGACAATTCCACTCTGTCATTAATTCTGCCTTTCAGCTTTTCGATGCTGAAAAGCCCTGCAGTTGCATTCCCAGGGGTGTTAACAGACCTGCAGAGAACATTTAGTAAGATGTCCTTAAAGGCTAAAATTAACCATAAAGCTGCTGATTATTTTGAAGCTTGGGAACAGGGAGGTGTTTTATGTGTCAGAATGAGTGGCTTGACATCAAAAACCTTATATGAAAGTTTGCCACCGAAGAAGTGGGCTGGCACAAAGAGCAGACGAGGCTTTTATTTAAATGAAGTTGGCTGCCAGCACCAGAAAGTTTCACTATCAGCACTGCAGATGCCTGATACCATCTGTAACACACAGCAAGCCTATTATGTTATTTTGTTGTGTGTGTGGTTGTATACATAAAAATAAGGAGAGTTAAGAGACTCTATATAACACACAACAGCCTGTGTACCACGGTTCTAATCAGGTATTCCAGCCTGTGGAGGTCTAGATCCTATCTTAACCATTTCTGCACCAGCCAAGAAATATTTGAACTTCAGAGGAAACGTAAATTACGTGCAACACGTGTGTGTATCTCACTTGTATCATCAAATATTGTAAGTGCAAAAATCCCTTTCCATGTCAGGCTGATCAATCTGTTAATTTTTTAGTATATTGTGTTTTAATTGTTTTTCCTAAAACTTGAAAATTATCAGTATCTGTGACTTGAAAATAAATAACCAAAACTTAACATGCCACATACAGACACTCCAAAAGCTAAGCAATTATCTGGTTTGTACATAGCTAAGAGGGGGCAGGAAACAAATTGCTTTAATCCCAGAGAAGGCTTTTTAAAATGAATTCAGTCTCTTTATAACTCTTAATATTTCTGTATTTTAACTTATACATATTTCTCACTTTCCAATCACTTCCAATCTTCCATTTCGAGCTTCCACTTCCCAATCTTCCATTTTGAACTTCCTTGCATTCCATATAACAGCATTGTATTTCAAGATGTCTTTTTTAAAAGAATCACTGCTTAAAACTCCTGTGGGTCACAACCCCTTTAGCAAGCTTCAAATCCTGATTTCTCTCTCTGGAGATCAGCAAGCCTCTCCCACCAAGAGGAAAACAGAGGTCCCCTCCTAAGAGTGATGGGATGTTTCCAGAAGGCCAAGCTGAAGAGAAAGGAGTGCATCACCTACACAAACTGCCTTGCTTGAGCTTTTACTGTGTCACACACAGGGAAAAGGGCTGTGCTGCCAGGGCTCAGTCCCTTGGCAGTGTTTTTGGACAGCAGCCTCTGGGACACACCACGGCCCCTGCACAGACACGTGGACAATATCAATAACATCACTATCAGCTGCAAGTAGACACAGATGACCAGCCAGCCACTCCCTCCTCCCAGCCTCCTCTGTGTCAATAAATCTTAACCTGGCTGTTTGAGCAATGTTTAATCATAAACAGTTGGGAACATGCTTCAGAATATAAACAAAGGTGAGTAGGAGAAAAACGGAGAGCGCAGTACCGAGAATCACTCGCCACTTGCTGCTGAGCCAGGTAACAGAGCAGAGAAACAAAGAACTGCTGGGAACAGCACACAAGCACCTGGTGTTCATTTAAAGCAACGACCATGCAACAATAAAGTATCCAGGATTGCAGCCATGGAAGGATTTCAAGGACTAAATGCATTAACATTCTTGGTTCTCTTAAAAACAAACAAAAAAGAGAAATTAAATTGCTTAGAACACCCACTCAGATGCATGGAAATAAACTATCCTCATTGATCTCATCCCACTGCCATTTACAACAGTCATCTTGATTCCCTTCTGTGTTGCTAATCAAGCTAAAATTAACTCCTCTCCTGCTTACCACACATGCTAGAGCCACAAAAATCAACACAGGGGCAGCAGGATCAATTGTTTCTCTCTACAAATACAGCCCACCTTGCTCATGTGGTAAACATACATTTAGGATTTATAGGATCTCTCCAGGGATTTTAACCAGGTTTATAATGGGGTTGGGTAGCTGTCTAGACTGGGTGACAGAATAAGCAGCTCTACCCTTCAAACACTTCTGAACAACTTCTAATCATTACTGGCCTCTATGGACCTCTGTAGAACAGACTGCAGGAAAGAGGGGATTTCAGTCCTGTTCAGCCAGGGTCCATCTTGGAAGAATCTACATCACATTTGTGACTCCTGCTCTGACTGACAGCTAAGATGTGTCTTAAGGCAGCATCTCCACAAAGCCCTGGAGGACTCTTCATTCCCAGAAGTTTGGGGCTTATTCAGAGAGCTTTGTTTATATGCCTGTTACTCTAACAACACTGGTAAAAAAAAACCAAAAACGTATCTGAGTGTTCAGTTCTAAAGCAGCTTCATTTTAGATCCCCATGTGATGTTTTAAAGGAAAAATGCCAAACCAAAACAAAATCCTAACTCCACCAGATAACAGCCATTAAACAAAGCTGAAGTACAGATCAAATTGGCAGAACTATGGAGTGGAACAGAAGTTTCAAAGAGAAAAGCACTCCGTGGAGATAAATATACTTCAAGTGTGTGCTTGACAGCAGCCAAGGTTTTATGGTACTGGAAAAATACAGTACAGTGATAAACAAGGTTAGTGCATCCACCCCCATGGTGACTCCCTGTCCAACTAAGTCAATTCAAGGGAAATGCACAATGAAAGGCACCTCTTATGAAACAATGCAGGATGACATTTAATTCTGTGTTCTGCTCTGGCCACCTCATCCTGCACCAGTCCTTCCTCAGACACCAAATTCTGTAAGGCTGAAATGGCAGACACTGCATAGTCCTGGGTCAGGAGCACGTTTTGCTCAGAGGTCTGACAGTCTCACCTTCCTGGAGGATTTCTCATTTCCCACTTTCCCCAGTCCTAAGGGAGCAGTGCCAAACCACAGCTCCCAATCCCAATGACAACACATAGCCCCTGGCTGCTTCAAGACTCCTGGACTGTGGCTGCTAAGGCAGCACCAGGCACTGAGTCTGACATTGCTTTCCAGAGATGTCACAGAAACGCTCAACACCAGCTCTGCAATACTCACACATTTGCCCATTTTCTGGTGCAGTGCAGTGCACCAGAAAAGGCTGTCTAGCCCCTATTCACACTCAATTTTTCCCTGCTCCAAGACAAATCTTGAGATAAGAGCCTAAGTCTGGCTTCCATTCTACCACAGCAGAGACCACAAGAAGTGACTCAGCCTCTGCAGCCACCTCTCATTCCTTCTCTGCTTCTGTGAAACTCAGGAGTCCTTCTGAGAGGCTTTCCAAGCCTCTGCTAGTCCCACTGATCTTGGTTGAAATGAAAAAGGTCAATATTAACTATTTTCCTTCTTTGCTCATCTTGGCAGAAACACTCAACTATGTTTCCCCCTCAATCATAAACCACAATTAACACCTACCTCAGTGCCAAAAAAAAAAAGCCCCACCTGCACCCACGCTCAGAGGAACTTCCCTATACCAGCTTCTACACAGAGTTCTGTTTTCAATAAGAAATCAAACAGTACACCAAAAATTAAATATGTACTGACAGTATGGAACTAACTGCAGGGCCACATTAGCTTCTACAAGAAGCACTGGTTATTCATTTCCATACCTCACTCAATACCAAGAATTTGAAATCTTTGCTTAACTGCCATGGAACTTTCAGCTGGCTGCAGATTCTGCCCCTTTCACCACATAAGTTTGGACACTGCTGCCACAGGCAAGCAGCAACTTCAATTCTACTCCCATTTCCTTGAGAAGACTCTTCCTTTATTACTACAAGTATCCAGAGTCTTGGGACATTTTTGTACCCTGGGGAATAAGGGGAAATTAACCATTTGAAAATAGCAGTTCATAAAATCTCCTAATAACCTTTTCAGAGAGAGGCACTTGTTTCAGCATCTTTGCTGGATACACTACAGCAGTTTGATTCTCATGTAAAATCTCATTTACCATGCCATCAAGTTTCTTCTAATGGCCCATTCATCATAGCAGGGTTTGCTCTCAAGTAGCCAGCCCAATACCTTGAAAGGTCTCACACAAGTAATTTAGCAGACTCACCCTTCCAGAGCCAGGGAACTACCTATAAACACATTAGGAAGGGCTGTGCAAAACAAAATCACCTCAGTAAAGCTCAGGGAAAAAAAATCCTAATTTCCACATATATATGCCAGAAAAAGCCTGTGTGTGGGATGGTACTAACCTTTGAATTCAATCAGACTCTCTAAGAGGCTCTAACACACAGAGCATGACTATGATGTATTTTCCTTTGAGGCTGCTTCAGTTCATTTAGAAAGTGATTTGGAAAAGCTAATGTACTATTTATATACATTATAAAAAACTACCCATATGGAGTTAAAACTTTGCAAAATGTTCACATAAGTCCGTTCCACTCCCTCTGAAGACATTTCACAATCCATTCAATACCCATTAGAGGAAGCCAGGATTACTGTTTTAAAACAGCTCTGAGGGTAGTTTAAATGTTTTAAAAGCTGACAGCTTCTAGACTCAGAGCCAAATAAACATTTGGGGCAACAGAGAGCCTCTTACACAAGTGTCTACAAAGTGACATCCACCTGCATCCTTCCAAATATTGACATTTAAAATAAAGGTTAAAAGACAATCCCAGGCACAACCTTCCCTACTCCTAAAAACAATAATTTTACTATGATTCAGATGATGATGTACTGAACTGGCTCGTGAAAGACCACCTAGAAGGATGTGGTTAAGATTGCAAACAATAAAGAACAATCTCAAGATTTCTAAGGTATTTGAAATCATTCCAGTATATACCACTGTGCTGAGGGGTGTAATCCTTGAAAAGAGTCTAACCAACTGAAGTAACAATGACTCTTGCAAAATACAGTGTATGTGGAAGTTGTCACCCCAGTGGTTTCATTATTTTTAAATTAGGAAAGTTTTAGAGAGTTATCCTGTCATATTACTGGTAGAGTTTAATGTTCTCTTTCTTTTGTTCCAGGAGAATATACAGAATTAGGGAAACATTTTACTTTAGTGGATGTACCTTACCTGAAGATTTATATGAACTTCACAGTTTGCAGTATCAGCTTTTTGGGGAACAGAATTCTGGCCATTTTCTGGCTAGAATTCCTATTTTTTTCAATAGGAATTCACATTCTTGCAATGGAGAACAAAGCAGGAAGAAATTGAGAAGAAAGTGTAGTCTCTTGGAAAAGAGGATGCACCCACTTGGTGACAACAGACCTCAGATTCAGAATCAATATCCACCAAAACAAACTTGTTTCCCAACTTCATCCCGTGGCTGGCTGCAGCGATTTTTACACAATTGTAAACAAACAATGTGCAAGTCTAAACTACTCAATTGTGCCTATTTTCAACAGCCAGTCTGCATAGGCCTTGTTTACACAAAATACACAAAAAAATGATAGCAATTCTTTTATTGAAGCACTAGCAATCAGGAATTTTCTCCTAAGAATTCCTGTGCCTGAAGGAAACTTCAGTGCTTGCCTTAACATTCCATAAAGGTACTAGCAACAAAGCATGTGCCAGCCTTTGACTTCCTTTGCAGGTCTTCCCAGGACTAAAACAATTTCATTATCTTGTCTCATTAGACGGTGTCTGAGGGAGACATGGGAAAAGAAGAGCTACAATAATTATCCAGATGAATGGCCAAGGCAGAAGGAGGCAAAGCCACCCAATTGCCAGGCTTGCTGACAGCCAACACCCCTTTACACATGGTGGGCAGGCAGCCACCAGCACCACGTTACAGCAGCCATAAGACAGTTAAAAAAAGGAATGAGATCAATAAATACATAGCAGTTGGCACATCTCCCACACCAAGAGCCTACCCTTACCAGCTTGGGCTACGCCTCAAACTGAATATGAAAAGCAAAATCATTTTTGGTCTACCCATCAGGTAGAAACAAAATTTGCTTTCTGTGTCTGGTCCTTTTCTCCTCCCACACAATCAGGATTCCATGTGTAAGAGTCCAGAGTTCTTATGCCCTCGAGAGAGGAAAGGCCTGGAGTTGCTCAAGAACAATTCCTTCAGCAAGTGCACAAACTGGCTCTGCAGGGAGTCCAGTCCTGCTTAGACAAACTGTTGGTGGCTTCTGTATGTGGCCTAAAGGGAGATAGAAGATTAAAACAGTTTGTGTGGGAAGATTTCCCAAGGCTCTCCTTGAAGTGGCACGAAGCAGAAAAAAGGGGTACAGCTCCAAGGTTGTATTTCAGAGAGGGAGGGAGGGAGGATGTCCTTTTCCACAGTGCTTACACCACCTCTGCAAGGCTTTTTGTCTCCTCATTCTGTCCTGAAAGATGGAGTGGATTGTACTTGCACATGAAAACAGGCTCTGAGGCTAGAAGGTACCTGGAGCAGGATAAGAAGTGGTAACAATGTGCTTAAAGTTTCCTTCCACTTCTCCTCCTATCCTAATCACACTGCATACATTAACAGAACCAGACAAAGACTGTCCATCTTTGCTCCTTCAGCTAAGGCAGAGCTCCTAATTAACTTCTACATTATTTCTCCCCAACTGTCAAGATGTCCTCAAAGAACATGAAAATTACATATCTGGAACATTTAAAGGAGGGAGGAAAACCACCAAAGTAAATTGCACATGCACAACAAACAACAACCCAAGAAATTAAACTCCCTTTTAAGTTACTAAAAATAGACAGGATGGGAGGGAAGGGACTATCAATCAAATCTCAGAGTTGCTGAATATTCAAAGAACAGCCTTGTAATAGACTGCTCTCTCAAGATTGCTTGAAATTTTTATGATAAAAAATGCACGAGGACATGAAAAAAGGAGCAGAAGGATAACGAAGAGCAAAATACACATGACAGAAGTGGATACAGAGTATTAATTAGGCCATTAAGATACTTAAATGTTTTACTGTCCAATAAAATATGTATTTCATAAAAATTAAGTGCCATGCAGAAGGAATGCACACATGCATTTACTGAGCTGTTCTGAAGAAACCAAAGATGTGAATTACTAGCAAAAAACATTTGTGGACAAGAGTGAATAGACATTAGTAAAATTGTATTTGTACTATGAAAACAAAGAATATACAATTGGATGGAAATTTTCACTCACATTTACTCAAGGGAGAAATTCATCTGCTCTATAAGTATCTCATCAATCTGCTTTTATGAGGAGTCTGCAGTCAACTGAAATAGGGAGACTTATAAATACTTGAAAAACAGTTCAGTGATTAATACTGAATTATTGACTGAAGTGAATGCATTAAGAGCAGACAATAATTTGTACTCACAATTAGTCGATTAACCATGTCTGGAAGTACATCAAGATGTCTTTTCATAGCTCATATTCGGGAGACAGAAAAAAACGCTTCGGCTTTTTCATCTTACAAATTTGTCAAAGAAAAAAACACACTGCAAAATTGACACCCAGACCTTCAGCTCCACATTTTCCCTGGTTTCAGTATTGCAGTCAGTTACAGCAGGGCCCATCAGCCATTTCAGATGCATAAAACAATATTTTAACCTAAGTTTACCTGTAAGAAAACACTGCACAAGCTCAGGGGACTTCCAAGGCATTTGCTGCAAATCATATGTAACTGTAAGAGAACAAAGACCTTCACCACCCAACACACTTTACAGCACATTTCATGCCATACTTTTCTTTCTTTATAGTGGATGTACCAGCCATGAGTCTGCAACCTCAGGAAACTCCTGGATGTACAGGGGTTGAACCAAAGATAATAAAACAAAGCTGGTGCTGGGCATGGCTACATGTGAGAGAAGCCTCTGTGCTCTGGAACGCTCTTAAGGAAAAGGAAAGAATCTGTACTGAAATTTTCTCCCTTTTCATTAACATCACCAGCTCAAAAGCACATGATTTTTCTTTTTTTAACCACATTTCCACTTGGATTGGAAAGAAAAGCTGCCTCATCCATGTCTAACCAGCAGTGAGGTGAAGCTTGGCCTGTGAAGCATTTCTGCTTGGGGAGCCCCTTGGCTCTGAAGGCAGAACACCCAGACACTGCTCAGACACCGAGCTAGAAGGAGCCCAAAGTAAATCACCACATGCCAGAGGAGCTGATATGGAGCTGAGTGCTAGCAGAGCTCCCCCCAGAATAGGAAAGCCAGCTGGAGGGAACTGTCAGCTCTCTGAGTGGTTTAACAAGCAGCCTGTGTCCCCTCTGTCACCCCAGGCTGTCACACAGCAGCCCCCAGACCCTCGCTGGCTCCGCTCTCTGCCATCACTGCACAAACTCCTCCCAATAACAGACACCAATCACCACACCAGGGCCACCACAAGCCTTTATTTGCATGGCACAAGTGGGCAATTTAAGTAGTTCCCTGCTCTCTACCAACATCCTGTTGCCACATCTACTCCTCCAGGAAACTGCAACACCGAGGGAGAGAATCTGGCATCCCACAGACCAGCTCTGACGCCAAATGGCCAGCGGAGCAGTTACTGGGAGCTTGCTTACAAAGACAACAGGCACGTTAATCTGCTTGTCATTTATGCTTTCAGTTATTCAGTGCAAGGCTGCCTATCACGTTTTCTGCAGAGTAAAAAACAAAGCAAACGGCATTATTTTGATTTGTTACCAGGACAGATGCTCTGCAGTGAGTATGCTCACACAGCTGGCACCAAAATAACCAGGATATGAATTACTACAGATTTCATCATTTTTATTTCCCATTTTCAGAAAAGCAAAAACTTTCACACTCATTCATCCTCTAGATTTATATGAAAATACACCAGAGCCCACAGGAAGGAATCCACAGTCACCTAAGGATACGTGCCATGATTAAGAGTTTGCCAGCACAAAGAAGTTACACCAGCATAACTTGAATCCACATTTATGACTTTATAGCTGAGACTCCACACAAAACTGTACAAGACAAGTGTGGCATGTTCTCCTTATATTAATCTTTTCATAATCAACAAAGCTGAACCAAGCCTGGTTTACAAGAATCCATAAGGACATACACTGAGCTTTGCATAACCTTAGTTTATATTCACAACCTGACTTACAGCACAGCTATTTTTGAATCAACAAATTGAGCAGCAGTTTCACATGAGAGAAACTTTTCCTCAAACGTTTAATATAACTCATGACAAATTGAGCTGCTTAGCCAAAAATTATTACTTGACATGAATTCCATAATTAAAATCAGGTAATCCTTTATCACATCTTGTTGTGCAACAAAAAAACCTGTTCTCAAAGACAGTCTTTGAAATTAAGTAAGAGCACAAAAAATACAAGATGAAGCACTAAGAAAGCAAATCTTTAAAGGGTTTCTAGCAAGAATAAAACAGCCGTTCACAAGCTGTAGCACAGCAAACAACGTATTTCAAACAAAGAACAAAAAAAATAGTTGCAAATGCAGATAATGCAATATTTAAGAAGCAAAACTACCAGAAGAGTTACCAGAGACAACATACATATGCAGCATTGCAGAAACAACTAGTTCTGCAGTCGTGGTTACGTGGTAAAAGCATTTCCTTAGTGTGTGCACAGGGTGTGCAGCTGCCCCAGATGTAAGGACACCCTCCCTTGTACCCAACCACAAGAATGGAGCTCACCAAAACACTGCAGTGCATTGTGCACATCTCCATTTTCCTAGAAAATGGCATTTTGTAAAACCTGAATTAGTGCCTCGAGTTTCTGGCTATCAGAATGTACAGCCACGTCCCTTAGAAACTGGATCTAATTCTCCATCTTCTGGTTGCTAAACCCCAGTTGTTGAGACACCCCCACTACACAAACACTGAAGGGAACTTGTGTACTCACAATATGGAAAGATTAATGAATGTGTAAAATTCTGCAGGATCAGCACCTTGGTGTGTGGTCAGAGTATTGGACTATTTATTTTTGTCAAGTTTATTGAGCACTAGAAAAATCCCATTATAAATAAAACAGCATGCTCTTAATAAAACTTGACATGCATGGTAAACTTTCAATTTATAATGGGCCTTACATACATAATTATTTTTACTTTAACTCTATGTTTTAATTTGATTTCATATATCCATATATTTACTTCCCTCGTATTTATTCTCAAGCTAAAAAAGCTCCTCCATTTATTTCCTAAATGCTAAAAGAACTGCAGATTTAAAAACTTGTTTTTATGTTTAGAAACCTCATACTGAAAGAACCCATTTACAGTGAAAAACGCCAACTTCAGGCTCCATTAATTATGCTACTGCAAAAATTCTAAATGGTCACAGAAGCAATAAGCAAATATCCCTTGAAACATTCTCAGACAAGCATCATTTTCCAATCTATTGAGCTCACAGTTCAAAAAGCTCAAGTGCTATTATCAGGCTATGCTCAAGCAACATTTGCAGGTTTAGTCAATAGAACTTTTGTATTTAGGAGCATCTGAAGACCTGACTAACAGCTACTTAAAATTCAGGTTAGCAAGTTTAACTTTCAACTGTTACAGTTCTTTCTGTTCTGGGGGACAAAATAAATAAACAAACAAGTGCTTATTTCAGTTACTGAAGTACCTAACTTGTTATTGCAAATTATTTTAAAAATGAGTCAATTTTGAACACAACAAAGTTAATAATTCATCATTAACCTGATCCTGTAAACACCTGATTACACCATAAATTTGAAGAAATTACTGTCTTCAACAGGAAAAAATACTCGTTAATGGTTCCTGCTCTATCTTACACTTTTGCTGGTACCAAGAGTTTTTAAAATCTAGTGCATATTCTGCAGTTTTGAGTTCTTCCTATAAGAAAAATACCCAGATATTTATCTAGATTTCTAGCTCCCACCAGCACAGCTCAAAAAACACTGCAAGCTATGAAGAGTTTCTAGCAAATCTTTAATTTGATTTGAAGCACTTATTTTTGATGTAAGTACTTCCATCATTTCATCTTGATTTATGTTTATAATGTCTGCTGTAATGTGGCACTTATTAATTAAACTGATTAAGGATCTTCAGCTGTACCATAGGTCCTCCACTCTTCCACCCACTTTGCTCCTAACTGTCATTAACCTCTAGGAAATGTCCTCTTTGTTGGTTATTACTGTTTAATTATACTGTATAGTTATGTCATCACATCTGTGAAATACAACCTCCCATAACAACACAGCTGTGGAATATGATACTCCTGCCCAGCAGTAAAATCTTGGTTACAGCAGAGAATCCACACACACCACGTTGATGGAGGAAGTGATACAAAGCTTTTCAAAAGCCCTTGAGCCTGAGTAGGGCTGTTGAGACAGGAGGTAAGTACAGCCTTCAAGAGAGGTCTCAAACTCCCCCTCCTTCCTCTCTTCCCACCCCTCCTGACAAGATCCTCCATACATTTCAGGAATTACTTCTAAACTCAGAAAACTTAGAAAAGAGAACTTCTACACAGAAAAGTGAAGTGAGAAGGAACCTCAGAAAACAGAATTTATGAGCTCATAGTCTATTTTTTAATGAATAGTATGAACTACAACTGAAAGACACTTTTTCCTGGAACCCTCTGCTTCCATTCATGATCTCATGATGCACAAGCATTTCCTCTGCTTGTAATGTAACAGCAGCAGCGGCTGCAGTGCTCTAAAGAAAACAGCACTCTGCACATTTCTGCCATCCTTTACAGGTGTGGGAGGAAAAGGGAGGACAACCACTCAAACAACTGGTTTTTAGAATATTACCAGCAAGAGCTCCCCACATCACAAGAAGATCCCTGTAAAACACTGGATGGAATGATCAGCAATTCCTGAAATTTAACATAAACTGTACATTCTGCTGGTACACGGAAAAGGTGTGGCTGTATCAAACACAGCAGGAGTGTTACCACAACATGCAGAAAACATTGTGTAAAGTCTGTGTACTCCAACCTGTCCTCCTTCTGACATTAGCAGGCAGCAAGCACATGAGTTTCTCTATAGGAAAAAAAGGCACTTTATATTTACTGGGGAGAGATTTCTGTATGTTTATGTGTGTGTGTGTGTGTGTATGTGCAGTGTGGAGAGGGTGACTGGGAGAGAATTGTCTGAATTTTCAAGAGTGGAGATAACGAGAAAACAGCAGCCAGTTTCAAGCCTCAATCAAGACTGTGTACACCAAGCTTCAACAAGATTTTCTTTTTTCCTGGTCTGGGTGAAAACCCCTTGACTGGCCAGTAAGGAGTTGTTTACCTGATAGAAGCAAGGGGGCAAATTCCTTCAGATTGATGCAAAACATTTTCCTACTCTGGAAGTCAGAATGGGAGGAGCACCAAGTTTATTTATGTAGCTCGAACAGCAGCCAAGCTATGAGGATGCCTTATTGTGTAGAGTTCAGAAGTGTACATTAAACTCCTCCCTTTAAAGCAATGCAGAAGGAAAGTTGCCATTCCCATTCCAGGAGTCGGGAGCAAAGGGGAGAAAAATAAGCAACTAGGTTGCTGTTTGACATAGTTTTCTGTCACAATGGTTATGATTAACCAAGTGAAGAAAACAGAGTGACAGGGAGGAGAGAGCTTGCACAGACACCAGAGCCAGAGGGAATGACAACAGAAGTGCCCAGGGCTTCTGGTGGTCTTGTTTTACAAAGCCAGATTAATTAACCAGACCCTAAAGGACAGCTCTTTTAGAAAATGAAACACGTTAGAAACCAAAATGCCTCAGAGAGTGAGCAGCTAGGGAGCTATAACTAAATTACTGAGTACAAAATGAAGCAGCCTGCAGAGGAAATGAGTAATTAAAAAACCCTCCCCTGAGCGACAGGCTGGAGAGGGATGACTCCAGGACCCCGGTACTGGAGGTAAACAGTACCAAAGCCAAAACGTGACAGATGAAAACAGATGTTTTATACAAACAACAGCCCCCCAACCTCCTGCCTTCACAGCACACCCAGAGATGGCACTAGGTTCAGTCAGTCTGGAACAACCTGAGGAGATGCACACAGGAATTACATCACCCACCACTATCACGCTGCTGCCCTGGGGTGAAGCACTGCAGTCGCTGGACAGTACTCAGCAACTATAAACAATGTTTTCAGAGGAAGAAATAGATTAACATCAACCTCGTTCTTCTTTCTGCAAGAGAATTTAACAGAGCACAGACCCTGGTAGCACAGCAAACTCTTCTGCACCCCTCTCCCCTTCCTTAAGCAAGCAAAGACACCTTGGGCACCTGCTGTCCTGGTGAGCAGCATCACTCCCAGCCTGGCCTGACTCCTTTTTTTCTGCTGCTCCAGAGACACCAGGAACAACACCTAACTTGCCAACCCTTAAGTAAGCAATTCTGGCAAAGTGGTTTCCAACTTTTTCCGCTAGATCTTTTCCAAGGACGACAAGCCTTGGGTGTAGCAACTTTTAGCCCGCTGAGAGTCCTTCCTTCTTCTTCGTCTTTTTGAAACCCTTAAGAGCCACCAATTGAACATGCAGGCAAGCATGGAGGATGATGACCAATGGGGCAGCAAGGCGCTCAGACTTGCACACTTTTTCATACATGGTTCCTTCAGAGGGCACAGCCCCAGTCCCAATGAACATCATCCCCTTTCTCGGATGGCAGCAAGGCCGGGAAGGTGAGGACAGCCCATGCTGATGCTGAGAACCTCATCAGAGGAGATGTCCCTCACCAGCAGCTCAGACCCTCCACCAGGTGAGTGCTCCTCACCCACTGTGACCAGCTTCAAGCGAGGGCACCTTCAGTGTCCCCTATGGCTCTCTGTGAGCAATGAGTGTCCCCTATTTCAAGCCCTCCACTTTATTCAGAGGCAGACCCTCAGATCCCTGGTGAGCAGAGCGACCCCTGACCCATTTCCTTCACCAGCTGTGGCCCCCACCACCACCTCAGCCCCTTCTCCCGGCAGACACACATCCCCCGCACGGCACACGGGCAGCTGTGCGCTGCCCCCTCGCCGTGCCCTGCTCGAAGGAGCCCCCGCTCCGCCCAGCCCCGCGTCCCCTCCCCGGCACGGAGCGCCCCTGGCCGCCCCCCGGGGCCGCTCCTGCCCTGCGAGCGGGCCCGGCCCCGCCGCCCCCGGCACTCACTGCGGCGGGAGCTGCAGGGCCGGGCCGCCGCGGCGCTGGAAGGCGCCGTCCACGAAGACGCCGTTCTTGCCGAGGCAGCGCAGGTAGAAGTGCGGCTCCTGGAAGCTGAGCTGCAGGTGCCGCCGCGAGATGAAGCTGGAGTGCCCCATGTTGACGTCCACCGAGCCCTGCGAGGAGTTGCGGCCTATGGTGACGGCCGGCTGCCGCATGAGGAACTCGAACTCGCGGCCCTGCAGCCGCGCCAGCACCGGCCCGGTGCAGGCGGCGGGCGGCGCGGCCGGGGGCGGCGGCCCGGGAGGGGGCGCGGCGGCGGGGCTGCAGGGCGCCGAGCGCAGCGCCAGCAGAGCCCGCGCCCCGCTACTGTCCTCCCCGATTTCGGCCATGTTCCCCGGCAGCGAGCGAGCCAGCGTGCCGGCCTCCGGGGCGGGGCCGGCGGGGCGGGGATGGCGGGGACGCGGGGCGGGGCGGGAGCCGCGCCGGCCGCCGCCTCCCCCGGCAGCTCCGCCGGGCGCGGCCGCCCCGCCGCGGTCCGGGGCGCGGGGAGGGGGCGGCAACGGCGGCCGCGCGGCGCCGCCTGCGGGCCAGGGCGGGCAGCGCACACGGGCAGGTGTGAGGGAGCGGCCCTGGCTCCCGGCGGTTTAACCGCTCCGGGCCGGCCCCGGGGCCGCAGCGCCGCGCAAACACCGCCCGAGCCGCGGGACGGCCCCGCCGCACAGCGGGGGCTCCGGGCTCTCTGCGGGCAGGGCAGAGCCACGCCACGGCGCGGTTGTGGTCGCTGATGCGGACTCGCTTCAGCCGCTTTTTGCTGCCGCTGCATGCAGTCATAGAGGGGTTTGGGTTGGAAGGGACTTTAAAGATAATACAATTCCTGTTCCTGCAGGGGGACACCTTCCACTAGCCCAGGCTGCTCCAAGCCCCGTCCAGCCTGGCCTTGGACACTTCCAGGGATCCAGGGGCAGCCACAGCTTCTCTGGGCACCCTGTGCCAGGTCCTCAGTACCCTCACAGGAAAGAATTTCTTCCCAATATTTCACATTAATTTCTTTCAATTTGTACCCGTTACTCCTTGTCCTATCACTGCTGTTCCTAACAAAGAGTCTCCACATCACATCCTAAACAGCTCTCTGTGCTGCAGAGATGCCCCAAGCCCAAACCAGCTGGTCTCTGACTGCTTCAGTGGCCTTTTGCTGCCTCTCTATGGAATATAGAATTCTGGCTTGGAAGAGTCATTAAAACTCATCTGGTTCCACACCCCTGCCATGGGCAAGGACGCCTTCCACTAGACCCCAGCCCCATCCTACCTGGCCTTGAACACGTCCATAATAACCCTGGACTGTTTGCCAAGGCTTGCTGAGAGGGGAGATTGATCCCACATACACAAAGGTGTGAGGTTTAAAACACCTTAATGCACTTTTATAGAGTTTATATATATATATATATACACTCATATTTGAATGTATATAATCATATAGTGTTTTTATACAGCTTTATACTCATACAGTTTTTCATTATAAGGGACTGTGTAGGTTGTTTACCTTGCATTACAACAT
Organism: Catharus ustulatus; assembly: GCF_009819885.2. Taxonomy (NCBI): domain Eukaryota; kingdom Metazoa; phylum Chordata; class Aves; order Passeriformes; family Turdidae; genus Catharus; species Catharus ustulatus. Next base: position 13,036,817 of record NC_046236.1, on the reverse strand, counting down.
TTCTTCAAATTACTTTTTATATTTCTGTAAGATTATGTGTTTCTATCCATATTTATATTAATGATAAAGGTCATGTTCTGTGCCACAACAGCATTTATTTGGCTCATGTGTAGTCTGTGCTATACCTACATATCCATATATACATATATCCAGATTAAACAGTTAAAATGTTTCTGCATAGGTGAGCTGGTGATACTTTGCATAATCCTGAATAGTTAAGTAATCAGAAAATACATTGAATTTGAGAAACTTGGGAGAGGGAGCAGCTGTACGTTTGTATTGCTTCACCTTGTGTGGGGAATATGTCAGCTTGTAGCAAGGCTGCTCAACAGCTTCGAGGAGATGGGGAAAAAAAATCCCATAACTGGTCAAAAGTGCAGAGCAAATTTCAGCGATGAAAACTGTAATTAAACGAGCTGGAATCAGTCCAGGACCACAAGGTTAACATCCCTCTTCCTGGAACATCTTCCCTGAGATGTTTAATGACTGCTGAGCAGTCGGGACCTGCGTTAGACATCTCACCCGAGACACCATCTTCAGTGAGCGCTCTTTGCCTCTGCAGTTCAATACAACCGAGAGGAAGAGAGAAAAGCACCATCTAACAAAACACCAATCCCACTTCCTCTGCACCAGTGTCAGCTCTGCAGCGAGACTCAGCCGAGCTGGGCACTGCAAAAGGTTGCAGGAGAGGGAGGAAGGGCAGCCACAGAGGGGGCATGGGGAGGAGGGAGGTGATCTGAGCTGAGATCTGAGCTCTCTGCCTGAGCTCCTCTCCTGCCCAGACTGCTCAGCATCAGCAAATGCTCGTGGCCAGAGAGCAAAATGTGGCCATCAGGTAGAGCCAGAGCCACATGCTGCCTGACAAGAGCTGGTTCAAGCTTTTACTCCATCCACCCCTGGATGAGTGTGCTGTTACCTGAGCTTAAAAAGGGACCTAAGGTTGGTAGGCAGGTGAGTGGGAGCAAGCAGGGTGAGACCTTGTATCACAGCAGCCTGACCTGCCAAAAAACAAAAAAACCAAAAAAACCCCCAAACAAACAAAAAAGAAAGCAGTGCCAGAGATTTTATTTCATGTCTAAAATCCCAAATTTGACCAGGAGGACCCCAAAGGACCAGGAATAGGGTGAGGCTGTTACCAGATGTTGTCAGTAACTGTTTCTAGAGCTGCCTGAGAAAACACATTGCGGGCAGGCTGGGTCAGGGCAGGAGCCAACCCCCCGTGGGAAGGAGTGGGGCCCTGGTTCCAAACACAGGAGGTGCAGGGAGCTGTGTGACCGTCTGATGTGGGGCCAAGAGACGTGTCACTGCAGGGCTGGGTCCTGTTACTGCTCCCACATTCGATACAGGCTACAGATTTCTGCAGCTCCAGTTAGGGAATAACCCGAGGGCTGACACGTGAGGCTGGCTGTGAGGATCCTTGCCCTGCTCAAAGGCTCCCCAGCTGCTCTCAGGGCAGAGCTGGTGCAGCACTGATGCTCCAGGGTGATGTCAATGGGCATGTCCACATGTGTCACGGTCATCTGCAGCCACTGGGACACTCCAGCCACACCAGTTGATGAGATTTTTTTCTAACAAGTCTTTTCCTTTCTGCTTGGAAATTTCTTCTGAGTGGCATTCGCTGCTTAAGCCAGCGCTACTGCTGAGATAAATCCCAGCTTCATGCACAATGTGATCAAGTGGTGTACAGAAACAGGATTCCTCTGAGCTGCCTGGTGGGTTGTGCTTAGCACCGTGTCTCAGCAGCCTGGCTGCCTGCAGCATCCTTTCCCTAAGCTTCTAACAGAGGGCTCTGCTCACAGCCTCCAACGCTCTGCTCAGCTCTAATCTGCCCTGCAACAGCATCAAACCCAGGGCCCTTCAGCCACAGCAACGCTTTGTGCTCCTCCAGTCAGCTAATCCTGCTTAAAGTCAAGCCGGCTGCCCCGGTGTAAATGCCTGATGTAAACACACTCAAGATTGTTTGAATTATCTCGTCCTGCATGGCTGGACTTTATAGTTGTTCGTTTTCCTTGGCAGTGTTTTAGATGGATGTGTCAGCAGATGTGGCCAAACTTCTTAACTCCATGAGTTGCCTACCAAAATATTTGGATGGCCAGGAGATGCCAGCCAGGCTTTAAGAGGTGTAGGGAATTGAGCACAGTCCTTGTGCCACCTGAGATGTGGATGTGGGAATGGCACCTTGGCCATCCCTGGCCATCCAAACTGTTCTGCTCCAGCCAGAACAGGCACTACCATGGTTTGACACCAACATAAGCACATGCAGAAATAATCCCTCTTGGCACTTAGTAGAGACACCTTGAGCCAATTTGAGATGCTGCCCTGCCTCACCTCTCTGTGCAAAAGGACAGCCTGAACTGGGAGGAGAAATCAAACATTCAAACAAAGCAGCTGTGAGAGCAGAAAATAGCTGGGATGGAGTCAGGGTTACTCAGAGAGTGGTGTGAAACCCAACTGTCCTTTGTCAAATATTTGTTTGGCTGTGTGTCATTGCTGACTGTCTCAATACTCCAAGAATCCGTTTCATGCTATCAGTTGTGGGCAAATGGATGTAATGGGTTGTTATGGTCACCCAGATACCATCGCTTTGGGCAAACACAAATCTTGCAAAAACAGTGATAAAAGGGTGTGTTTCTGCTTTTATCTGCTGGATGGTGTCTGCTTAGAAACACTGAGTTTCTAGAAGTGAAATGCTGCATTTCTGTAATATTTCTTACGGCTGTTGCTCACTGTTCTGATGCGTTGAGACTCAATACATATTTATCAAGCCCCAATTCAGCAAGGAATCTGCCCAGCTTCAGCACTGCAGGAAATCTGTTCTACCCCCAGACCAAAGCATCACTGAAAAGCAGCTTTGACAGAAAGGAATGATGAGAGCTGCACACTGGGCGTGAGCCACTTGATGTATTTACCCAGCAGCCAGACAACACATTGATGCTCACAATGAAAGGCAGCCTAATGTGTGCAGCCCTGACCTGGGAAGGAGGAGGAGAAGAGTGAAGGAAAGCAATTACTCTAAGGAAAAGAGAATCTGCTGTCTCTGTGCCAGCCCAGTCCAGCATTTCTCCTGAGCACAGTGCCAATCTCATGGGGTTAATGGCGATAAGGCTTCCCCAGATGTAAGTGTGCATCATTAGCAAGCGAGCAGAGACTTCAGCACCTGCATCGCACAAACACTTTGATAAAATACAAAAGAAGAGGGCAGTGTTCCCTCAAATTCCAGCCCATCTCTCCGCAGCACTTTTTTCTTTTCCTTCCCTCAGCCATCAAGTAGGTTTTAAACGCTGTTGTGGTTTTTGTCCAAACTGATTTGAAGCAGTGTAAGTGATGAGCAATGTGCCCTGGATCTGTGGAGCTGCTTTCTCCAGCACACCTGCGCTCAGGAGCAGCCTCACTTCTCTCTCCAGCTGGGTGGGTTTTAATTCTGCTTTGTGTCTCAGGGAAATCACCATGATGTGACACAGGAACAAAAAGGGGTTTGCACTTATACATGTCTGGTAGGATTTTCTTCTTAACTAAGCAGCTGCAAGAAGTTAAATAAAATTTGTTGTTTTGAAATACATTCAGGCACATCACAGTATCTGTCTGACACACACACACACACACACATACACATACTTGCACGGTGTCTAACTCAGCCTCCCATGGGATTTCTACCTGTTTTCTCAATTCTGTTGAAGCATCTGTGCTTTTAACTCGATCCTTATGTGTCTCAGTGATGACCCCTGTGCCTGATCTGGACAACCATATTAATGTCCCTGCCTGCCAAAACTGCATCCATGGCATGCCTCTCGAACTGGGAGGACACACGCAAGGCTCACAGTGACATTGAGGGTTTGGGGAGGACAGCAGCACCCTAATCCCATCTGTGACACCCATAAATACCTTCCCTCGGTCAGAACAACTTTACAGATCTTCCACAGTGACTCTGAGCCAGGTTTTAATCTGAATGGGCTGATAAGAAAGGGTTGGTCTGTGGAGGAGGTGATAGAAGAATTCCTCCTTCTTCAGAAGGTTGAAGGAAACAACATCAGTGAGGCAGAAATGTGGTGGGAGCACTCACAAAGCTCACAAAGGATACAAACCCTCCATTTCCTCCCCTAATGCCAACAGGCTGCTAAGCTGAAGGGAGCAGGATCAGAGAGAGAAAAAGGCAGGCAAACATTGGCACCTATAGCGAGGGGCACTGCTTAAACCCTGCTTGTCAGGGCTGCCTCCTGCAAGGTGCTGCGTGCCCTGTGCTGGGTGCTGAGCAGCAGCCCTGGAGCCTGCAGAGACAGGGCTAAATGAGATGCCGTGTCTGTTAGCTCCCTCCCAAGAGCAGCACAGCCTGCAGAGACCGTGCTTTCTACAGTAATGAAATTTTTTCGTTTTTAAATCAGCTGTGATCCTATTTACTGTAAACTCCAGCATGCTCAAAATGTTTCTATCACAGTTTGTTTAGGCTTCAGAGATATTTTTTTTGAATCACACTTATCAAGAATATATTTTCACAGCAAGCTGTCTGAAATACAGTGAGGACCTAGAAACATCTGATGCCCAGACTCTGCCATTCCTTAAGATATTATATGATCTGCTCTTTCCCCATGCTGAAATGCTGTCACTTTTGTAGAATACAAGCCAGTGCCTGTCTGATGCATTATACCTCACTTTGGAAGGCCTTGAACCAGATTATTTGGTGTCAAGATACTTTTACAAAAGCAATACCATTTCATGGGTTGTAGTTAAAATAATTCATACAATTTACATTGCTTTGTGTGCTTTGAGTTTTAAACCTGCTTAGCTAACTTAACTTTCATTTTGGATTGAAACTTGGGCTGGGGTGAAATGCACAACACAAGCCAGGTCTCAATTATTTGCTTTAGTTCTTTCTGAATGATCTCATTTTCTCACTATCCATAAATGTGAACAGAGGAAAAAAACCCACCACACACTTTTCAACAGCTGAAAACAACTGAACCAGTGAGTATAAAATCTGACACCAAACACAAAGTATTTCAGCCTAAAAGGAGTATGGCTCTGGACTTTTATGAGCCACTGTAGCATATAGTGCCTGTCACTGCTGAAAACAAGCTCCATGCATTGTCTGGAGGGTTGGAAGTGGCTGATCTTAAATATCTTGCTTTACAACCTGCCTGAGAAGCAAGAGGAGACAGAAAAGCTACAAAATTTGCCCTGTATTTTTAAAAAACATTTAAACAAAAGGCACAGGATGTGTGTGTTTGCTGTCCCAAACCCTCCATCATGACCCACACCTATGATGATGTATCTGTTGTGAGGTGCAGCCCGTGTGACGTGCTGCCAAAACCACAGCGCTCACGCCTGATCCCAGCAGCCTTCCCCTATCTCCACAGGCATAAACCACACAGGGAAGGTCAGGGCAGTCTGGAATCAGCTCCAAAGCCAGCATGTTGTGTGTGTAAAAGGCCTCTGTGCCATGACCCAGCAGCAGGACTCTGCATTATCCCAGCCTTTGGAGATGGCTGCATGCAGGTGCTTCTTCAACAAATTCCCCCAACAAAATAAACAGCCTCCCTTTCTCTTTTAATCAGCTATCACCTATTAACCTGCTTGATACCAAAAATTTCCCTTCCAAGTACAAATAAAACCCACCAAGCCATGCCAGGAAAATAAGGAAAATGTTTGGATCCAACCTTTCTCACCCTGTTCAAGGCTCCCTGCCTGGAGCATCCCAGGGATGAATGTACACCATGAACACTCTTCTGGATGGATTAGAATAAAAGGAATAATGATGATGGTGGTGTTCATGTGGTTCTGTTTTTTCCCAAGTAAGACACAGGGCAGAGGAGAGGAGTCCAGTGCCCAGACATGGACACAACCAAGGTGTGCACGGATCCATGTGGGAGCTGCCCTGGACTTCAGCCTCTGTGCAGCATCCTAGCAGAGGAAATTCGAGTTGCTGTGGTCTATTCTTAGCTTTGGCTGTCTACATGGGTTATCCTTGAAGCAGGGACTAGCAAAGGCACTTGTAAACCATAATTGCTTTCAGTGGGACCTGAGAATCTTTTGGGATCACTGGAGCCTCTCAGCAGGGAGCAGATGCTGCAGGAGGGACTCTGCAGAAATATCCTGCTGTTCTGCAGACACCTCTAAAGCACTGAGCAAACCCAAGTTCTGTTTATAGTTCCAGCACTAATGATGGTTCCCAGTAAAATCCTGGATTAGGTGTGAAACTCTACTTTTCCCATTCTGTGCTTCCCTTTCTGGTTGTTTGCATTCATTGTGTTAGAGCCTTAAGGACACTTGATGTAAGTGCTGGGAAACTCTGGATTTACAACCATCAGGCACCACTTTCAGGGCTCACTGTCACCTTTAGAAAAACATCTGCTATAAACAGTTTTACTTACATTACTAATAATACCATACTGCATTAAAAGTCAAAGGATTTTAAAAATCTGATTTTCTTGTCCTTCAGCTTGGCAAGTGAAAAGAATCAATGAGATGTGTCTCACTTCTGTTTGGAGCACTTTTCACTCACCAGTTCCCTCATGCTGATGAACTTGCTTTACAGGAAGGAAAGGTCATTTTTACCTGCTTAAAAACCCCACCTGTGCACCCTGGAAACGGAAAAAAAATGAAAACCTCTCCAAAAAGAGAGAGAGAAATAGGAAAGCATGAAAACATGCCTATTGATTTTCTTCTTATAAATACATGTTTCACAGAAATGAAACTAGCTGTATTTACTGAAGGTCATTCTTCATCAACAAAATAATAATAATGTGAGAATTTAATGGTGGAATCAAATTCAGTTTATGTTAACAGGAGATCACTATTGTAGAGTAATCTTTGATGAGATTAAGGATGTTATTTTCCTTTTTCAAGGTAGGATTTCAAACCCCTAACCACTGAAAGCAACTTATAGAAAGTTTGGGTTATGGGCAAAGTTTGCATTAGCCAAAGTAAAGGATAAAAATAGGAACTTGGTAGCCTTCAGAAATGCTGACTCTAACAGTGACTCTAACCCCAAGGGCTCGTTATGCTGTGTTATGTCTTCACTTAGTGCTAGAAAGGGAGAAACCAAGAGAAAATGATTTGAAACAGATTTGTGGACTTTTGTACCTTTACTTTCTGTATAGCTGAGTGGAAATTGGGTGGATGCCAGTGGGTCTTAACTCCCTGCAGTCTCTCCAAGGCATCCTGGTCCCTTCAGCCCCTTTAATTCCCAGCATCACTCACCCTGGGGGATGATTCCTGGTGATGGAGGCACCCAGCACTGGGATGGTACCACTTGTACTGAATCCTTTCTGCCCCATTCACCCAGGAGCTGTTCTCCCTCATCATTTCTTCCCCTTGTACTGAATCCTTTCTGCCCCATTCACCCAGGAGCTGCTCTCCCTCATCATTTCTTCCCCTTGTACTGAATCCTTTCTGCCCCAGTCACCCAGGAGCTGCTCTCCCTCATAATTTCTTCCAGTCAGAGGTTTGCTCAGAAGCCTGCAGCAGGCACACTGGCTGTCAGCATCCATTCCCTTTGGGATGTGCCTGGTTGGAGCCTGGGCACAGCCACAGATGCCCATTTGTGCTGCCCATGGCATGGGGACCACCCCTGCCAGAACTGGCTCCCAGGCTGTGACACCAATTATTGCTAAATGCCCAGCACGATAATTTGGGATTTTATTTTTCCCCCCTCCTTTTCATCCTGGTTGTAATAAATTGGAGTGATACTGTCTCAGTATCCTGAAGCTTCTATCTAAAATTCAGCATTAGCAAAATGTGCCTCTGGAAGAAGGCCTCATAAAATATTGTTAGGATTGCTAGGCAACCCGGAGGCACGTTGGGAGCTGAAAGGAGCCTTAAGTGGGCGTAGCGAGCCTGTGCTGGAGTCTCAGATGAAAAAAAGAGGGTATTCTTTGTGTCTCCATGCTGGCAACGCTTTGCCTTTGATTTTCTTTTGGAAAGAGGTTGAGATACGCTGCTTCCAAATGCACAGAGGTACATATCTGTGTAATTGTTGCTGCGGAGGCCTCCAACCTCAGATTAATCAGCTGGATGAGAAATGCACCTATCCAGGGCTTTTCAATAGCAATAAAAGTAAAATGAAGTTTTTATGGCCATGAAAATACCCATATTCCAGCTGCTTGCATCTTCCAAGGGCTCATTTTGTGAGAAAGAGAGGCCATGCTCAATAAGAACTTGTTTTATGAGGCCACTGAGGCGTTACCTCAACCCCTGTGCATGCTGCAGTGGTGCTTAATGCAAACTGACTCTGGAAGGAAGGGAAACAAATAAGCACACAATTTATTGGCAGGGTCTAGCACAAGTAATCGGCTATTTGCAGATACACACACAGGAATTAAAGGAAAATTGAACTGGGCTGGCAAGAACTTTGGGAGGAATTACTGTAGGTGTAAATAGCTGGGGGTTACTGCTGGTTTTGTTAGCTAAGAGGCTAAAGGGAGTTTCTGGCTTAGCCCTTCCTGCCTTCACCTCGAGAGATGCTGCTCCCAGAATCCATATCTCATCTTTCCAGGAACACCTTGGCTTGCCCAAAGGCAAGAAAGCTCCAGCCCTTCCTTGGGCAAGTCTGCTTTGCTTCCACCCCAAGCCAAGCCTCCAGCAGGCAGCACCGTGCTGCACATTCCTTAGAGGAAACCCTGGAAAAACACACACAGAGACTTTGCCAGCAAACACAGCACCAGGTGCTGAAGCTGTCCTTGTGCCTGGCTTTTGCTCCTTCCATGCAGCATTGCCAAAGGCAGGTCCTGGTGGCAGCTCCTGCAGGAGGTGGATGTGCCTCTGCTGAGAACAGCTGTCTGTGCCAGAGGCCAGCCTTCCAGCCACGCTGAGTCTGCAATTTGTTTCCCAGGGCTGGATTTAGCACATCATTTTCTGTTAAAACAGCCAGTGGCCAAGCTGCCTAACACATCTATCTGCTCAGAGCCTGCCCAGCTCCTCCATGGGAAGGGCTGCTCCCACCAAATCCTTTCCAGAGGTTACAAACGGCTCCCCTTCCATCTCCAGAGCTCTGGGGTGACTGAAGTCCCTCATTCAGACACCCACAAATCCCACCCTGCTTCCCTCCTGTGCTAGCACAGAGCTTTGTCTGCTCCCTTACTGGTGCAACACATTTCACCAGCACAAATGGAGGCACTGAAAATGAGTGGTCAGAGCAGGAGAGGATGGTTTCTGCTCATCCTTTGCCAATTAAAACATTCCTGAAGCATCCAACACACCTAGATATTCCCACACAACACAGCTAAGGACTGGTATGCATTCCCCAAGGCTATTAATAAACCTTCCCATGAGGCTGTTTTTGGGATAAGGCATCATGGACATGTTTAAAAATGTGTAGATGTGCGACTTACAGATGTGGTTCAGGGGTGAGCCTGGCAGTGCTGGATTGATGATTGAACTCGATGATCCTAAAGGTCTATTTCAACCTAAATAATTCTACAATTCTATGACCCTTCCTGTTGGAAGCTGCTCTTGATCTTGGAAAACAGAGATCTGATAGGAACAAACCTCAGATTTCCACAGTATTACAAGGTTTCTTAGATAACTACAGGTGGTAGAGCTAGAACTACACCCTTTATTTCTCATGTCTCTTTCTAGCCAGATTTAGGTCAGGAAAGCAGCCTGTGAGGTGTTTATTCATTCCTGGCAGTGAACTGGGTGATTTTTCTGCTCTGTTAACATTGCAGGTCTCATGATACATATTTCAATACCAAATGGGCCAGGCCAGAGCACCTGGCACTGCCACACTCTGCCCCTCCAGCCACAGGATGCTGTGAGTCACGAGGAGCACAGTGGGATTTCTTCTGCAATCTCTTTTTCCTTCCCCAGCCTCACAGGTCACTTTTGGAGGCACAGGAAATTGGGCCAAACTTGGGCTTTCTCTCAGTTTTCTCAGCAAAGCTCCCTCTTCACAGTGAGCCAGAGATGGGCTGGTCCTCAATATTTCTCCAGCAGTTATTTTAATAAAAAAGGTGGCAGCTGGAAGTCTAAGAAGGATGGGAGCCAGGCACCTTAAGAAATTATAATTGCAGACTTGGAGCAGAGCTAAGAGTTAACAGAGAGATGTTTAATCCAATTCTCAGCTTCTATTTTAGGATCCTTTTAACTTTCAAAATCAAAAAAAAAAATGGAAGAGGGGAGGGGAAGAAAAAAAATAATCTCCACCATAGTGCAATTTCTTAAGCTTGTTCACAGCCCAAAGGTGAATTTTTGTTCATGTGAGGAATCTGAGGAAAATCCATTCAGCTGTTTCAGAGGTTTCAGAGCATGAAAGCAACATCTGGTTCAAAAATCAAAAATAAAGAGAAATACCCTTTGCTCATCAGAGTCAAAATGGGTTTTGGTTTCACACTTCTGATTTGGTGTATCGTGAGCTGTCCCCTGGAGAAAGGTGGCCATTTCTGCATTGATTTGAAGGGGATGAAACTGTGCTGCAAACCCCACAAAAAATTATGGTCACACCTCCATTCCCATGCAGTCCAACACAATTTGGGCCATGGCCCCTAAATTGCCAATTTAATTCACTGCAAGAAGATCTCCCACAGCCTGCTGCCTCCTTTGGGCTGGTTTTTTTTTAAATTTTGGGTCGTGGTGTGATTTTTGGAGCGTGGTTTGCTGTGCTCTGCGCTGTGCTATAGATGGCACTGCAGGATGGAAATTGCAGCCTCTTCCTCCAGAATAACAAACCTGGGCTGTGGTGGCTCCTGCAGCTCGTCCCGACGGAGGAAAGCAGCTCAGATCGCTGATTTCTGCAGCTCTGCCTGCAAATTTCACTCCGTTTTTCACCTGGTTATTAATAACAACACAAACATGACCCCCAGAATAGAGAGCAAGCGTGACAAGGAAGCTCTCTGTAAATTAAAAAACCACACTAAAGCCCAAAATCCACTGGCAAATTTAGCCATCCTGTTGCAACACAGGAATATTTTGCATTTCAAAGGAGGCAGGCAGTTGATTTCTCTGTACATCACATCTTTGATAAGACTCTGCCTGTACTGAAGTTTTGCTGCTGTAAATGAAAACACGAACTCTCTCATCGTCCCATCGGTATTTATAAGGACACTAAAATCTACCCAGATCTAACTGTGTGCAGCAAATTTTTCTGCTCTCTTTGTAGAGTTCCCTGGAGTTCTGGGACTAAAAGTGGGAAAAGAAGCAAAATCCAACTCAGGTCTGCAGCAGGAGATGCAATGCTGGCAGGAATGGGGATGCTACAGAAGACATCAGGATGGGAAGTGAAGAATATCATAAGCAATTACAGCAAAATGCTTTTGGAAAATCCCTCCAGGTACCCAGGTGCATCTGTTGATGCTTAAACACCTTCAGAAATCTGGCCACCAGCCTGCTGCTCCAGATGTTAAAAAAACCTCCAGCAATCAGAGAAGAGTAAAAGGTGTGAGAAAGACAAATTCCTTTTGCCATTGGCAAAATGGAAGGAAAAGGAGATTATTTTAAGGATTTGTGTGGAGAAAACTGCAGAGAATAAATACCAGAAGTTGTCCTTGTCTTCCTTTGGAAAATGATGCTGGAGGAGAATTAGTACCTGCAGAACCTTGTTGTTTCATTCCAATGAACTGTCCAAGAGCTCCCATCCACCTGTGCCACCCCAGGACTGATGGATGAGCCACTGCAGCTCTCTCACAAGAGCTGTGCAGCACTCCTCTCTTACAGGAGTTTAATGTGGTCTTGCACATCAGGAGGATTCAAATGACAAGAATGAAGGGCAGTAGGCAATCTCATGGTTTGAGATTCTGATGAAATGATGTCCTGGCACATCCATCAGACTGTTCTGCTGTCAAGAGAACTCCCAACTCTGGAAGATGAGTGTGTTTTACTTTTACAGTCTTGGGGGGAAAAAAAAGCAGGAAAAGAAGCAAAGTAGCTGTCCTCAAGTCTAAGTACTCCACAAATGTAACTTTGAGATGAGACTCAGCCAGATCCAGGAGAGAGGGCACGAGTGCACCCAGCTCTGTCTGAAGGCACGGGAATGGGGTGAAGCCTGCACTGTGTGCAAGCAGACCTGGGACTCTGCAGAGCACAGCAGGAGAGACAAGACCAAAGGCTGGAGGAAGATTCATTCCCTGCCAGCAGCATGTGCAGACTCTGTGTGCCAATCCCTGAGCATTCATCTCGGAGAAGCAGATGTGGACGTGAGTGAGAGGGAGCAGAGTGTAAATCTGAGCCTGCATGGCAGGAAGGACCAGGGTGAGGGTGTTTGCTGAGCACAGGGCTGGGGGGATGCAGGGATGCAGATGCTGATGTTGCCCAGGCAACACTCACTTTTGCAAGGCGCCCCTTTGTCTCTCCTGATTTTTAAGTGTGGTTCTCACTCTAAAATGCAGATTCTCCAAGCTGTTAATAAGACTTATTATCTCCTAATGCTCTTCCCCTGTTTCTTTTCAGAGGCTGTTCACAGCAGCACTGCTTGTGACTGAGTAACACAGGAAATTAGGAGCAGCTCCACAGCTGTGGCTGCACAGGGTGGGAGAGGAGATCTCTGGAGAGAGGCAGAAGCAAGAATTGGTGCTGGGATAGAGGGTGCAAGACACCCTGAGATGCATTTCCCACCCCACTGAGCAAACTGTGGCTGTGGAGCCAGCAGGATTTAAGGGAAGGATGAGCCTCTACCCAAAATCCTTGAGTTTATCCTTCATAAAGTCTTCCAAGTTTCAGAGCCCCAATAAAGCTGCACATGGTGTCGCTGCTATTGCTCTGTGCTGGCTGCAAGGTTTCATTCCCAGAGCACAAGATTTAATGCTGCACTATCCCCAGCCTGCATTTGTGTGCACTGGCCAGCATTTACTCCCTCCAGAGTGCTTTCAAAACTCAGGGCTGACATCTCCCAGGAGCACTGGGGACAGCCAGTGTTTTCCCACTGTGTCTCATTCCCCAGGATGTTGCACCCTCGTTTGCACTAATTATGAGATGCTGATCCCGTTATTATGGAGCAAAATTAGTGAGTGCTGGAAAGAGCACAACAAAAGCTGGTGAGTGGTAAGCCTGAGGTGAGGTGGAAATAATATCTGCTCTGGATTTGCTAATTGGACATGGCTAAGGTCAGAGAGGTGGAGTGAGGAGAGCAGGACATCGTGAGGGGGATGAAACTTCCCTTCCTGATGAAGGGGCAGGCAAGGGATTGATGGGATCAATTGTGTCTCTGCACCTTCCAACCAGACAACACCCCTCAAACACTGAGAGAGCAATCACAGCAAGCAAGAAACCTCATCTCCAAGCGTGGAGTGGCACAGGAAGAAGTGGGGCAGCAGAGAGATGTATTTGCATTTGGAGTGGGGACAGATGAAAGCAGAGCAAAGGAGCTTTGCTGCCCTGTCAAAAACCCCCAGATTTCTTCTTCACTCCAGCCTGGGTGGCTGCCACGACCCCACAAGTACAACAAGCCCCTCCAGGCAGCGTGACCTGCCCACTTGTTTTCATTGTTACGTAGCATTTGGTCGCCCTATTTTGCTGCTTTCTCTTTGATGCAATGAGCCTGTGGGGAATAAAGCTCAGTGGGAGATTGCTTACGTGGTTTCTAACCCATTAGTTTCTTTTATTGGCTGTTGCCTCAATAAAAAAAAAAAGAAGAAGAAGAAGAAGAAAATCAAGGAAAAGTAGTTCAAGGTGTGAAAAATTCACGTGGCAGAAAATTATATAAAAAGTTCTTGGCTCTGTCCCCCTTGGCTCCAACCTCAATCTTATCACCATGCTGTGAATTTATCCTTCTATTATTACACATAACGACAGGGCAATTCTGGCAAGTTCTATGCAAAAAACCAGTCTGCTCCTCTCCCCTCCACAACGAGAAACTGTCCTGGCTTGAGCTCACATCATTGGCATCTGATTTCAGCCTAGCAGGGTGTTTCAATTCCAATAAACATCTTGTTTTCATGTGAAGAGCCGCTTCAGCTACATTCTTTCCCATCTTTTGTGAGCATCAAAGGCTCCGTGTAAAACTTTTTATTGATCACATAAATAGCAGCTCTGCTTTCCTACAGGCCCCGTCTCCACAAAGTGTTTTGATATCTGGAGAATGAAAGGTTCAATAGAAAACTGATTCCCTTGGCTTCCTGGGACTCTGAAGGCAGGGCTGCTGGTTTCTGCTCTCCTTGGCAGGGCAGGGTCTGGGGAGGAGAGTGAGGGAGCAGGGAGGGAAGGGTTTGTCTTGTTCTGGCTGTGTTTGAGGCAGTTTATACACAGGCACGTCTGCAACAAAGGCAGAAGTGAAGCCACTGTGCAAAGAGCTGGGAGCGATCATTAAAGATTTAATTGGTCTGAAAGCTTCCTGAAGTACTAAGGAGAGGCTTAAACCACACAGCTTGGAGCAGGAGCCTCCTAAGCTGGGGATCATGGGTGGTTTGCTGTTCAGGGGTGTGTGGTGGGCAGCCACTTGCCCTGCTGCCATGCTGAGGAATTCCCAGGGATGGGATTGCTTGGCCCTGCCAGGGCATCCCAGGGCAGTGAGGAGCATGTCCGGGGTTACAATACAGGACTAAGACACTGCACATCCCTGGAGAAGCTGTCTCATGCCTCACAAGCAGAGACTGAGACCTCTCCCTGCATTCCTGCAAGGCTCTGCTGAGACACAGCCAAGGACTGCCCCGAAATCCAGATCCTTCCCATCCATGTCCTGGCTGTCAGACCCATTGCACCATCCCCTTTTGTGCAAATGAAATACAAAACCTCCTCAGCTGCAGCCATGCAGAGCTCACAGGGAAGAAGATTAATGGGAGCTACCAGAGAGCCTCATCAGTCCTTGTTCAGGAATCAGAAATCCCAGTCGAAGCCGCCGTGACTCACGGCTGTGCGCTGGCACAAATTCCACCTCCTTTGGATAACCAAGGGCAGATCCTGTCTGGAGCTGTCTCAGGAAACCTTGGTGACCTTGTGTTTATCACACCAGGCTGAAAGGACACCGGGAACGTTGCTGACCTTGCTGCTTGCAGGTGGCAGAGTGTGACAGCCCCAGAGCCGGCCAGGCTGTGCCAGTGGCTTTGGAAGAGCCACAACCACAGGGACAGTGAGTGCCCAAAGCCCTCTGTGGCTGGAGGGACCCAGCCCAGCCCAGCAGCCGGGGCTGAGCCACCAGCAGGTGCCCTTGGCAGGTGTAAAGGCTCCACTCCTGTCAGACGCTGCACCCTCAATTAATTTGAATAATAATTACTTGGGATGCACATGCCTTGGGGGAAGGGAGGGTTTGAGGTGTCTGCTCAGCTCTTGGGGCTAAAGAACAGATTCATCTCTAACTCCTGAGGTCCCACCAGGTCCTCTGTGGAGCCCTCTGTTAGACTCTCCTTGTCCATGGAGATACTGAAGTATTTGCATGTTGGAATTGGGTGGCCAAGCCAAAATCTAACCCTCATTTCACCTTAAGTACCTAATTCTGAGTGCTCAGAAAACCACTTCTCAAAGCCTCACCTACAAGAGGGAATAATGGTGAGCTATGGGGTTTTTGGTTTGCTTTGCAATTAGAAATTTTTGGGATTTTCAATAGTTTTTCTTACAGGGAAAATAATTTTGGAAACTCAAAGGTGAAGCTTGTTGCCACACCAATGTTTCCCTTCCTCTGCTTCTCATACAACTTTATTTGTAGGTTGGTAATAATGAGAATTCCACTGCTATTGATTTAAAAAAAAAAAGCATATATAACTTTGAAACACTGTAGATATTGCATGGACTTTGGAACAAGATAAGAACAGGTAATCACATTCACAGTATCTCTAGCCCTTTAATTAATCTGGACAGCAATCTCTAGCTGTATTCCTAGAGCAGACTGACTACCTCTCCTGAATAGTCTCATTTTCTATACAAAAGTGGAGATCCTGGAGGTAATTCAGCACCCCATGGGGATCTAACTTCTGACACTTTATTTTTATGAGAGAAAATGGTCATGGCCCTGTTTGAGACTGACTGCTGCACAGCCCTGTGGAATGGGCTGAAAAACAGAGAAATACAGGCTTGACTTGTGCTAAAATAGTGAACAGTCTCCCTTTCTCAGAACAACCTTAAGATGGAGCAAAACTGTCAAGCTGTAAGAATATACTGCAGAGGGAAAATAACAGAGATCAGAAGATGAGAGGGTTATGGCCCAGCTTCCCAGAGACCTGACTGTGGAAGAATTGTCCCAGTGCATTTATTCTGGGGTTTGCAAAAGACTCTGGGACCCCAATTCCCCCCATCATCTCCTGGGAATGGCTCCTGGGGGTGAGGGGCTGGAGCCAAGCCCTGAGCTCGGGCGTGCACAGCCCGCGCTGCCTCACTCCTCACCCTTCCCTCCGGTGAAATCAATGGATTAAATGAGCACAAATGAGTTTGGAGCTGGCTCCTTGTGCTGGGCTGAGGCACTGAGGAAGCTGGCCCTGATACATCCATCTGAAGCCTGCTATTGAATCGCAGCTGACAGCTCCAATAATGATAATAGATGTGGCCAAAGCCGCCTCCTGTTTGAGGAGGCCAGGTTCCTCCTCGCTGCTCCCAGGCAGGCTCACCACGCTGCCAGCTCTCCCCTCCTGGGCATTCTCAGGGCTCCAAAGGCAAACCCTGCTCCTCACACTGCCAAAGCCCAGCAGGATCACAGACTGTGGCCTGGCTACCCCACACAGTCAATCCCAATCCTCACTGGGGTCTTTGCAGGAATCCCCCTGGGCTCAGAGCTTTGCTAGCACCCCAGGATTCACCTTTAACTCCATCTAAAATCTCCCTGGCTCGGTCTAACGTGAGAAATGGTACCAGTGGGATGCCATAAACACACCCCACAAAGCTCTTCCCCAAGCAGAGGCTGCTCCCAGCCCACAGAGCCAAGGACAAGTGCCAAGGACGCCGAGTGGATCCGGGGACGCGGCGTGGACACGGCAATTTCTGAACTTGCAAAGCCAGGCTAAGCTAACCCAAAGCGCAGTGACACAAAGTCAAGCCACATCAACATGAAAGGCCTCAAGAAATAAATAAAAAATCATGCAAAAAAACTTCAAGCATCTGGACTTCATTATGGCATTATCCATGCACACATGCTGAAAATCCCTTCGGACGCTCGCCCCTGCAGCCAGCCTTGCTGAGTTAGCTGTGCCCAAGCCCTGCAGTGGGGTTTAGCAAGGCTCAGGTTTTATCCCATATCCCAACCCCTGCTGAGCTGGGCTTGTGTCACTAAACAAGCTGGGTCAGGTAGCAACTGAGTAGCTCAGGGATGTTTATAAGATAAAGGGAGATGAACCCTAAAGCAGAGGGCATGCCATGTGTTTGGGGAGCTAAGTCAGCAGGGAATAAATTGGGCTGCCTGCAGTAAGCGATGCTTCAGGGTGGAATAAAGCAGGGAAGCAGCTGGGACAGGTGCCTGTCCCTGCACGGGGTCCTCAGCATGTCCTGCTTCCCTGTGTTTATGCTGTGACAGGGAGCTCACCAGAGCAGCCTCAGGTTTATGGTGTGTACACATTATTAGTGCTTCACGAGTAAATAATGTCATATTTCATTGTTTATTGCTGAAAATGCACAGGAAAAGGCTAAAGCCTGAAAAGCACAAGAAAATAATTTATGTGGGAGGAATGAATTTCCCATCATGTCAAACCTCTGCCAGAATTTATCACGGTGCCCTTCAGTTTGGGTCTCTGTCCAACATTTTAAAGGTCTGCCTTTGTTAGACACAGAGGCACGGGGAAGCTGAAGGTTATTGGGAAGAGTGGGAATTGCTGCTGATGCTGGAGCAAGAGAGAGGAAAGCATAATGTGAAGGCTCCAAAAAGCCTTCCCCCACTTAACATGGAAAGTAAGGAGCAGTGACCCCAAGAACCATCCTGGTAAAATTCAGGATGAAATGGCAGGAGGTGCATCAGTGGCTTTTCTTGAAATGCATAAATCAGGGTGGAGATGGACAAGAACCACTGGCTGGACTGTTGGTAGTGATCAATATCTTAATTAATATCTGGTTCCCACTCTGCACTCAGCACTGGTAACTCAGCTCACAGATGTAAGGATTTTTGGGTGTGTAAGGATTGCAGGGTGAGGTCATGAAACTTCAGAGAAAGGTTTTCCTATTGCTGCTTCTCTATTGCTGCTTTTTCCTTGAGAACCTGCCACCCTGCTGGGCAGGAGCACCAGCCTGAGGGAATAATTGTGTTTTAAAGCTACTATTTCTGTCCCTGCCATTTATATGTGTCTTGTCAGATTTGCACCTGAATCCATCTCTGAGGTGTCGGTACCAACCAGCGTGGAACCGCAGCCGGAGCGCTCTGCTGAGCACACGCCAAACTATTCTCCAAAATAAACTTCTCCCTCCATCAAAAGAACAGCTGGAACAGCCTGCTGTGGAAATAAGCACCCAAAAGATTTGGGGCTTTGGGGCTGGAGATGCTTCCACCATCCAAGCCAAGCGTTTCTGAGTACAGGCAGGGGATGTGGGGCTGGTGTGGATGTTGGAAGGGGCAGAAAACGGCATCAGAGCACAGGAGGGCCAAATGAAAGTGTCCTGCTCCAGAGAAACCAGCTGCCCAGTTTGTTGGAACTGGTGGACATTTTTCTGGTGGGGCTCATCCTCTCTCATGCTTCTATAGGGATTTCCAGGCTCAGCAGGGTGAGCATCACCACACCACCCAGTGCCTGGTTAAACATTCAGCCAGGCAAACTGCGTGGGCACGTCAGGCTGAGAGGGTTTTACACCCAGACCTGAGATCAGAACTTGTGACATCCCAAAGCATTTATTTGTATGAGCCTCTGAGTTCAGATAAGCCAGTTCCAAAAAACCCTTGACCCAGGTCTGTACTACTGAGTACTTCAAACTCCTTTGACCTCCCAGAATAATTTCAAATCTGAAATAATGATGATCCAACGTTTTTCTTTCTGTTTTTTTAAACAGACTATCTTAACACAAGTACAAAATACAAAAGGACTTACCACAGAGTGATGCAAACAACAAGCCTGTATTTTTTTATTTTTCTTACATAAGATGATTTTATGGACTGTTTTTTAAAATAACAACAACAACAACAACAAAAAACCCAACACAAAAAAACCACCCAATAAAGCCAACCTGACTCTAGGCTGAAACTTTAGACCTTGAGAAACTTCTTTTTAGAAAACTAAAGAGAAAAAGAACCTCTCAGGATGCACTGACATGTGATATGAAAATAATGCCAAGATAATCCTTTTCAAACTTTACAGGTTGCTGGGAGCAGATCAAGCAGCTGATGGAGGGAGTGGCAATTTGCAAACACACCTATTTCTGTGAGGAGCATTAGAGCCCTTTCCATGACCCTCCAGGTGTGACACCCCTGACACTCTGGCACATCTCTGTCAGGAGAGCTGCCACATCCCTCCCAGCCACCAAAGAGCAAGTGTCCCATGAGAAGTGATGGAGGCAAGTGATGTGTGGTCTGAAAACCACTCTGAGAAAGGATTCTGGTTTCATTTATGGCAAACACTGGGGCCTCACGATCCCTACTAACTGTGTAACTCCAACCAGAGTGGAGCTGAACCCAATGAGCTAATGGGAGCAGGTCACCCTGTGGGAGGCTGCAGCGTGGCAGGGACAGCACCGGAGACATGACGTTATTGGGCACAACCTCAGGCACTGCTTTGCATAACAAAGTCCTTCACACCCCCGATGATTTGTCACCCTCTAAAAGATTCTGAATGAGTCAAGCGCCCTGACTTCACCAGGCTGCGGCATCCCAGTGCAGAACTGACACCCCAAAGCAAAATTTTGACACCCCAAAGCCCAATTCTGACACCCCAAAGCACAATTCTGACACCCCAAAGCAGAATTCTGACATCCTAAACCAGAATTCTGACACTCCAAAGCACAATTCTGACATCCCAAAGCCCAATTCTGACACCCCAAAGCAGAATTCTGACATTCTAAACCAGAATTCTGACACCCCAAAGCAGAATTCTGACACCCCAAAGCACAATTCTGACACCCCAAAGCAGAATTCTGACACCCCAAAGCACAATTCTGACACCCCAAAGCAGAATTCTGACATCCCAAAGCCCAATTCTGACACCCCAAAGCAGAATTCTGACAGAGCAGGACTCTGCTGGGCAATGATTTGTGCAGACACCTCTTGGGATGACTTTGCCAAAATGATGGCACAACTCTCCTGCAGTTTCCCCATCAAAGCATTCTCCCTAAAATATCCAGGAAAGAACATGATTGTGCTGGAAATACATCTCACCCACATTTGCATTTGTCCCTCCCCCGTATTTGCTTTTGTCGGGGATTTTTGCTGCTGTTCCCTTGTGGGATGTAACTTTGTCTTTCATTGCATTGTAGGTCCAAGAAGTCATGGGTGGAGCTGGCAGGGTATTTTATTATTTCTTAACTCATTTTAAAAGGCTAAAGAACCTCGAACAGACTTTTGTATTGGATTGGGCAAAGGAATGCAGTGCTCAGAGTTAATTAGCCATCCAGATTTCATACAGCTTTTGTAGCTGTCATTTCTTGGAATGAAAAGAAATATAATGATATATTGCAAAGATTATGAAGGAAGATTGGGATATATCAGGGATATTACTTTAACTGAAAAAAACATCAGAAAAATGTCCTAGTTTCTGTGTAATTCCAAAGCTCAGTATATGGAACAAAACATCCAGGGGAATTAATTACGTTTTTGTTGAGGTTTTTGCAAGCTTTTTAAATCCCAAGGAAATCTATATGCAGGAGGATATCAGTCATCTATACACAGAACTACATAAAGTATCATTAGAGAACCCTCCAAATACATCCATTCTTTTTCCAGCAGTAGTGTATCAATAATTTCACCACAGCAAAAAAAAAAAAAAAAAAAAAGAAAAAGAAAGTAACCTTCATTCTGAAGTATTTTTCTGTAGGTATCCAAACCACTGTGTATCAGGGAGAATAAATAGTTGCCTCCCCACATCTTCTGTGTAGAAAGTGAACTTCTTGCACTGCTCTGGCAGAAGAGCTCTGTAAGTTTAATGCATTACTCCCTCCTCTCACCAGCAGCTGCCTTATCTCTCCTCATTTTACATTATCTGACCTTTTTTTCCTCTCTTTTAACCCTATGAAGTAAAGACTCCTGAGCTGGCCAGGGCTGTGCTCGTTTCCAGCCTAGCAGTAACTCGTGGCTGGATTATTCCCATTTGTCTCTGTGCCAACATCATAATTTGGTTCAATAGCTCTTCCACCTGGCATTTATTCTCATAGCAACCCCCTTCCAGCCCAGCTATCATTTAGTCAGACTAAACACACCAAGGGGTTTGGGGACACCTCTCCAAGGGAGTGGAAAGTGCCACTGGTTTGCTGCACCCTCCCTTGACTGGACTCCAGCAAGTCACTGTGTTCCAGCTCTGAGTCAGGCACAGAAACAAGAAGATCTTATGGCCAGAACATAAAAATATATAACAGTGGACTTTGAACTGCAGAACCTTTGTTATTGTTGTTTTTTCCCTTCACTTCCTGGTTTGATTTATTCTGAGCATCCTTTCAGTGCAGCTTTGAGGCAGTTGAGAGTCTCTTGACATAGAACTGGCTGGTGATATTAGCACTGGTGACTTCAAAAAGGAGGTTAGACACAGTCTGCAGTGAAGGTCCTGAGATATTCCACTGGTTTGTTTCACCTATTTGTCCTTGAAAAATGAGCCTGAGTTACAGACTTGGGTTTTGTTTACACTTAATGTTAAAAGAAATGAATGTGGTTTGTTCGACCCAAGGTAATATTACTCTTAACTCTTCTTTCGGAATATCTTAAACTACTTACCAACACTGAAGCTTAATCCATGTCACTGCTTGCCAGTTTGGTGTTTCTCCAGGGCAGAAATCTGCCTTCTCCCTCCCATACAGAGATTAGCTGAGCTCTGCATGATTAGCAGGAATTTTTATGATCTGTATCTAGAGACTTCAAAGTACTCCATAATGACACAACTTCCCAGCAATATTTATACCCTGAGTAGCACTGCAGAGTCTCTACTGGTCCAGTCCTGGGAATCTAAAACAAATTCCCCAAAGTATCTCAGGAGAACCTTTTTCAAATCCTACTCAAAAGTCAGTTAGACCTAAAGATTCAGACTTATCCAGCCTGGCCTTCCCTATCCCCATGTAGCCCTTTTCATCAGGAACACAAAATGTTCCTACTGGGGCTTTTTTCCTTCCCCCCAACAGCTCTTTCTCTTCTGAGCTGTTTGTTCCTCTCCACACCTGTGCCCCAGTCATAATTGCTATTCCACGGTGTCCTTCCAACACTATATCCTTTGGTTTCACAGCTTGTGAAAGAAATACATGTTGCTCTATTTTTCTGCCCAGCCCCCAGTCATTATTCCACAAAAATCCTCCCTGCTCCTCACACCTTGTTCACAGCCTGGCTTTGCTGCACTCCCTTCGTTAAGCTGCACATAACAACACCTTGTTATTTTGCTTTCCTGAAAGCCATTAATCCATTAATCTCAGCTTCTTAGGGGCATTAGAAAAGGGAAAGCAGCTCAGTTCTCTTCTGATTTTGCTGCAAATTTTGGCTTTTTAACCTCTCAGCCTGTGACCATGCTGGAAACTCAGTGACAACAGGCTAAAGGACAAGGGGTGAGCGTGGTGTGTGTCACTGTCACCCAGGAATGGGACTCGGGGTGTTCCCACTGCCACAAATGGGGATTGCACCTTCCCACACCCCTGAGCACTCTGCCTCTGCTCCAGACACCTGGAGGGCTCCCCTGAACCCATGGTGGATTCAAAATGTCCAGGAGAAGCAGAGGATGGGAGTAAAAGCCTGTGGTGGTGAGGACTAAGATGTTATAAAGGACTTGGAAGGGTGAAGGAACAACTGTGCTGCACCCCTGAGCAGCTTAGGGGCACCACAGCTGGGGTTTGCAGTTTTAACAGAGTGCACATCTGGGCGTAAACTGGCTCTGAGCTGGGCTTACTGTGACAATCAGTCATTCTTTCCCAGGTCAATGGGAAGCTGTTTTTCCTTCGGCATGAATTAATCACCCAGGGTTTTTGTGTTTATCCACCAGCTTTAAGGAGATGGTGGGGCTGTGTTGTTTGTTTGAAGTTGATAGTCCATTAGGCAGAGATCATCAGGTCATTGTGTAAAACCACAGCAAGACTTTGCATCTCTGTTTTTTGTACCAGTTTTCCCAGAGACTCTAATTACCCTTAAAAATGACCCAAAAAGGACAAAGATTGAGGCTTATATTTACTGAACATGGAGAGTTCTATGACAATCTTATTTCCTATTTCCTGAATAAACTGTTTGCATATTTCCCAACACAGTGAGTTGGGAACATTCTGCTGTCCAGTAAACTCAAATTTCAAGGCTGTGTCAAAGTAGGCAAAGATGAACCAGGAGCACCAATCACTGCAGTGACCAGTTCCTGAAGGGGAAAGCACCCCTTGAACCACATGCTCTTGCAACATCTCTGAACCAAGAAAGGCAGGACCCAGCACAGGTTTGGAGAGCTGTGTCATGAACTTGTCTGTTCACGTCAAACTAAAGCAAGCTGTGTTTATTACAAAATAATCCAAAACTCATCTGACTCCAAAGGTCAGAGCAAAGGCTGGGCAAAGGTGCAATGAGATATGAATGCTGAGATAAGGCAGGTGATGCTCCTTGCAAAGTGGACTGAGATCACTGCTCAGTCAGTGCAGCATCAATCACAGCCACATTCTTACAGACACAAAGCTTCTGACATGCCAAAAAATTAAAACTTGCCTCCAGTACAGACAGCAAACTCCCTTCTGAAGACAGCAGCTCTGCTAGTATGAAGGGAATTGCTGTAGTGCACATCTGTGCAAACCACAGAACTTCCTGCCCTGCCCTGGCTTGATCCCCCCTAACAAACACCCTCCAGAGAGCTCAGTTTTCTCCACACCATGATCTCCTCTCAGCACATCCACACCTGCTCTTGCTCTTCAGCACCATCCCTACAGGAGAGCCTGCACAAATTTTGTGTTCTCCCTTTCCTTGTGCCTTTCCCCCAGCTGCTGCAGAAGGGTGGGCAGGGCTTTTATTCCCGAGCCATGAGTGGTGCTTTGGGAAGGGTGGCACTTGAACTCTTACAGTTGAGGAGTGACAGCATTTCTCTTACAAAACACCTGGCCACACACCAGCAAACAAGGTGAACTGGACTTCAACAGCCTCCAGAGGGGACAAATTCCTGCCTTAGTTAGAAGCTGCCTCTGATCCACTGCAGGCAGTGCTTGCACTCCACAACACAGAAACAGAGATATTTCAAACAAAATCTTAAATACTGTCAAAGTTGATTCATCTGCTCGAAAAGCTCTTGTCATACAATATGTGAATAACCTTTTCTCGTCTCCTTCCCTTTTGTAAACCAACCCTGACACCTGCTTTGGGATTTACCTTTTCATTGTAACCTGGTTTTATTTATTTTGGTGTAGGAGCCCAGGGGATGAGCCAATGGGAAGGCAGTTATTACTAACAGCAGAGAAACCAGCTGAAATGTTTGGCAACACATGCATTATATAACCTGAACCTTAGACAGTTCAGTGAGGCACTTGTCTATCACATGCATGGTGTTTTTCAGGTTAGCAGACTTTTCTACCTTTGCCTTCCACTCCTCCTCCTTTGTGATAGAAGGAGGGCCCTTAAATCATATGACTGCATAAAACAGATTGCACAGTGTGGAACACTCCTATTTCCCACAGACGTGGGACAAGCACATCAAGGCAGAACTCAGAGCCAATCAGAGAAGAACTGAAATGAACCTTCTGCCTTTTTTCTCTACAGAAACATGGGCCCTTATACTTCTTTTCGTGGTCCTCCTGGTAGTGTGAGTAAAATATTCTTTATTAATTCTCTGCTCCTGCCATTTCTCTCTTCTTGCCATTGCTCACTTTCACACAACTAATCTGCTGAAGAGTAGGTGTCATTTCCAGTTTTCCAGCATCTAACCAGGCTCTGGGATGTAGCTCCAGAGAAGTGAGAGAAGTCTACAGACTGTACAGGTGTGTGATCTTGCTCCAAGGTTTGGAGCATTCCCATCCAGTTAGGAGATTGCTGCTAAGCATCAAATGATTAATTGAATAATAATGATGCCAGGTACTGGTTACCATCAGGGTGCTGGTTTCAGTCAGGGTCCTGATCCATCAGGATATTTTTTACAGACATCCAGCTGTGCCTCTCTGGCTGAGCCAGCAGAAGATGACCCTGCTGCAGCAGGAAAAGAATATTCATAGGATCAATTTGATTTCTTCCATGGTGCCCAGCTAATATTCTCCTCCTGGACAAGGAGGGATCCTTTGCAGAGGTTTGGTTTCCATCCTCTGTCCCTCCTCTCAGCCCCCTGTGCTGGGGGAAGGAGTGGAGCACAGAGCAAGGCCAGCCACCTCTCCTGGCTTTCCAGACAAAATCCCCCAGCAGAAATGTACCCCAGTGCTTCAGGGGAGCCCAGCTAGTGAGGAAAAGCTGTCCTTGGCTTTGCTGGTGCTGTCCAGCACTGCAGCAGAGCAGGGCTGGTTAAAAACCCCTTTGCCCTGACAAAATGGGCAGTGTTGACAAGCCCTGGGGCACAGGCAGAGCCTTGCCAGCCATAAACCCCAGGGACTGATGTGGTGCTCACCAGCATGGCCCATTTGTCTGCCCTGGCAGTGCTCCAGCCACAGCAGCTCAGCAAGATCAGAAAGTTTTTGCCATATTTTTCAAATCTGTTCCTGTGATTTGGGGCTGATTCCTACCCAAAAAAACCCCAAACAAGCCCCAAGCCACACCAAAACAACAAAACCAAAAAAGCCACCCTCAATCTTGACCCAAATTCTCGTATTTCAGTAACTCTGTGGCAATCTGAGATTTCTGGTTACCAGACTTGCACCTTCTGCAGGCACTTGTAATTCAAAAGGGACTAAACCCAGATCTTTGTGCTCTGCTATCAGAGCTAAAATAGAAATTTCACTGCCCATGGACACAGAGAGATGTTTCTGGTCCACATGGGCCAGCACTGCTCCAGTTCACACAGGAGGGAACATCAGGCATTTCTGGTTCACACCCATGGTAGGAAGAAGTAATGATTATTCTTTGGCTTTACACTGAATGGTCCTTTTCAGTCTGCAGAAAACCCTGACACATTTTAGTTGTAGGAGTGTTAGACTAGATTTTCCTGGCCATATTTCAAGTGGTTTAAGCCTGTTTTCCTATGGTATTTCTGGGCTTTGTAACCGGCCCAGCCTGACATTTCCTGGTCCTCCTGTAGCCCTGGCTATCTACAAACATTACAAATGAGAATCCACAAACATTTGATCCCTAGTACTGAATTAACCTTTGACAAAAAAGGATTAAACATTGACAAACTGAGTTCTGTGAAACCTTTCTTCACCTGAATACACCCAGCTCCCCATTTTTCACTGGCCCTGCTTGGACCATAAAGTGGGATTTGTTTTTTTTTTTTTCTCTGGCAGAAGCTGTGCTGAGGGGGGCTGATCTCATTTGCTAATTGTAAGAGAGACCCTCCCTAAATCTCAGCCTAGATTTTGGCTTTCCAAATAAACATCCCCAAGATCCTGCTCATGGCCTGAAGAGGATCTCTGATAACACCCCCCTGCCAAACCTTCCCTGTTTCACATCCCTTCTGCAATGAACTGCTCACTTGGGAAGCTGCAGCTACTAACTAAAACCAAATATTTTGAGGAGCTCTTTCAACACAGCCAAAGATGAGCTTCAAAGGGCTGCAGCCCAGGCCCTTGTTGAGAAAGCCCTGAGGTAGAAGCAATAACTTTAGAGCTGCCAGGAAGGGTGCTTCAGAGGAAAGAAATCTGCAAGGCTGTCAATAAAATCTAAAGAGAAAACCATCAAGACAAGGCTTCCACTGAGCTAACACTGGACTAAGGGAGGGAGAACAATAAATGGAATTGAAGTACAGTTTGACAAAAGCCCTGTTTGGGACATAATTTCTGGCATTGCTTTGATTTCTCTTCAATAAAAATGTGTCAGCGTGGTGTTCCTTCTTCTTCCAGCTCTGTTTTCTGCCTCTCCTTTGGTAGGCAATGAGCTCCTCTCAGGACTTTTGCTAAAGACTTCAAGATGCTGTCTGCACAGGTGCTCTGGTGGAAACAATTGCTTTCACAGCAAAAGGATCCCTCTGAAGCTCTGTGAGCCTTACCATGATTATCAAGTAGTTTTTTGCAGGGCAATTTTGCTTTTTTCCCACCTCTTGGATCAAATTCCTCTCCCACATCTTCCAAGGGATGTTGCTGCAGTCTCCAGCTTTAGGAGAGCTCACAGCCCCAGTGCCCAGTGATGGACAGTGCTGTGTTTTCTGTCCCACAGATATGGGACCTGGCCATTTGGTTTGTTTAAGAAGTTGGGCATTCCTGGGCCAAAACCTCTGCCTTTCTTTGGGACATGCCTGGAATATCGCAAGGTGAGTGCCTGGAGCTGGCTCCAGCTCCACTGAACATATCCCAGGGATGGTAATTTATCTCCAAATGACAGCTCCTCTGTCAGGCAGGGCTTGGGCAAAGGCCAGTGTGGGAGGAGGCTCAGCAGCCAGAGCAAGGGGCATCCCCAGAGGGCACTTCTGGCTGGCTGATTCCCAGCTGCCCTTTGCCATGCCCTGCCTAAGAGCTCACTCAAAGCACAGGGCATATTTATCCTTCATCATGGCTTTGGAGGGAAGGAATGCTCATAAAGCAGCTCTGAGCATCAGTTTAGAGCTGTTCCTCCCCATCCACCATCTCCAACATCATCCCCTCCACTGCATCCTCTCTCAGATAATTCAGCACCAACGCTGCCAGAGCTCAAGGAGCATTTGAACAGCACTCCCAGACACGTGGTGGGATTTTTGGGGCTGTCCTGGGGACAGGAGTTGGACTTGAATGGTCCCTGTGGGTCTCTTTCAATCCAGGCTAGTCCATGACAATTTTTAAATTGCTTTCCACAGGGTGTCCTGGAATATGACAATGAATGTTTCAAGAAATACGGGAAGGTCTGGGGGTGAGTATGAACCACTGATCTCTTCTGAGAGTAAAACTAGAATCTGTGCAAAGGGGGGACAGTACTCTTTAGGAAAGCTCCCTTTTCTCCACCTGCAGCCTGGCAGGGATGAGAACAGCAGTGACAGGGTGCTGCTGGTGCTTACATTGGAGCCTGGTGATGCAGATGCCACATCACACAGAAACTATTTTGACCAGTGCTGTGAAAAGCAGCTTAAATCTGGTAACAAAAGGCCCTCACCTGCCCCTAACAAAATCATCAGCAGAACTATTTACTTAAGCAGGATCTGGAACTGGGAGGTTGGGTTGCTCTGGTTTACCAACAGCAGAGGAATGTGAGTGACTCCCTTTGGAGCTGATCCAATGAATTCCTTGTGCTGCTGATCCCCTCCTGCTCCAGTTTTGATTGTTTTGTTCTAGACACCTCCTCCCATAGCTTTTATCACTGTTGTTATAACTTAGGCTACAACCTTGCATATCCTGTATGATGCATCCACTGGTCCCTACAGCAGTTTTAAAAAATGGAGTCTGGAAAATATATCTTTACACAAGTGGGTAGAGAGCACAAACCAGCTCAATCTACATCTGCTCCAGGAAAGCATTCAGAACTCACAGCCTTAAAAGACAAAAACAAGGACTGAGTTTCATCTCCAAGGATGTCTCAGTGCTGTCAGCCCAAGTCTCCAGACACCCAACTCAAGAGCCTGAAAGGGGTCGAACAAGTTTCCTTCTAATACTGTAATGTGTTTAAGTGCCTGGAAAAACAGAGAGCCAGGGGAGGAAGTGAAGATGCTTCATTTAATATCTGGTCCTTTGAGCAACCAAGCCCTGCTTATTTCCCAGTGAATTCGGAAGGTGTTTACCCCCTTTATCATTTACAAAACCAGATGGGAAAAGGTCTGTGAGTCCTTTTCTCTCTACATTTCTCTATTCCGACAACAGAGCAGCAAGGCTGGCGATGGAAGAACATTTGTTCAACACCTTTTGTCTCGTGGGCATCAGCCAAGCCTCACACTTCAATTACCTGGGGTTATTCACCTGCCTCCTCTTCTCCCCCCTCCAGGATTTACGACGGCAGACAACCCGTACTGGCTGTCACAGACCCCCAGATCATCAAATCCGTGCTGGTCAAGGACTGTTACACCGTCTTCACCAACCGCAGGGTGAGAGCAGCGTGCTGAGATCTACACAGGGTCCAGGAAAAGTGCAGGAGGAGACAGGCATGCCAAGCATCCTTTGGGAATGTGGCTGCACTGTGGGGATTGCTGAACACGACCACTGCATGTCACTGTTCCCCTGCCTTACAGCCTGGACTGCACACCAGGGCTGGCAGAGGGAGCAGAGCTGGTCTGCTCTCACACCTACCTGTGTGTTTGTGTGACAGGGATGGACTGGGGTGCAGGAATCTGTGAGGATGCACAGGAGCCACCAGCTGGGGTGCAGGGATGGGACATGCTGGTGCATACAGACATGCAGGTGTTGGGCTTATTGGACTGGTTCTGGGGCTGGGAATGGCACCTCAGCTGCTTTAGTGTAGGACAGGGGATTATTTATGGGTGTGTGCCTTGAGAGAGAGGCTGTTACCAGCAGCACAGCCCCTGGAAGAGCCTGGGAAAGGGCTTGCATGTCACATTCCCACCCCTGCAAGGAGGCTGCTCTCTTCTGTGGGGTTAACAGCTCCCCTTTCCCTCTGCAGCGCTTTGACCTGGTCGGGGTGCTGAGGAATGCTGTCTCATTAGCTGAAGACGAGCACTGGAAAAGGCTCCGCACTGTGCTCTCCCCAACCTTCACCAGTGGGAAGCTAAAGGAGGTAAGTCAGAGGGGCAGGTACAGACTAAATCACAGCCTGTAAGCAGTGTTTTCAGGCTGAGATTATCACAGGGCTCTGATTTCTTTAGTCAGAGCCTGGCAACTAAGCTGGCCTCTTTAATTTATGCCTAACTGAAACCAAAAAAGTCTTAAAATAAAACCTGGGCACAGAGATCTTATTTGTAAATATTCATGAAACTCCCTGTAGTCTTCATGAGCCAACTCCATGAGTAAAGGAGTAAAATGTACTGTACTGAAGTGACCATGCCTGGTTTGTGTTACAGATGTTCCCTATAATGAAGCACTATGGGGAAGTTTTGGTGAAGAATGTTCAAAAGCAAGTGAAAGAGGGCAACTCAATAGCTGTAAAGGAGTAAGTAGCTGCTAAGAACAGCAGGCAGAGCAAACCTTGTTAAAAGTGCTGTGGTTCATTGGCTACCAGCAATGCAGATCCTTCCCTGGGTCAGCCAGGGCTCTGAAGGGAGGAATGGGACTTGCTGAAAGCCTGACTGGAAATTTAAAAGGGGAAAATTTAATTTGGATGTTAGGAAACTTCCCAGAGGTAGATACGAAGAAAAATGCTCCAGCACAGCTTTGTGAATCCACAGATGCAAGATAACTCCAAGGCTGGCAGGAAAACCCAGTTTTCCCTGCATGCACTCAGGGTTTCTGTGCAGCACCTTCTCCTTCCCCAGGACATGGAGGCTGCTGACCTCTCTGTCCCACACTCAACTGTGGGATGCTCATCCCTCACATCCCCATTGCTGGGGGGACTGAGGCTGTAGAGTGGCCCTGAGTGTTTTTGCCTCATCTGTGCCCTCCATATGGGCTCTGAACAAAACTCTTTGTATTGCACCCCCAGTTTCAAAGCAAATTTCAAAGCAATTTCCTGCACACCAGGAACCCCAAACCAGCAAAGCTCCCCTTGAACCAAAACCCTGCAAGGGGAGGCTTGGACAGCGTGGAGCAGGGGGGCTGTGCTGGGTGGAACTGGAGCACTCCCAGGGCTTGTTTGAGAAAAGGTCTGCTGGACCCCTCCTCAAGAGGTTACAGCAAGTTCCACATGCTGTCCTTCCACTAACCCATTCCATGTAAAATCCTTGGAAAAGCTGCCTAACTTCAAAACCTGTGCAGGCTGGAAACAAAAGCTCTCTAAAACCCCATCCCCTTCTCTATAAGTGCTGTTCAGTACCACATATCCAATTTTCTTTTCAAACCTAAAGCAGAAGGTCCTATGAGGCTTTATATTTTAATAAAGTCACATAGACATGAGGAAAAAATATATTCACTCAGTCCAAATATTTAACCACAGTCTATTTTTTCCCTCCTTCAGCATCTTTGGGAGTTTTAGCCTGGACGTGGTCACCAGCACTTCCTTTGGTGTGAACATTGACTCCATGAACAACCCCAAGGACCCCTTTGTCAGAGAGATGAAGAAACTGGTCAAGTTTGACTTTTTTGATCCAATCTTCATCTTGTCATGTAAGTGACTCCAGGTTTTGCTTGGATAACTTCCCTTGCTAGGAATGAAGCCCCACTGGCCCTTGTCTCATCATTTCCTTGTTGTGAGCTTCATGCTGAAAACCTGGGGGTGAGATGGGTGAAAACTTCCTCCAAAGCTTCCTCTGGCATCCACAGTCCAAGAAACTTATGAACCACCCAGAAATATTCAGTTAAGTGCTGAGAAATTATCTGAAGATTGAAAAGCAAGTGAGGCTTGAGGAGAGCTCTGCTATCTGCAATGCATTTTCTGGAAGAGAGTGGGGACTGTAATTAGATGCAATTTCCTCCAGTGCAATAGCTTAGCAGCAATGGGCCTTAAATTAAGGTTAGATATCTTGCTGAAACCGAGGGAAAGTTTGGATGTGTGCATAGAGGAGGTTCTGGCACTGTAGATTTCATTAATCTATACAGAAGATCCAGTTTCTATGAAAGGGACTTGAAAATGTTTGCATGATCACAGCAAGGCAGTGAACAGCTCAGCCTGAGCAAAGAACTCAGATTTTTCAATATTTCTTTTCTGAGCCACATGCCTGTTGTGTCCAGAAGTAACCTGTCCTTAGGAAACAGAGCCTTAGAAACAGGAGGTGAAATATGCCTTGGTCTTCTCTTAAATGAATGATCATACCCAGCTTGGTTGTGCACAAAAACTATTCCAAGAGAATGAAACAGAGGGGAAAAAAGGTGAAGTCCATACTTTTCTCAGGTAAAGAAATTTAAAAAAGGAAATAATTTCCCAGTAGCATCCACAGCTATCTGATATGAGGAAAGGTTTATTTACACAGTGCAATTTATTTCTTTATTTGTTTTTCAGTTGTTTTCCCATTCCTTATTCCTGTCATGGCCAAGATGAATGTAAGCTTCTTCCCCAAAGATGCTGTAGATTTCTTCATGAGATCAGTTGCCAAAATTAAGCAGGACCGTGAAAAGGAGCTTCACAAGGTGAGTGGGAATTTGAGAGCAATTGTGGCAGAAAGTACTCTGAAGTGAAATACAATTAGGGTGATGCTATCAAAGGTGAAGCCAAAGTACAATGACTCAACAAAACCCCGAGGCTACTCAAGTGTAAACACTTCATTTTAATACTGTCAGAACAGCCCCACCTGACCCGCCCTGGCACAGAATCAGGGGGACTTTGCACATCCGTGATCTGCAGCCAAATCCAGATAAAGGCTCAGCAGAACTGCACTAAGCTCCACTTGTAATGAGAGAGTGAGAAACTCCCTGAAGAAGATTAGGCAGAGGATGAGAGTGCAGAGTAAGCAGCACACGAGCAGCAAAATCACCTTTAGGGTTGTGCCTTCCCCTCTCACTTTTCATAAACTGCACCTCCTTTCTGACAGAATTCTACCTTTTAGAGTTTGGATCCCTTTCCCCAGATTCATTCAAGACACTGCTCTCCCACCCAGTGGCTTAATGGATAGGACAGACAGGTTTCCAAAATAAAAAGCGAGCGTTATGTTCTTCAGTAAGGAAGTTGTGTGCATTTTGGGGATGCTCTCAGTCTGAAAATCGTGCTTGGGCTGTGAGGTCTGCTTATCTGAGGATAAGGAACCTGTCACCAAAGAGACTCTCCTGTTTCCCTCTCAGGGCAGGGTAGATTTCCTGCAGCTGATGATTGAATCCCAGCGCTCAGGCAGCCAGGGGAACAACGGAGTAAATCACTCTGATAAAGGTAACAACACCCAAATCCTCCTGTGGGAGTGAGGAGGGTGTGGGGAGGTGTTTGTGTCACCATCATCCTCACTGACCAGCTCCAGATGGAACTCTGTTCCTGGTGCCAGGGCTCAGATCCCTGTGCAGGGAGCAGGACTGCCATGCCAGTTATATAAATCACCTACCTCCTCTATAAAATGGATTTCTCCTGGAGATAGAGCAGTCATAAAGGTGTTATCAGAAAACAACTGCAACAAACCTGCCTTGCCACCACCTGCTGCTGCCTGGTCCTTGCTGACTCCACAACCAACACTGCTTTTCTCATCTCCCCACAGCCCTGACAGACATAGAGGTCCTGGCCCAGGCATTCATCTTTATCTTTGCTGGGTATGAGCCCACCAGCAACAGCCTGGGGTACCTGGCCTACGAGCTGGCCCTGCACCCTGATGTGCAGGAAAAGCTGCTGCAGGAGATTGACACAGTGCTGCCCAACAAGGTAAGGGGGACCCTGAGTGATGGGGAGAATTCCCTGACCCTCCTGGTTCAGCCAGGGCAAGGAGAAATCTTTAGCTCCAAAATACCATGGATTTTCCTAGAGAGAAAACTCAGCCCTGCAGTGATTTTTTTTTTGGCAGCTGGAACCTTCCAGCCACCCCACTGCTCAAACCTGTTTGCCACACTCTGCACCCATGCACAAGAGGATGTGGGTTTGGATTTCCAGGCATTTCCATAACTCAGGGGTGGAAAAACAAAACCAATCACTCAATTTCTATCTTGCATTTTGTTCTTCAGCAAGCCTGGCTCAAATTTGGGGCAGTGGGGGGTGGGGACAGTCTGGTTCCCACAGTCATTTCAGGACAATCCATTTGATGCCAACATACCTGGTCACCTTGCCCCTGCTGCCCTGCAGGCTCCTCTCACCTACGAAGCTCTGATGAAACTGGAATATCTCGACATGACCTTGAATGAGAGCTTGAGGATGTATCCCCTGGGGGGCAGGATTGAGAGAACCTGCAAGAAAGACGTGGAGATCAACGGGGTGACCATTCCCAAAGGAGTCATAGTGACAATCCCGCCCTACGTCCTGCACCGCGACCCCGACTACTGGCACAACCCAGACGAGTTCAGGCCAGAAAGGTACAAAAAAGCTTAATGAAAGGGGAGAAACATCACACTGCTTTTTCCTCAGTAATTAAGCATTAATCTCTGATTAGCTTCCTAATGGTGTTCTTCCTATCATTTCACAAACAATACGGATGAGGAATTGCAGGCTCGTGGGAATGTCATTTTAAGAAGAAAATGAGCTTTGTGCTTAAAGCAGGGTTTCAAACAACATAATCTTGTTGGGAGAATACCACTGATACCTCACAGGAGCTTGTACCCAGTTTTTAAGCTTCCTGAGAGGGGGCAAATGTGGAGGTTTTGTAACTGCTGGCCATCCTCTCTATAATCCTCCTTGTTGAACCTGTTCCCTTCATACAAGCTTCTACTAAATAAGCCTAAAGACTCAATCCATCCAGAATTGCCTTCCCTCCTTGTTTTCAAGGATAACCTTCCCTAGCTGGTTATTTTTGTAACTGATATCTACTTCTCATTCCCAGAGAAACTGAAGCCATAGGCTGCTCCTAACCAAAACAACTTGTGGTTCTTCTCTCTCTAAATACCCCAGACAGGAAATATCAGTCACTGTGGGACAGGACAGTGCCTGGATTTTCACCTTGCTTCCAACTTCTACTGATCTGGATGGGCAGAATTAAAATCAAACCCTCCACTGGGACCCCACCCTGGTGCTCAGTCACAGCCCCCTGAGACACCTCAGGAAAAACCCCAGCCAGGCTGTGCAGGGCACCAGTGAGAGATGCCTGGATAAATACGTAGGGTTGGTTGTCTTCATTTCTTTTCCCCTTCCATCATGCAGGTTCAGTAAGGAGAACAAGGACTCCATAGACCCCTACACGTACCTGCCCTTTGGGGCTGGTCCCAGGAACTGCCTGGGGATGAGGTTTGCTCTCCTGACTGTCAAAGTGGCCATGGCCTCCCTGCTGCAGCATTTCACCTTCCAGACCTGCAAAGAGACTCAGGTGAGGAGCACGTGGAGGCTCCAGGCTGGCACAGGCAGAGCCAGGAGCCAACCCCAGACCCTTGGCACTATGGATCCAGTCATGCCTGAACCTTTCATCTCTGCATATTCAACTTCTCCATCTCCACCTGTTTGCCCTCTCTTTGTTGCAGATCCCGATCAAGCTGAGCTCAGCGGGGCTCTTGACACCAGAGAAGCCAATTATTCTGAAGATGGTGCCCAGGAGCAGCACCTGAGCCCTCCAAGAACTGAAACCCAGCCACAGTGCCCCAGCATCCAGAGACTGCTGTGCCAACAAAGGGATCACACATCACAGAACTCTCTG
Source organism: Catharus ustulatus (assembly GCF_009819885.2). NCBI lineage: Eukaryota > Metazoa > Chordata > Aves > Passeriformes > Turdidae > Catharus > Catharus ustulatus. The sequence goes on along the minus strand of NC_046236.1, from coordinate 13,001,592 downwards.
CTGCATGTGCAGACACAGAAAAGCAGCTCCAGTTAATTCTGGAAACAATCACTACATATTTACTAATAAACATAGCTGTCAGAAATGTGACATGGATCACTGGGCAGTGACAATACACAGTCCCCTTAATTTTGATTGCAAAACCAGAAATAAATCCAAATGAGAAGCTGATCATCCCCTTCTAAGGGACCTTCTCCATCTGGAGGGAAGGAATTACTGCCACATCCAAGAAAAACAAGGTGTGATGGAAATTCAAAATGCCAGACCTCACCAGGCAGGGCTGGGTGCTATTCTTCTGGGTGTATTGATGCTTGAAATTTCATGTGTTCTAATTGAGACAACTGGTGTGAGACTCCACATCCTAGTTACCAACCGTCTCCTGTGCCATGTGTTAATTAAACTAAAATGTGTACAAATACTGTCATTAAAAATATTTGAGAGCTGCTCTGTGTTGTGTATAGCGGCTGATCACTTCCTATTTAAAACCTGTATTCAGCCTCAACCCTTGAAATCATCCATGTACATTGCTTTCCACTTAATTTAATGAATCTGATCCTTCATTTAACGCCATCAAACCCTCCCATTTGTACGGTATTTTACAAACACTCCAGCTCCCACCTCTCACTTTGATTAGGGGCTTGCCTTCAGTTCAGCACTGGCCAACCCTTTCCCATGCTGGAGTGGCAGAGGAGGGATTGGAGCGAGCAGCAGCTCCCAGGAGGAGAGGACAGCCCTGCAGGAGGGTCAGTGCTGCTGGAGGAAAGGGCTGCACACAGCCTGAGCTGAGCCTGTCCCCCAGAGCTGTGGATGGGGTTTAGTTATTGCTTGTGGTGGGGTTTGAGCTGCTCCTGTCATCCCAGGATGCTCTGACCCAGTGGCTCATGCCATTCCTGGCCATTTAAACAGGGAATACCAAAAGGCAGGTGGGAGGTTCTCCCAGATCCGAGTTTCACACCACAGTAAATTGTGCTGGTGTTGACACCTACCAACCAAAACAGATACTGATAGTGAAATGGGAAAGGTTTCTACAAATCAAATCAAGTCATCCTGTAACCTTCTCCTGTATCCTTCATTCCAAGGCATTATTTGCTGGATCATGGTCTGTAATTTTTTCCTGTTGCAACGCGCTTTTCTCTTTAATCTAGCAGACAAAACTGCAACAGGACCCCAATGCTGCAATCCCACATAGTACAAATTTATTCAACATTTCAGGTCCATTCTTTACCAGTGAATATTCAGGGGTTTGGAAGTGGACAGGCAACAGCACAGTGGGTTCCTCATCCCTGGAAATCCCCAAATCAAAGCTGTCCATTTTTCTGGAAGATACAGCAACATTCACCAGGCTCTAATTCAAGAGTAAGCAGCTTGTGCTGTCCCAAAAGGCAGATAAAACAATTATAGTGCTCCCTTCTGATTCATCATCTGTGATGGACTGTTTGGGGTGTGCAGAGCACACAGCAAGGCTCTGAGGAGTGCTGCCAGTGGGGCCCTGCCTCAGTTTAATCTGTTGCCCATCTCTTACCGGGGTTAGAAACCATCCCTGGAAGAGCTGAGCCTGTGATGCTGCAGTGCCTCTGATGGGGAGAATGCAATGCATGGACAAATCAGTTCAAAAAGGGCATTTTTCTGTAGAAAATCCAGTGCCAGGCAAAGCTAACTGAGGCTCAAGGGAAGGGACAGAAAGAGGAAGCTACCATCAAAGCAGCAAATCACTTACATGCCAAAAAGAGCTGCTTTGAAGTTGTGGAAAGTCCTTTTGTCACCTGGTGAGCAAAGCCAGGTGCCTCTGCAGGGTGCCCAGAGCACAAAGGGTTAATCCAGCCACACCCAGCCCAGGCAGTTCCTTCTCTCTCCGGGAATGAAGTCATTAAGTGCAACTGTACAGATCATTCTTCCAAATGTGAAAAATGTGACTAATTTTCCGGCTTCAGCCAATTATGACCTGCCAGGACTATCATAACAGCCCATAAATAATGTGTAACAAAATCATGGTAATGAGTCTTCTAGAGGAAAATTAGATCCTCCGTGTCTTAACTCCATAAATGACTCTGCTTTTAAGGGCTGCCTCCATCATTCCCAGCACTTCCCCTTGCTTTGCTGGTCACCCTCAGGAGTGACTTGGCTGGGAGTCTGCTGGTCCTGGGTATCCATCAGGTTTCACTGTGGCTGTTTCCACTTTAAATCGGGCACAGGTGCTGCTTAACTCACCTCTTGAATGGTTTTTGCTGATAAAACATTTGTTTTATCTGGACTCCTTGCTGATTCATAAAATGACAGGATCTTTATGGTTGGAAAAGGCCTCTAAGATCATCAAACCCAGCACCATGCTCACCACTAAACCATATAAACCATGTCCCCAAGTGCCACAAACACTTTTTTTGAACATTCCAGGGGTGGAGATTCCATCACTGCCCTGGGCAGCCTGTTCCAGTACTTGAGCACTGTTTCTACCCATCCTTGGCAGGCCTGGGACATTGAATTGTCCCAAAATAGCTGGGTTTCATCAGAGGAAAGAAAATAATGCAAGGTAGAAATTAATTGTGCAGACACTTCTGTTTCTTTTCCTCACCGAAGTCCTCCCAAAACTCAAGTAAGAAGGAAAAAAGAACGAAGAAAATTGTTGTTTCATCATCATTTAAAATCACTGTGGTTTTCTCAAAGCCTTTCCAACCTTATCTCAGAGAAGTGCAACAGACTCACACCCAGGGAAACACCAGCATCAGTCAGGGACTTCTGTAAACATGCAGAAATATATTCCCCTTAACACAGAAAGGACTTTTCCACAGGAGGTTTGTAACCCACGGGATGAGAACTGCTATTGCATCACTCCTGGTCAGAGACAAAAGGTGGTTTTAAGTGGGGACATTTGTTTTCTGTTTCCCTGTTAACTACAGAGAGTCACCCTCACTCCTAACTTTCCTAAATGATGTAATGCTTCCAGCTGATTGCAGTGACCAAATGGATGTTATGAAAAACAGGTTTCCTGCTTACAGTGAGGGCATGTTTCATGTGCTTCACTAAATCAGTTTTGAGATATTTCAACACCAGGCTGAGCCCTGACAGAGAGAAGAATGGTCTGACTATTAGCAAACTAAGTGTCCCTAAAGTATTGAAGTCTTTTGCAATTCTGCTGTGCCTTTAAAGTGAAAAATGAAACATTTCCAGGCATATTTCACCTGAAAGGAAGAACAGGCAGCATTGCTCTTTTACCTCTGCTGAGGCACAGCTTCTCTGGGATCAGGAGCCTGCAAGTCAAGGGACACAAGAGGAAAAGGCAGCACAAGCAGGACTGGGATTGATCTCAGACCCTTCTTCCTCCCTCCATCTCCCTGGTAGAAATAATAAGCCAGCGTGGGCAACTACCAGATGGATTGGAAACATGGAAAACCTGTAGCTGAATTTATGCAGAGACATCACTTTTCTCTGCTGTAATGGAGAGAATTGGACATATTGAATTGCTCACCACACAGATATGGAATTTTGAAAGCCCTTACTATTGCACAAATGTTGACAGGATATTTTATTTACTGCATCATTAAAGGTTAAAGAGACTCATTCTCCAGAGGATTCATTTTTTCAACTCCTAATATCAATTAAAGCTAATTTCAGCTCTAACTAATGATTAACATAAAATATGGAAAAAGCTCTAACTGAGCATTTCTGTTCATTACTCCAATTCTCTTGTATTGCTGGGGCACTTTATAGGTACTGATGCAGCTTTGTATCACCCATGACACACATAATTTTCCCCTCTAAGGCTTTTTTTTGTTTTGTTTCGTCCATGAAAATGCTGCAAATACGCTCAAAATACCTTTGATCATTTGGAACAAAGTTTTTATTTAACCATTTCATAGCTGATGATCAGGGATGTTCCTCCATGGTGTTCCCTGCATGGCTGGGTACAATGTCTGGGTACAAATGGACCTTGTTCCAAGGCCTGCAGCTCCCACATCATTCATATGTACAATAAATAAGCCCACTCAGAGGTGCTTGTGCAGCCACAAGTTTGCAAATGGAGTGGGGAAGACGCTATAACTGTTCAAGGGAAAATGAAAAACCTTGCCTGCCACTTATGAACTGCAGCCAGTCCAGCACAGCTGGATGCATTCACCCATCTTGGCCAAATACTGATCCCATCCACGCAGGATGGAGAGCCCAGGAAAACGAGCTGCAGTTCATCTCCTGCTCTGTGTCAGAGTTTGTGCAGCCCAGCTGGGGGGGCACAGGTGTCACACCACAGCTCCCCCATCCTGGGGCTGGTTTTGCTTAGAAATTGGAGGTAGCAAAAACGGAAAATACTTTTGGAGAACAGAGCACAAAGACAAACCCCCAGCACAGCCTTGCACTAACTTGCCACAATCCTGTCTAACCTTTTCAGGACTTGTCTACTTGTAGCCTAATTTCAGGCTATTTATTGTTAACAAGCACTAATTCTGGGATCAATCAGCATCCAAAGGTCACAGCAGAAGCCAGAGGCAAGGCGAGGAGTGGTACAGATGCTCTGAGGAAGGTCAGCTGCTGCCACTCAGCCTGCTCTGGGGGTAACCACACATCAATCACCCCACCAGCAGCCTGAGCCACGTCCAGGGGAGTCAGCAGATGCCTGGTGCTCCCAGTGATTGGGACAGACTCCAGGGGAAATCTGCAGGATGTGCCAGTGGGAAAAATGCTCCTTGCATCAGGGCTCTGCACTGAGCTGCAGCTGCCTCAGACAGGCCACTGCACAAACTACTCTGATTTTTCCTCACATTTTCAACAAGTGGCTTTCTCCTCCCCTCTCCTGCATTTTCATGTCTAGCTTTCAGTGCCTGGAATTCACTCGGCAGGGAGGAAGTGAAACTGCTCTCCTAAGTGGAAGAGCCACCTAATAAAGTTTTAATGGAAGATATCATTTCTAATCTTTACATTACATTAAAAGCCAGCCGGGAAATGAAAGCCCATGAGGGTTAGGATGTTGGAAACACTCAGCAAGACAGCCTTATCTTCAGGGAGTTCACAGAATGAGTGTTGCCCTAAGGAACAGAATTTGCAGTGAGCAGAGAGCTGGGGCTGTTACAGGCTCAGCAGCCACGTGCAGATATAGGTATTTATATTTGTGTGCATATCCACACACCCAAAGGGCAGAAGGATATCTCAGCCTTTGGACACTCTTCAAATCCAGCTGAGATATCCACCTGGGAGTGTCTGAGGGGATAAGCTTCAGCCCAGGCCATGGCATGGAGCTGCTCTGCACCACCAAGGTGCTCATTTAAACACCAAAACCACTGCCATCTTCAGGGTGGTTTTTTGTTTTTTTTTTTTTTTTTTTTTAGTGATTTACATAGAATTGGAGAATTGGTGAGTTTGGGCTCTTCAATACCCCACAACCTGAATTAAAGAAACCTCCCCACCTCCAGTTCCTTGCTGTGCTGAACATCCACACAACAGGAGGAGCAGTCACAGAAATCTGGTTCCAGGAGCAAGAGCAGAACTGAGCAGCTCTCAGGCTCACTGTGGAGGGACAGAAACGTTCAAGCACACTCAGAAAGACAATTTAAATAGGGCAAAAGAGTATTTTTGAAACCCTGGCCTTCCAGTTTAAAAACCCTGCAAGTTTTGTTTGGCTGAGGGGGACCATGTTTAATGATTGATGTTCCTTCTCCCAGGTAAAGAGAAATCAGCATCAGGTTGTTCCAGAGGAGGTTTAGGTTGGGTATTAGGGAAAATGTCTTCATGGATAGAGTTGTGAAGCACTGGATCAGGCTGCTCAGGGAAGTGGTGGAGTCACCATCTCTGGAAATGCTGAAAAACTCTGCAGATGTGACACCTGGGGACACGGTTCAGTGGTGGGCTTGGTCTTAGGGGTCTTTTCCAACCTAATCAATTCATGATTCTGTAACCACCAACAAGAGTAAAACACATCCAAAAGCTTTTTAAGACTAGCAAAAGCCAAACTCCAAAAAATGCCAGGGTATAAATCTTCTCAGGGAGCCAGCAGGCCCCAAGGTGGCAGCAATGAAGTTTCTGCAGCAAGAACTGAGAGCTTCCAAAGACTGGGACCTGCCAGGGTGTCCAAGCAGCAGCTGCCCCAGGGAAGTGCTCAGACCCTCTGCTGTGCTGACCCTGCTCTAAGGACAGCGAGAACAATGAGAAATTAAACTGCACTGTCACAAACTCCAGCACAAACAACTTCTGGCACCGCTTTGGTTTGTTTATTATAAAGCCACGTTGGCTTTGTGTTGGGTTTTCTGCCTTCCCTCTGCTTGCTGGCAGCAGCTCCAGACAAGATCTTTGGAATTTTGCTAAGAGTTTCAGATATTGGTTTCCTTTGCAGCACCTGCTCCTTTGTAAGGAGTTAGAAGGTCCCTGCAGGCTCCCTCCCTAAACACACAGCACAGCTGCACAGCTCATTATTTGCCACATTTATTATATAATCACCTAAGCACTGGAGGTTTGAAGCTCCTTGTCTCTTGCCCATCTCTGAACCGGCTCCCAGGTGGGGTTTGAGCACCAGCAGCTGGCCCTGCTGGGCTGCTCTGCCCCAGGGGAACATTGCTGTGCTCCAAATCACCCCTGGAGCCACCAGGAAGGAAAACAAACCCTTGGATCAGCCTCTCCTCACTGCTCCTCACAGCTGAAAGAGCAATGCAGGCAAGAATCAGGCAAAGGCTTTTGGCTGTTCACGTGTCCAAGTGTGATCCACAGGGCAGCCTGACCCCCAGAGCTTTCCCTGGCAAAAATCTGCTGAAATCATCCATTTGTGTATTCATCTTTCATATTCAATTCCATTTTAAATCCACTTTTTTGTAGGTGTTGCTGGATTTCAACCAAAATTGCTTTCAGAAATCTGGGAGATGTGGGAGGGGCTGTTTTCCATGGAAAACCTCCCCTCCGGCAGCCCTGAGGTGCAGCCACCAGCTCAGCCCAGGGTCTGGCAGAGGGAACAATCTGCACTGCACACCTGCCAGGTGAGACCCCCAAAACCCTCCAGCTCCCACCAAAAATCAGTAAATAAAAAAATTCTGGTCTTGTGATAAGTGGATTCTGAGATTTTTCTTTTTTTTATCATTCAGGTGGTTTCTCAATTAAAGTTTTGTGGAATAGAGTGGGTACAACTGATGCTGAGATGCTGGGAAGAGGGAGCAGCAACTGAGCCAGGAGAGAGGATCTGAAGCTTCAAACACACCACAGGCAGTGGGTGGGCTTTTTGAATAAGGAAAAAATTCATTAACTCTGTGTCAAAGATCACACAGAATTTAACGAAAATCTTAAGTAAAAGATGCCAAGTGTTTCTGAGGAGGCCTCCTGGATCTTTCCTTGAAGATCTGCAGAGAAATGTGAAGGAAATGCTCCACTTTCAGTATCATACTGTGAGATTAAATGTTATCCTGCTACACATTCTTTTTTTATAGCCCACTTTCTATTTTTATTCCTGTTCTGCTGTGGAAGTGTTTGCTAATAATATATGATAGGATGCTTTGTCATGAAAAAACCTTGTATCATTTATCTGTTTCTGAAAAAAGAAATTCTCAGTACAAATCTAATAAGGGAAAAAAATCCTATTCTAGCTCCTGTTGGAGGAAAGGGATTGATTTATGGAGAGAGATGAAAAGCACTAAGTATGTATTGCTTGGCAAAATGAGGAATTGTAGAGAACTGTCTTTATGCATTTGAAGGGTGTAAACATCAAAGAGGCAGAAGAGCTATTTAGAGCATTAGGAGGAGGCACATCCAGGAGACAAGAGCTGAAATTAAATGAACATCCTTAACTTAAAAATCATACTTCTGCCTGCAAATCTATTTCCTGGTATTATTACTTGCAGCACTCTAATGAGTATAAATGAAGCTTATAGAAAAAAACACCAAATCTATTTTTCATATCCAATCAGCAGATCTTCCTGTAACGTTTCTAAAGCCCAGATCCAGCACCTAATCCAGAAATCCGGGGAGAAGAGCATCCTTTAAGCCTCCTTCCTATTGCCCACCAAATGTTGATCACTTCCCCACCTCTGTGCCCTCTGATTGCCCTGTGTGGTCAGTCTGGGACCATTCTCATGGGAGCTGAGTGGGTTTAAGAGCTTTTATTGCAGCCAAAGGATAATTCAGATCCTTGACAACTCTTCTGAGAAACATCCTGAGCATCCTTGCTCACGCCCCGCAGGAAACCCGTCACTGATCCTGCAGGATGCCCAAACCTGTCTGCCTGGAATTCAGCTAATTGCCCACAGACCTGAGCTAAAGCATCACGGGAGGAAAGGCTCTGGAGGAAAGCAGTGCTTTGCTCTCCTGCAGGCTTTGCACAATGCTCCAAAAACACCAGAGTGGCCTGACAGCCCACAGGGACTTCAAGGACAAAGTTTTGCTGTCCCCACCTCAAGGATGAAGTTTTGGAGTAAGGAGAGCTCTAGGACAGAGCTTTGCTCTCCCTCCTGCCCATCTGGGGGTGGGATGGCAGCAGAGCTGTGCCAGGCTCCAGCTGAGCCACCCCTCAGCCTGGCAGGGGTCTGCACATCCATATGGATGTGCCTGGATAATTGGAAATGCAGGCAGCTCGAGGCTCACAGCTGAAAAACATCACTTGGTTCCACACCTCCCTTCTGAGCCCTGCCAGGCAGCCCAGGATAACAAGGCCTGTCCCTCTCTGTGCCTTTTCTCAGCAGCATTTCACAGGTGACAGATGCTGGAGGTGGCAGGAGAGGACTCCCTGCTCTCAGCCTCCCCAGAGAAATCCTCAAATCCTCCCAGAATTACGGACACCTTTTATATTATTTTTTTTTCTGCCTAGATTTTTTGTCTAAGGACAAGACTGCAGTCTTACATTAGCCATTAAAGTGAAGTAAAGGAGGTGCTTTCTGTGCTCCCTCCCTTCACCAGCAGGAAAACAGGCAAAACCCAGGGGAGCAGAAGCAGCAAAATTGCTAAGTCAGAGCACAGAGGCCATGCAGGCTGTGACTTCCCAAACATCCTGATCCCTTCAGTCAGAAACCACTTCATCATCAGACACAGCATTTCATGTGCATAAATAAAAAGGAAGAGAAATGATTGCAATAAGCTTCTGATAATAGCCAAGGTTCACAACTGAATCTCTGATATTTTAACAGAAAGCATACATTAATGTAAAATAAACATGATGCCTGTGAATGACAGGCTCTGATTTATATTCCTGATGTTTCCAGCCCTACAGCATCGTGAGAACATTGTAATGAAAAATGTTCAGCAGCAAATAGGAAGGGATGGATCTCTGTGGGCAAGAAGGGAATTACACTGCTTCCCGAGCCCCTGCCTGGGGCCACCAGGGTCCCAAGCTTGTTCACATGCAGCAACATCAGCTCCTGAAGGGATGGAGCTTCTGATGTGCTCACAGCTCTGTGCAGAGCCTGGGCAGCTGAGGAAGGCTTATCCAAACTGCAGCTTGGTGCTCAGACCTGGGCAGGGGACACAGGGCTGGCCCCACCTCACCCTGCAGCAAACTCACAGAGCACAAGTCACAAACCCCAAAAATCAGAATAACATCTCACCACACTGGGGGAAAGCCATGATCATCAGGTGGGTGGTGGGGCATGGTGCTTTCACTGGAGACCTGCACACCTCCAGCTGAGCTCAGGAGAGGAACAGCACAACCAGGCTGAGCTTAAATGGGCTCTGGGCTGTCTCTGGGTGGGATGTAGAGCCCAGGGGAGGCTGGGCAAGGTCTGCCTGTCCCCACCCAGGAGGTTCTTGACTATCTTCAGCTGGAGGAAATCCCTGCCTGACACTTCAGTGGAGGTCTGAGGGTCTCCAGGTTTGGAATAAGTCCCAAGAGAACCAAGGGATGCACAGTGCAGGTGTTCACCTCCCACTGACCGATGCCCAGCCTGTCCCCAGCAGCCAAGACCCCCAGTTATACACTGAGCAAGGTGCCCCAGGGTAGGACCATCCCTTTGGCCACTCTGGGTCACCTCTCCTGGCCGTGGAAGGCAGAGCATGAGACCCTGAGAAGTCCTGAACTCAGGGTAAATTCCCCTCAGCAGCACCTCAGCCATCAGTGTCACCAGCACTGCTCTCACTGAACACAAAGCACTGAGAGAATGAACTGTGTCCCAGCTAAAACAGGACAGCTCCCTCTGTCCTCTTGTGTCCCCTGAAGCACCACGCTGTCCCTGCAGGCTCTCTCCAGCTGGGGCAGGAACTGGAGCAGAAAGGCACTAACCCTGCAGGAGAAGCTGCCACAGGAGCCACCCTGCTGAGACCCCTGCAGCCCCAGGCTGCTGCAGGGGATGCACCACGCCAGGGCATGTGGCTCTCGGAGGGACACACGAGCCCATTTATTTCAGGAGTGAATTTGGCCTCGGGCTGGAGCTGTTCAGAGTAAAGTTGGACACGGTGACCTGTGGAAAGCACTTGTTCAGCACCTGGTTCAGTTGAGAGCCCAGTCTGCAAACAGTAAAATCTGGATGCTCTACCAACCAGAACGTGTCCAAACAGTGCCAGAGATTTCTGGTGAGGTTAGAATTTTCCTGTCTCTTAATGGAGTTTCATTCTCAGGGCACTCTATCCATTTCACAACACATTTCACTGTCTCCTAGATAAACATCCTTTCCTTAGCCCTTCCCTTAAAAGGGTGAATGTGAACAAACTCCACAAAATATCTACAGTTCCTTTTTGAGTTCAGTTATTAAAGCCAAGGTACAAGAAACATGCTCAGAGGTGAGAAGGTCAAGTCTGGGTGTGGGAGCAGCCAGCAGAGAAAAAAGCTGGAAGAAGAAGGTGTGAAGGAAAGACTGCCTTGTGCTGGCAGGCCATGGAGATTGGTGCATCTCAGACCACAAAAACCACTACAATACAGCCAAAACAAGGGGAGGCTGATGAATGGAGCCATTACAGGTGACAGGGGACTGAGACACAAAGCAGAGGAGTTGAAATGTTGCTTAATGACTCGTGTGGAGGTGTAGGAGAAGGTGGAGAGACAAAACATCCCAATCACTGTCAGCTCCTAATGGGTACAAAATGCTCATTGAAAACCCAGCAGAAGGTCACTGGTCCCTGGGGAGTACAAGGAGGAAGCAGCAGCCAGAACCCCTTGTCCTCTGTGTCACCACAAATAGTCCTGAGCCACCTCTGGGCACATTTTGGTGCTTGGGACCATGTGAGGCTCCAGTGAGAGAAATCAGATTTGTTTCACAAGTTCCTCCCCAGCTGGGGCCATGCTGAAGCATTAATTGCTGCCCAGGAAATGTGGGATGGGGGTTTTGGAAGCTCCCTCCCCTCTGTTATCTCCCCATTTCCTAGAGCTGGGATATTGTGGGATGAGGAACTGAGGCAGGACTGTCTGGGATGGCTCTGCTTTCCAGAGCTCTGCTCAGAGATCCTGGCAGGAGCTGTGGCAGAGCTGTGGGAGGCTGCTGCCTTCCTCTGCCCAGGGTTTCTTCAACTTGCCAATAAACTCCAAGATGAGTCAGGAAAGTAAGAAGCAAGATCCTCATCTAAAGGCAGCATCACAAAAGGCTTCCCCATCCCCAGGCTCCTGCAGGGAGGGCAGCAGGTCTGTGATTATTCACACAACCTGGGTGCAGAGAGGCTGTTCCTGTGCAATGTGTGTGTACTTTTGCATGAGAAATGCTTAAAAGAGGAGTAATTATAGAAGAAACTTGTCAAGTAACTGAAAGAAGAAGCAGGAAAGAATAAGCAGGTATGACTACCTGGGGTACATCAATCAGAGCAGGGCAGTGGAAGATGAGCAGCTGCATCAACTCTTCCTAGGGGCTGCCAGCTATTTGTCTAAATTGCATTTCTCAGCAGTGTTGAGGAGCTCCCCCTTCTCTCAAAGCACAGATGAGAGCAGGGCTCCTGTGAGGTTTCTTTCCCTCATCCCTCCTCACATCTCCCCAACATCTGGGAGCTGCTCCCTGCTTTGGGACCTCCTGCTCTCCAGCCCACCCAGCACAGGTCAGGCTCTTCCCAATTCACTGCTTTGGTCAAATTCTGGCCTCTGCTTTGCCAACAATGAGATCCAAACACAGCCATTTACCTTTTTAACCCTATTCCAGTCTTGTACTTCAGAAATCTTGTGGAGATTTACACTGTTTGGGGGCAGGAGGATGTGGGGAATTCTCTCCATGGAGCAGCAGAGCTGTGCTGCATTCCTCCATCCCTCAGACCAAAAATATTTCACCAACTGATTTAATTACACGAAGCTTATGCTGGAGTTATAGAGGGATTATCTGGGTTTTATCATGGTTATTAGAGAAAATGATTCTATTGTTACTATTACAGAGTTACAAAAAGTAAAGAGGAATCACAGGAAACTTGGCAAGGGCTCATTAGCAGTGTGGTAGTGTCTGCAGAAGCTAATTAAAAATGTCTATACCTCATAATAACCATTTATCTCATCAGAGCCTGCATTCCTTACGTCTCTTTCTCTGGATGGAGCGAGGGGGAATGATCTCTGCTCGCTGGTGAGTGCACACACAGCAATACATCTGAGCTGGCACAGTACAAATGGCTTTGTTCCGGGATGTGAAGCCACCAGAGCTGCTCTTGCCTGCCTCAGCTGGGGCTGCCTGTCCTTGCCTTGCTCACAAGGACACTGAGATGCTCAAGGACCTCCTGAGAGTCACTCCAAGAAATATCTCAGCCAACCATGCCATGCTGGGGGAGAGAGGATGGAGACAGTGAGCCTGAAGGAGGTGCTGGTTGGGAGGCATGAAAGCAGCATGAAAGCAGCACCATGGCACAAGTGTTTGCATCTGCTGTGCCCAAAGTCCTGCAGAAGCCCCTGGTGCCTCTGGTGTCCCAGCAAAGCTCTGCTCTGAGGCGCTGACCAGGCAGGCAGGATTTCCTCAGACAACATCTGTATCTCTTCTGTCACATCACTCCTTCTTCAGGCCTCCAAAGCAAACAGAAAAATGACACAGCTCCCAGTTAATCTGTGTTATCTGGAAGAAGAAATCAAGGTGAAATTCAGTTTGTCAACAGGGGTGTGAGTGCTGACAGGAGATGGATCGGAACAGGCGATGCCAGCTGTAGTTCTGCCCGACAAGTCATTTCTCACACAATGCCTGGATGCTGATGGATATTCTGGAGATGATGCTTGATAAACTTGTTTTAGATTGGAGTTTGAGTTGAAAGGGTCTGTGGGGAAAGCAGAGGAATAAATCCCATAAGCCATGGTGGTTGTGATACCATTTTCTGTTCTGCCCCTGGTCCTGGCCAGCACAGAGGAGGCAGAGCTGAGGCACAGCCAGCCTGCCTCAGTCTCCAGGGAGAGGAATGTGCTTCCACTTCTTAGCCCATCCACAATATCAGTCCCTTGGATAGAAATTCCTCATCCTGTTTAATCTTTGCACACACTTCCAGTAAAGCAGGAGGAGTGGATGCTTAGTAACGAAATCCTTGAGCCCATCCCAGGTGAAGTCAGAGGTAAAATCCCCTCAGCACTGAGATGATGTTTCCTGTGACAGCAAGAACCAAGTCTGAAACCCACTGGCCTCCAACACAACCTGGCTGGACCTCAGAAATGCTCAGAGATGCTCAGAGATGCTGCTCCTCCTTGCAAGAATTCCCAGTCTCTTGCCCAGCTAAAGGCTCTCCCCAGACCTCTGCTTGACACCAGCTGACCAAGGTTTTACTGTTTCTCTGCCCAGACAGAGTTCTTACCCATGACTTGGCAGAAATCAAAACGTTTTTGTCCCAAACCATACATTTTTTTATTGTTCCATCCTAAGGAGAGCCTCTATTAGTTCTCCTATTACTGTTATTCTTGCTGCATGTGAACACAGATGATGAGTAGTGCCTGCTCTCATCCAGCATATCCAGCCTGACCTCCTTGGCAACTGGGAACACTTTTTCTTGAATCCAGTCAATTAAACCTCACCACTGTGCCTGTTGAGCTCTGTCTGGCTCTTAGAAAAGAAAACCAGGTACTGAAAACCCTGGCACAGCCCCCAGAAATATCACCCTCCTTTTGAAAACAACATGATAAAAATCAGGATTTTGCTCCCTTGATTCCTGCAGTTTCTCCTTTTCAGCTCTCCCTGCCAAACTCCATCCTCAGATGCATTCCTGCCTGGTTGTGTGTTGTGTCAGCCTGTCTCCCAGACATCCTCTGCTTTCTCAGGCACACAGCAGCCCAGCTCTTACCCTGGATGGGGAAATCTCTTCTTGCAATGGCAGCAGCCACCAAGGGCCTTGGATGAAGCAACCCATGAGTCACTTCCAGGGATTTTCCAGGAGATGCTGGAGGCAGAGGCAGGACATTGAGCTCAGCTGAGATTTCCCAACACAGAAAAGAGTCAAAGAGCTGTTGTAATGTTTGGGTGGCCAAACATGAGTCATTTCCAAGCCTAGATCATGCTTTTCTCCCCTGAAATCAAATTATCTGCTAAGCCAAACCAATAATTCCTAATGAAAACAAGCTGGAGCAGCTTTCCTGAAATGAGGGGAGTTATGAGGAACATGAACATATCTCCCCTGGAGTTAGCTGAGAAAAGAGGTGGGAGACAGCACATATCCCATCAGATCCTGTCCTCTGAGACCAGAGTTTTGCAGTGCTGCAAAATCTCACCTGGAACAAAAACAACTCCAAGAGCCTGATGGAGGATCTAGATTTTCTTGTGGTAAATCACTAGAAGAGTAATTACAGTAATTATGCAGTTGAGAATTGTTCTCAAGTGTTATCTGAGAATTAGCAGAGATAAGCACAGTGGTATAAACTGTGGTGCAGGCTAAGAAAGGCAGGATTTTACAAATATTCCATGCATGGAGCGTGAGGTGCCTTGACATACACATTCAGTAGAAAACAGCTGAAAGGAAGGAAGAGCTTCAAGCAGTGAAAAATTAGGAGGCAGAAAAAAGGGAGGGGGATTAATCAGCATTAGTGCTGCTTTAAGCCCCCAGGTCCCGTACAGAAATGAAATTGCTTGGCTTGTACAAGGTTACCCAATATCCATCCATGCCATTGCTTTCATCCCTCCCTTTCCTGGGAGAGGGCAGTGATGTCCTTGTGCTGCAGCCTTGGCTCCAGCACAGAGGGGTTAATCTGCTCCCCCCACCTCTTTAAATACAAGTCATAAACGTGATTGTTTGCTTGCTTTTATTACAAGAGCTGTAGCTCTCCTGGAGAAAATACACCTTGCACCAATACACTGGAGTTTTCCAAAGGGAAGTTTAAGTTTCCTTCAGCAAACATAACGGTCACAGGCTTTAAATCTTATGATGTGGGCAATAAGCTGTTATTGGCCACAGCCAAAATAATAGCCAAAAGATATTATTACCAGAGCATAAAAGCAGAATACAAGGCCTCACAGCCCAGAGCCTGCAGCTCCAAACCATAGATGCAACATAACTAACATACACAGATGTAATTCTTTGTGTAGCTGCCATAAATACATTGTACATACCTGTGGCACTTGCATACACACATAAATAAATAAATAAAACATATATATGTATTTGAAGTGGCCAAAAATGGCATTGGAGAAAAACAAGTCTCTGTTTTTCATTACCACCTGTAATTCCACCTGGGCCCATTACTTCTTTCACTGAAGTAATGAATAAAGTAATAATTCTCCCTAAAAGCTGTGTGGTCACCAGCCTCACACATCAATGGAGCACTGGGAACAGTGGTCAGATCCAGGTAGAAGAGGTGAATTTTTCCTCTCTACCCCAAATTCAGAAGAAACCCAGCAGTTTTAGGAGATTTACATTTATTTTCATGCTGTAAGCAGAACAAACTGGAGCTGGGATGGGGCTGCAAGCACCTGGAGGTGAAGCCAGCACCCTGCATGAATTGAAAACTCGGCTTTGTGTCCCTGAATAAGCCAAAAATAGTTTTTCTATAGGGTCTAAGTGACCTCCCTGCTCCCTTCCTAACTCTGTGTGCTTTATCTGATGGGCTTCAAGAGATTTCCTCCCATTATTGTGAACGCCTCTGGAGACACATTCAAAGGATCCTGAGTGCCTTAAAACCTCTGCCTGTGAAGGCAGCCCCTGGAGAAACCTCATGGAGGAGATGTAAATCTTGGGAGGGTTTATAGCAGCTCCTCCAACATCTGTAATTCCTGTATCAGCAAACACTTTACATGTTGCTCTGGGATGTAGAGGAGGGAGAGTTATTTCAGAAAGCAACCACTTAACATCTACAGCTCTACATGGCAGCAAAAAAAAAAAAGTAATCCCAAATAGCTTTCCTAATTCAGACTGTATTAAAATGTATATATATATATATGAACTTACAGCATTTCACTCCCATGGTAATTTTCCACTGGCTGGCCATGGATAAACTCTCAGTCACGTCCAGACCGTGTTACAACGACTGCTGGAATAGTTAAATATTCCTGCTGGCTCTCTTCTAGTGGTTTTCCTTCCTAAAAGAGGAAAATGATTGCCCTGTTCTGGATTAAAGGAGGTGAGTGGGTTAAGTGCAGAGTTTTACTGGGTGGTAAGAGAGGCAGCAGAAGTGGGATAAAAAAATGAGGGAGAAGGAGGAGGGTTTTGGTGCATGTTGGCATTTTGATAGCACACCTAATTCTGGCCAGATTAAACCCTCAGCCTGCTTTGGTTGCAGTGGGATGATGGGTTTTGCAGCCTATTTTACAAACCCCAAATGTATTTTGATAAAAAGTGCCACAGCAATGAAAGGAATCGATACAGCAGTGCCTCTGTGTGTGTGTGTTTTATATTAAGACTTAGTTGATGACTTCTCATCATTTGAAAGAAATGTTCAGCCTCAGTGCTTGAAATTATCCAGCTGCAGCATTTTCTACTCAATCCAATCTCCAGTTAATTTGATCCTTCATTTATCTTGAACAAAGCCTCCTAATAAAAACATTTGTATTACAAATGATACACTTGATCAATGGGATTGCTTTAGGCAAGTATTTGATAATTTGAACACTAGCTATAAAAAGTTCTCATTTAATCAATGTGGCTGGCCAAAATTTGGAGGGAGAGAAAGCCCCAAACCTGAACATCACTGAAGAGCCAGACTATAATTACATATCAGGTTATTTAGATGTTCTTACCAACATTATTGTTAGAATTGGCCAGTGTAATTGGTGTGATATTAGCCTTAATTATTTTTGGTAACACAATTAATTATTTAGTTCACTCAAAGTGACAAGAATGGAATGAATCAAAATAAGGAGCTGGCTGGGCTGGGAACTATTAATTTTCTTTCAATCCCATGATTCCTTCAGTCGAATCAATGAGATAAATAGGCAGATGAAAAAAGCCAGTGGACATTTCCATTGACCAGGAAGAGCATCCAGGTCCCAGGCAGGTCAGGAGATGATATTGGGCCCTTCACAGGGGCTGGGAAGTTTCCCTTGGCATCATTCAGGTCTGAGATAATGGTTTTTCAAACCTTCAAGCTCTTCAAGGTCACAGGCTGCTCTGCTAAGGGAACTGTGTTCCCCCCAGGCTTGTGTCCAAAGTAGGAAACATTATCCCTTGGCAGTCAAAGTGAATTTCTGCTTTATTGCATCTCTTGCTATCCTTGGATGCTTTGAGAAGAAATCGCATTGCTTGGAATGCTAGCCTGTGTTTATTTTCATTAACAGTGGTATTAATCAACATTTTCCTCTGTTCTCCACACATGGCTCAGGGATGCCTTTGGAAAGTGAAGACAAATTCCAGGTCAGGGTTCCTGTTGTTGGACATTATTATATGTGGGAATTGAAATTATTCCTCTCCTTGCTCAGCTTTGTGCATCAACACTGAAAAACTTCTCACAGCTCCCCCATCCCTCCTGCCCCTTGTCTGAGGAGCTTTATTCTGACACAGCCACCAGCAGGTATAGCACGAAGAAGTCCAGAAGGGCTAAAAACATCCACAGTGTGCAGCAGACTATTTCACTTCGTATCTTCAACCCTTTAAAATCAGCATTTTTAGGACTTCATTTAAAGTGGGAGACAGCAAGGAGCAGACTCTGCTGTCACATCATGCACGGGGTTGTACAACACAACAGCCTCAAATCTCTTTCAATCCATCACTTATTTCCCTCTAGAAACTTCTTTTTTTTTCTTCCTCCTTTTGGATTGTCTTTGACTGTTATTTATTTATTTGGTTAGTTGACTTCAAGGGACATTTCTCCTGGCTGGATAAAGACATTTTACAAACAAATGCAGGGGAACATTTCTGATGAGGCTGCGGAGGCAGCCGGGTCCCCGTGGGCAGGTAAAGCTTTGTGTCACTCAGCTCTGCTCCATTTTTCACAGCTGCTCCACCAACAGGCCCCGAGGACCACAGCAAGAGGAATTAAAGGGCTGCTCGAGGTTCCGTGGGGCTCTGAGGGCTCCCCTGGGGCTCTGAGGGCTCCCCTGGGGAGGATAAAAAAGAATTAGAAAGGGTTTTATTGACGTGGGTATGTTGCTTGTGCTTTGATACACACGCAGAGAGTAATTTCAAGTGTGGGGAGGAGGGTTCTCCACAGCTGAAACTATCATTTATACCCTGTGGAGAGTTAAAAAAACTCTCCATAGTGAAGAACATGGGTAGGCACGACGGCCCAAGGCCCAAACAAGGGGTACTAAACAGGCAGAAAGGATTTATAGACAGCAATAGATAACATTGCTCCATTTCAAAGAGCTCCGTGGCTCCTGCAGCACCCCAAGACACCGAGAGGGAAAGACACCACTGTCAGCAAAACTGGAAAAAAAAAAACCAAAACACCTCTGGGCAAGTCTGCAGCTGGCAGGGGAGAGGCATCAGCTCAGCATCTGGAGGGGAGAGCATCTGCTGAGACACCTCGACGCTCACTTGGAGTGAGAAATCATCACTCTGGCTGCAATTCCTCACGAGCCAGACGCACCAAGTGAATGGAATCCACACAAATGAGGTCGTTAGCATAACTGAATACGCTCTTCATTCCTTCAAGAATGAAAAATATGAGTAATTCCCTGGCAAGGCCCAATTACAGCCTGCCAGCACTAGCACATGGGTTATATCTATTATGAAATAATAAGATAACATTAATAAGATTCCCAGAAAGGACATTAGACAGCTAATCTCACGACTGTGTACAACTAGTCTAACTATTCAGGCTGTCTCCTGCCTGCATTGGTTTTATGCTCTCCAGGTCTTTCTTGTCATTTTCCCTGGGAAAAGTTCAGGTCTAGCAGCTGTTAAGCAGGTTCTGAGTGGGAAGCAGGGTGAGTGCTCTGGGAGTGCTGGGGTAGCTGCTCTCTTTTCAGGAGTTTCTGTAACAGCCATAGACGTGAGAGCTACAGCAAACAATCCCAATCAATGCCGTGAAATGTCCCTGCAGACAGAGCCATGCTGGCAGCTGTATTTTGGGTCGTTAACCTGAGCTCACAGGCACAGCTCAGATACGTGCTGGCAGCGCTTCCAGCCCCTCGCCCCGAGATCACCTGAATAATCTCCTTTTTCCCCCTATTTCCTTCTGCCCCGAGGCTCCCGATGCTGCATGCAGAACACCCAGAGCTGTTTCACGGGTTTATCAGCACAGACAAGAAACTGAGTTTCATCTTTTGGATGAACATCATCACCTCACCTTCCTGAGACACCCACTGAGCTAGGCTCAAAAGAGAAAAAATGGACAATAAGATGCACTTTGAGCTGAGCATAACAACACACATTGCTCAGTAGCCTGCTAAGGCAGGAGGCAGCCGAGATTTCCATTACTGTAATTTAGCGAGATGCATCTGAGGCTCTCGCAAGGAGCTTCCAGCTCCCCAGGACCAAGGACACATCAACAGCAGCAGCCAGAGCCCGCTCTGGCAGGTGGCTAAATTGGCTCCACAGCCTCGCTGGCCCTGCTCGGGAAGGGAAGATGCCGAGTCTCAGCACAGAGGGCTGTAATGAGGATTAATAAGGCGTGTGAAGACGCTCTGTAATTGTCCGGCTGTTTCCTTTGCACCTTATGCTGTGGTTTATGCTCGTGCGAAGTGGCTGTAAAACGCCCCAGGTCTGATTCAATAGAACTCTGCAGATTCCTCGCACAGGTGTAAATTGCTCTGTGAGGTTCAGGGCACTGTCTAAATGCAAACTAATGTGATCATCTCTGTTGCCTCTTTTTTATTTTCTTTTTTTTTTTTTTTCCCTTCTGTAAACTCCTCTGCAGCCAATTGAACATTTTACTGCCTAATAAACTACAAAATATCAGGTATTTCGTGCGTGAACTTTCGTCCCAGAAATAGAATTCGCAGCGCTGGCCTTAAGGAGAGCTGGAGCTGCATCAAGATGCCAGGACTGGACCACCAGCACCACAGTCCTGTGTGCTGGCTGCTGCCCACAGCCGTGGAACACTCACATCATAAAGCTCAGGGGCTGGTGCACAGTGACAGCGAGCCTGAACCCAGCAGAAGCCATGAAAAATGAGCTAACGACATAATCTGGGAAGGAACGGGCAAAAAAACAATGCCTGACCTTGTTCAGGCATAGGAAAAAACAACTGCAGAACGACAGCAGCTGTAAAATGAGCCTGAACTAAACTGTGTGAGGGAATAACCCTTAAGAGGTGGAAGGCTTTGATAGACGCACTCCTACAGGTAGCTTCAATCCCTGGCAGCTGCAAGGCTTCGGTAATGAATGTCAGACTGCTGGGCAGCTGTGAGGGGAATAAACAGCTATTTGCCTTCAGTGCAAGTAGCATCAGTTTGACATATGACATTCAAATGATAGGAGCTTTAAAAGTGTGGTTAAACGACTGCTGTTTGACTTGGAACCTTGGGCCCGCCGGAGCGGCATCGCCGCCGTTTACCTTGGCTCTGTGGGGGATTGAAGCGCTGAGCTTCAAAATGAAAGATCAAAGTGTTTCTGCAAATTCAGCCCGCAGTGTGTCGTGTGTCCAGCTGCTAGAGAACGTGTGCTGGAGGGATGAGAGGGGTAAAATGGGTCCTCCCCCTGCTCTGCTGTGGCCTTTGGCTCTGCTGGCACACGTGGGACTGAGAAATAAGATGGGCGATGAGATTTGGGGGATGGGGTGAGAAAAAGGGGTTATCCCCACCTGGTCCTTCCCACAGCACCCCCTTCTGCCATCCTACTCCTTCTCCACATTGGTGGGATTCCCTTCAAGGCTCTTTGCATTTTGCCTTGCAGGACACCAGCCTGCCCTGCACCATCTCCTGCTCATTTTGGGGAAACAAGCACTGCCAAAAGTTACCTGCCTGTTTGAGGAGCCCTTGTTAGGCCCCTGTTCCATCAGCCTGTCAGCTAACCACCAGCACTCATAACCCTTTGATAACCTATCTGCTGAAGTGCTTTGGTTTGCAATCTTCACACTGAAACAAGAGCTCAGGACCAAAGTTGCTGGAGGAAAAAATCACTGCTTGCTGACCTTTGGGCAGACTCTGTGGGCTGATTATCTCATCGATTTGAAGCGAATTGAGCATTCAATACGGGTGTCTGGAGGCCTGTCTCTCCTCAGCACCGAGTACAGTACAGCACCAGCAGCAATAATACAGACAACCTCTATGCAAGCAAGGGTCAGGGCCAGGAAAGCTCCAGGTTTATTGTAAATTGTGGCAGGCAGGATTAGTCCACCTGGGCCTGCCCCAGAGCACTGGAGCACACAGGGAGCCCGTGGTGAGAGCTCTTCAGAGAGGGAGCACCCTGGGAAGTGCACATGGGTGCTCTTGCTTGGAAAGAGCCCAAACAACTGAAGCAGAAATGAGAAACCAGATTGAGTGATGCCACTTGAGAGGGGACTGTCCTTTCAGAAAGAGCTGGTGCTGAGCTGGAGCCTGTTTGCTCTGGGAAGCAGTGCTGTGCTATGGGAGGAGGACATCCAGAGCAGAGTTCATGCTGAGAGCCCTATAGTCATCCTGCAGGCTTTTTAGGGGGAGTGGAGGACTTGCTTCAAGCTGTCAGGGGAGCTCCTGAAGCACTTCTGCTTTAACTTCCAAAAGAAAAACCCATTTGCTAACTCTAGGACCTTGCTGGAATCTGAATCAAAGCATGGCATAAGGTGGACACACATCAAATTTCACTGTTGCCTAAGTGTAAATTAAAAAAAAAAAAAAATCATAGGAGCAGGTAAACTGAGGCACAGGGCTGTGGAAGAGCACAGCTCCATTTCCCCTGGATATGGGGGAGTGGTGCTTGCTTGTCACCTCTGGAAATCAGAGCAGAAAGGGTTGACAGCAAACATCTCCCAGGCAGCTGCTCAGTCTGGAATAAACCCAAGAAAAAGCATCCCAGGTACTGAACCTGCTGGAAAACTCAGCATCCAAGCATTTCCCCAGTGCAAGATCCCACCCAAACCACTCCCCAAAGTCAAATCTGCTGTCAAACCTCCTTCAAGGAACCCATACAGATGTGTGCTTCCTGCTCTTATGCACAAAATTCAGCAGAACAAAGATGAGAGGTGACAGAACTCCAGTTTTGCCCCTTTGCAGAAGCCTGCCAGGTACCAGGGATGAGGCAGAGCTGTGTCCATCTCTTCTCTCTGCAGGTACAGCACTCCCAGCCCAGCTCTGCTCCCCCACTCCCTTGGCACAGGGTGCAGCAGATGAAGATGCCTCTGACCAGACATGAGAGGGGCTGAAACCCTTTGACACCTCCAAGTGAACTGTATATTTCCCAAATGTTAAGCAGCTTTGTGAGAGAGATTATCCTGAAGGATGTTTTCCTGTAGTGTTGACATTTCTGTGTGAGTGATTAATTCCAACATGGGCATGGGGTGAGGAGGCAAAACCTTTTTCTCACTGCCACCAGGCAAGCTGTGGCCTTTGCCCCAGCAAGGCCATTAATTCATCCCTGTGACACTGCAGGTGACTTTGTCACCCTCATCTTCTTGGTCACTTCTCAAGGCAGAGACCTGAGGATTTTCCATGCCCTTTTTTATGACCCACTGTGATGGTACAGGCACTTTTCAGCTGTTTGTCCTCCAGGGGTCTGGCTGCCTGTACATTTAGTCCACGTGCTTGACTTTGGAAAAGAGGACAGCAGCAGCTGAAACCAAAGATGGATTGTCACTTTGGGACATTGGGGGCAGAAGGGAGTTGCAGTGCTGCAGGTGACCAGGGCAGAAAGGCAGGCCATGGCTGCCTGAGCTGCTGGGAATTTTCTAACCCTCTCACCCAGCTCACTGATGACTCTCTAGAGAAGCAGCCTCACTCCTCCCCTACACTTCCAGTCAAGGGTGTCTTTCACTGGGGAATTTAATTTGCTGCAGAAAGGTTATTAAATCCCTTCTATTTCTACTTAATTCCTAAAAAATGTAGAAAATAACTATGAAAAGAATATTAATAACATAGGTATAATCTATCTACCTCTATATAAAAGAAATATAAAAATGCTATGCAGTGAATAAAGTTCCTTTTGCAATAGGAATTACTTCACACCCTCAATGACTCTTCTTTTGGGCTGTTGCACCTCCAGGAGCAGCTCTTAGGATTTATGGTACCCACAGGGATGCATCCAGGATAAAAAGAGTTTTCATCACCTGGTCAAAAGTTTATGAGATCTACAGATGGAGTCAATTGTGTATGGAGAAGGCACAGCAGAAGAGACTGGCATCAACTGGTACAGAAAAGGCAAGAGAACCTTTTATTGCAGTTAGCATTCCAGCAGCAGTTTTTGGAGGATTCATATGAAAGTCTAGGCTGTACAAAAATTACGAAGTTTGGCAAGATTTTGAGGCTCTCAAAAGGCAAAGGCACCTTTCTTCCAGACAGGATTGTCCAGGACATCTGAAGGCTCCCAGTGCTGCACCCTGCATAATTATTAATTTAGTTAAATTTGTCCTACAGTGGCCTAATATAAATCAGACTAAAAGGTGTCATGATAGCAGCATGGATGGTGCCTGTGCTGACAATCCCTCCCATGGCAGGTGGCTGCATGCCCACCATAAAATAAGCAAACAGTCAGGACACACATGTGGGACACTTCTCTCCCACTCTGCAAATCTCCAGTTCTTAGGGGTAACTGCTTCTCTCTGGGCTCCTCCAGTTATCTTATCTGCACTTACAATCACACAAAAGCCATCTAAAATCATACCAAAATCTCAATAAATCAGCATCAGAACATCTGCTGCAGGCATTCAGTCCTGTAAGGACGTGACCATTTTAACATTTGTCAGGGTCACAGCACAGAGCTGAAGAAACAGCCCTGGACAACTCTGCATTCCCAGGAGAATAAAACCAGAAGACACAGAGAGTCACCCAGCAGGCAGTGGGAACAGGAGCAATGGCAGCATTACTTAACTATGTGCAATTTGCTCTCCCTATCTTGATTTAAATTACTCTGCCAGAAGAGACTGACAGTGTCTGGAATCAAATTGCTTAGAAAAGTGCCTCTTCAGAGAGAGAGAAAAAAAAGCCCAAATAACTCGAGTGCAAATGGTCTTGCAAAATGTCTATTGTGATTGGGGACAGCAGGACCTGGGGCTCATGTTCATTAGGATAATGCTCATGTAATTGTGCTGGGCCAAACCCCCATGAAATGGGGGGGCTGCCCCCCTGTCATTCCTGCAGCACACACATTAACCTGGTCTCCTCTCAAGAGCTGGAGGAGGCACCATTAAATAAGAGTCTCTTGCTCTCTTCCTTCTTCCTTCACTTCTTCAGGTCAGCCTGGGCTCTGGGGACCATCTTCAGGACAATGGGCTGCTTTGGCTGCATAAAACCTTTGGAGTCCAGGACCAGTGGGATCTTGAGCAGGAGGAAAAAAACAATGAAACAGCCACGTCAGCTGGGAGAAAGGACAGCCAGGACAACAGGAGTCCTACAGCTCACACACCCCAGCTACCACTTGTTTTCAATGCATTTCCCAACTCACAGGTGTACTTACAGCAGGAGCATCACTATGGCTCATGCAGAGCAGCCACCAGCAGGTGTTTAACAGCCCTCAGCTCTTGGATAAACTGGTTGGTGAGTTCTGGCTTTCACGTGGTGTGGTACAAAGAGCTCAGTGCACTGATCAAGGGAAGAGCAGCCAAACCCCACCCAGGGTGCTGCAGCTAAATGGGGGCATGCAGTGCAATTTTGTTTAAGGCAGAAATGTGTCAGTACTAAGGGCAGCTAGACCATAATGGGATCTGGAGGAACAATGAGCTCTCCAGGAAGAGCAAAACTAAAATTGCTGCTCAGACTGAGTAGCAAAGCAAAAGCATCCTCAACATGAGAGGCTTCCATGGGGTAGGCTGGGATTCTCATTAGAAACAAAGTTTAAGGAAATCATCTTGCAGGGGAGGGAAATGTGTCTCCCCCAGCAATGGATGCTGCTCATATCTCAGCTCCTCTCTCCCCATCAGGACAAGGGGGACAATCCCCCAGCCCAACAGGCCACATTCACCCCCCATATCCCAGTAAGCTTTGTTTCAAGAAATTTAAGCAACATGGCTTGGAGTCCACTGTGCCATCAATGGAGCAGTGAGAGGAGGCTGCAGCTTCCATATACATGTTCCAAAGGGATGTTCCAGCATGAAATTTTCCCTCCCACTCTGATCTGATGTACATGACACCTTCTGTAGAAAAAAGGGCTAAAAGAGCCCCATAAACCTATGGGCACCAATAATACAATACATATTTAACTTGTCTCCTTTTAATTAAAGGCAGTTATAAAAAGAATCAATTTTATGGATTGCAGAGGACTAGAAAAATGTCATTAGACTTGGGGGAGGGTGGATAGGTCACTGCATTGTTAATGGACTATTACAGTCTTTCACCTCCAGGTTACTAGTTGAGCTGCAATCTGAATCTGCAGAGATTCCAGCTGAGCACCCGTGCCAAGTAATAATTTAATAAGGACTTTTCTGTTTCTTACAACAAACGTCCTTTGAGTGACTTGTTGCCCCCTCTGCTCTGATTTCCCAAGCTCTCCTCGCCAACAGAATGTAATAATGGCCCAGTCTTTTGCAGCAGTGAGTGCAGGGAGCTGGGTCAGGCTGAAAACACCGTGGTGCTGCCTGCCTGAGGCACAGGAGCTGCCATGCTCTCAGCAGGGCTGGACTGACACATTTCCAACAGCTCCTGCATTTATTTCCTGTCAAACACTCCCACCCTGCAAAGCCCATCCTGTCAGTACTGTGTGCAGCATTCACTGGCATCCTGGGCAAATCCAAAGCCTGGTGGGATCCTGCATAGCCCCAAAGAGGGAGAGGGTCACCAATTCAAACTGAACCCAGATTGTGCTTGCTTGAGAATTGCTACCCTTTAGGGACTTCCTTTAGGGCCCATAAGAGATGAATTTTGATGTCTTGGGATGTCCCACAGAGAACAGCCATGTTTGTGTTGCAAACCACAGCTTTGGCATGGGCTGGGGGATATTCTTTTCCTGCTCTCTGGAACAGTCTTCCTAAATTGGGTCAAAGACCAACAGTGCACTGTGGCTGAGAGCACCCCACAGTTTAGGTGCACTCAAAGATAGGCACAGGACATCAGGGATTTCAGCTTAAACATCCCATCAACATTAAATATGCTTCTGTAGAGGCTTTTTAAAAAAAGCATATAACTTGTGATAAACCTAACTGAGAAGATTTAAATAGATATTCCCATGTAACAGCAGGACCATCTCAGAGGGAGCAAAGGGCAGCTACTGAGACACATCACCCCACATCCTCACCGGTGTGTCTTTGCAGGGTCTGAATGAGAAGTTCTGCAGCAGGACAACCACAGCCACTTTCACAACAAGGAGAGCAAACCTCATCCCTATGCAGTTCCTGGGGCCAGCCCCAAATGGCAGGAAGGTGTAGGGGTCAATACCCTCCTTGTTCTCTTTACTGAACCTGATTAGAACAAAAAAAAACCAGGTTAGCACAAGCCACTCTGTTCCAGGATGTGTCAGCTTCCAAAACTGAAGTGATGAGGGGTCTGGGAAGGGAAAAGCTTTTTGTCCTTCTGTGCATATGAGAAGCTGAGTCCCTCATTTCTGTCTCAATAGATGCCTCTGCTTTCATCCTACTGCTCAGATTTGGTTGTGCAAATCCAGGTGCATTGGGTGTCTTGGGAATACCTGAAATACGCTAATGGATTTCGTAACTACTCTTTTCTCAGAACTCCCTCTCAGCTCCAAAACTGAAGCCAGATTTCAAACCCTAAACCACACAGGTCTACAGCTCCACAGCTTCCCTGTAGATCAAAGGATCGAGTGAACACAAAGATGTTCTCCCCCTGTGTGACTAAAGGCAGGGCTGCTTTTGAGACATGCCAGCCCCATTCCTTGCCTCATCATGAAAAACAGGGAAGAACAATCAGCTTCACAGAGAAATTTGCCACTGAGCATTTTCAGTAATACTTCTTAGTGATCAGTTGGTTTTCATGTCAGAAAGCTTTTCATTCCCAGTGTATGAGGTACAAACCTCAGCCATGCTAAGTTAGAAGTGAAGTATCTCACTACTGAGACACCAGCACATCCCTCTGATGAACTCCCAGCAAGGCAAGTGAGCCCTAAAGAGCTCCTGACCCATACCCAGTTTGACAGCTGGAATAAGGAAGGATGTGATTACTGGAGCAACTGATGTAGCCTGGCCCATTGCCACAGTGCTCCCATCTGGTGTTTCCTTCTGAATCCAACACAAGGTGACCACAGGCTCCACAGGTGCTTCTGCCTGACACCACTACCATGTTTGGTCTCAAAGGTCACCACATCCCCACACCAGGATTAGTTTTCAGGGGTACTTCTGCTCCTGGTTCAAGGGCAGAGATCTGGTCCTGCTCCCTCTGGAACCAAGCCTCAGTGCTGGTGCCCACCTGAAGACTACCAGGTTCCTGGTATCAGGTTTGCCTTGGGCTATTGCCTCATTTTGCAGAGCTCCTAAGCAAAGATTGCTTCATAACTTGAGTTAAAAACTGAGTTTTATTTCCTACCCATCTTTGCCCTTCCACTGCTGATTTGCAGGGCATTGTGCCAGTCACCCAGTGGCTCTTGCTTTAATATCTGGCCATAAACCCCTCAGTGTTACAGCTGCTGGGAGCTGCTCTCACTGTTGCTCCCTTCAATGCAGTTAATTAAATTCCATGCACAGTTTATGGATGTAGATCATAAAACTCCCCTCACGGTAATGCTGGGACTAGATGTCAGACAATGATAAATGCCTATTTTAAATGTTATAATCACGCATTCCCCGCTTTTGCTGCCATTCCCACTCCCAGGGCTGAGGTTGAGCATGCAGCAATTCCCCCATGTGGCCCTCACCTCTCAGGCCTGAACTCGTCCGGCTCTGGCCAGTACTGCGGGTCACGGTGCAGCACGAAGGCTGGGATCAGCACCACCATTCCCTTTGGAATGGTCACTCCATTGAGCTCCACTGTCTTCTTGCAGACCCTCTCGAGCCGGCCCCCAGCAGGGTAGAGCCGGATGGATTCGTTCACCACCATATCCAAGTACTCCATCTGAACAATGGTGTTGTACGTGGGAGTGGCCTGGAGAGGAACGGGAGGACTGAGAACACAGCACTGCAACTGCCACCCCCACAGCTCCCCAGTGCTTCCAGGGAAAGGGGAATCTCAGTGCCAGCACCTCTGCCACTCTGTTTCCAGCCTGGGTTTGCAAGGCAGGTGGGAACAAGTCCAGCATCTCCTTTACCTTGTTGGGCAGGTGTTTATCGACCTCGTCCTGGAGTCGCTGCTGCACGTCAGGGTGGGTGGCCAGGTTGTAGGCTATGTAGCTGAGGGTGGAGCTGGTGGTCTCATAACCAGCAAAGACAAAGATAAGAGCCTGGGCCAGAACCTCCTCATCACTTAATGCTGAAAAAAGGCATAGAAGTACACACAAGAAGCTGAAAATTTCAGTATATAACCCTTGGGAATTCAGGATCCCAGTCATCAGTGTAGGTAATGCTACTTCTAGCTATGTAACAGTTGGTAGAGGAAACATCCAGCTTACCCTCTGCTACCACAAAGGGCTGCAGGATGCAGTGCAGTGTGTCCTACAAATACCCTGTCCTGGCACCTCAGAAGTTTTAAAGCACCCTGCCTTGAGTTGACAGACCAGGACTATGCCTTGGCTGAGCCTTTATCTTCTTACAGTTTATCTAGGATAGAGAAGAGATGAGCTCACAGGTGAGCAAGGTACACACAGCATATGTGCTTTGTGTGCTTTTTGATCTACAGCCAACATTACTGGCCTTCAGAGACAACAAAGTAAGAAATGGGGGTAAGGAGATAGTCACTCTTTTTGTTCTTTGTTGCACAAACACAGATCAGATGTTATTCCAAGAAATGAGATATAATAAAAGTATGGCTGACCTGTGATAAATATCATTATGGCCCCACTACTGAGACCTTGAATCTTTAATGGGATTAATGACTAAAATCCTCTCCCTACTTCCCTTTTACATGGATAAAGAACTACTTCTTTCTGCTGAGAGGAGGAAACATCTCAAGACATACTTTTGTCCAAGTTGGTCTCAGCAGACTTGGAGCCATCATGTGAGTTCTGCGATTCAATCATGAGCTGCAGGAAATCCACCCGGTCCTGGGGAGAAACAGAGGCAGAGAAGATGTGGGTGGGGAGGCAAACCTTGTCCAGCACAAGTCCCTTGCTGAGACACCTGCTCCACTCACAGCTCAGGGCTTCAGTACATGATGAGGTCTGGGATACAGACCCTCCAGGAACACAGATACCTTCTCCCCTTGGACGCCCAGGCAGGGCATGGTTGTGGCTTTTCTTGGATTTGGAGAGCAGGTGACACACCATAGCTTCTGAAGATGCCACCAGGTTCCTCCTGCACTCAGGACTTTTCCTGAAGAGAAGAGGCCACCTAGGCTGGACTCACCGTGCTGCTGCCCTTTCCCCGTTCCTTCTTCATTTTTGTGAAGACATTCTTGAAGAACTCCATGACGTCTGAGGGTAACAGAGTCACCTTCATCTTTTCCAGCACAGGGGTAACAAAGGGGAACAACACTAAAAGGAAAGAACAGACCGACACACTTGAGCTCAAAGGAGCTGTGAGAGGCACAAAGCATAGAAAGGAGCAGTACACCTGGACCTTGACCCCTTTTTGTTGCCTCCATCTCTTTTTACCTAACCATGGCTGGGATGCAACAGCACTTGAGAACCTCCTCCATATGTTACTTTTTGACCACTATACCACACTAAGTGTAGCTCTCTGTGATAGAGCAGCTCTCCACCATATCTGCAAACAGGTCTCTCCTCATGCAATGCTGCTGCCAAGATCCACAAATCCTGGCTATGGTTTCCTTGGGGAAATATTTCTACAGATCTGAGCCTGTAAATCCAATCCTGCAAAGTGCTGAGCATCTCTCATATGGCAAAAAAGACTCAAAGCTACTAAGAGAGCTACCAGAAAATGCAGCACCTTTGACATCGACTCAGGGCTGTGTGAGATGAGGTTTGTCATACCTAAGAGTAAGAACACAGGACTTAGGAAACTGAATTGGAGGAATTTCTTAATGTTGGTGACAAAGGGATCATTGGGGTTGTTCATGGAGTCAACATTGACACTGAAAGAAGTGCTGGTCACCACATCCATGCTGTAAGCTCCAAAAATGCTGAGTAGAGAAGAAGAGAGAGTGAATGAGATGAACCCAACCACAGTCGTAAATAAGAGCTCATCTAGGAACAATCCTTGTGAGAGGGAATATCTCTTAAAGCACAGTGCTAACACATTAGGTTTGTCCTTATCTGGCAGTAACCATCATTTTATTTTTGAAGTTTCCCCACTGCAATCAATTCCCCCAAGTTTTCTTAGCTTCAAAAACCTAAGCTGTAGTTGGAAAGCACTGAACTGCAGACTAGAGTAACAACAACTATATTCTGATTTTCATCTGTAAAATGACACCCAAAATATTGTATCTTGTGCAGCTTCTAGAAAAACTCTGGGAAATGCTTCCTACCTCAAAATGCATCTGCAGTAAAATGAAATGGGGAAAGGGCACAGCTCTCCCATTTGAGCAGAGCAGAGCACAGCAAACCCACTGCTGAGGAACACGCCATGCCCACAATTATGTGGACATTTTGTGGACTATTGCTTCCATAGCTGACAAGGGATCCATGCTGAAGCTCTCCAGGAACAGTCCCTTCCCCACACTAAATACAAACCCTTTCCTGTCAGCCCCCCACAGTTACTCACTCCTTCGCAGCGATGAACTCATCATTAGCCACTTTCTTCTCAATGTTTTGCACTAATTTTTCACCATAGTGATTAATGATATGGAACATCTGAAATGCAAACCAAAGCAGAAAACACTGTTGACTCTTTCACTGCCACCAAACAAGGCTGAGCCACACTGCCATCTGCCCCTTACCACACCTGGCTTGGGGAGGAAGGGCAAGCAAGGGGAGGTCTCATTTCCAGGCCCTCTCTCATCTTAACAACCTGTCCAGAGAGCTCATCTGACTAGGACTGAGCAAGGCTCTGCTCCAAAAATCCACACACAGCACCCACTCCAGCTTAGCATCCAGTCCAGCTGGGAGTGAACATGGCTCTTGGGCACATGGGCAAGCCTGGTGTGAGTGATGTGTTTAGCAGGATGGACATAGGGGCCATAGGGCAAACAGCCTCAGCTTGCAATGCCTTGTGTGCTGTTTCACCTCTAGCCCATTCTCCTGACTCCCTCATTGCTGAATAGCACCAACAATGCAGCTGCTCATGGATGTGGTCCTGGCAAGCAGGGTGATTTCCTTATTTGAGGGGAAGGTCTGCACTCAGAAACAGCTCAGCTCTCCTCCAGCTATGGATGCAAAGTACCAGTGGCCTGTGCTTTACCTCCTTCAGCTTCCCACTGGTGAAGGTTGGAGACAGCACTGTACGAATCCTTTTCCACTGCTCATCCTCAGCCACGTTGAGGGCTGACTCCAGGATCCCATTCAGACCAAAGTTCTGTGCAGGGCAACAGGAGACAGGTGAAGGTTTACAGCCCTCTGTCATGTGCCAGAAATGCAAAGAAAAACCTTCCATGGCCCCTCAAGTCATGTCAGCTCTACCTCAACCAGCAAACAACAGAAATGGAAACAAAAGTGTAAGAGTCATAAATGACATCAGCCCCTAGGGCACATCCAGGCTGATGGCCCAATGTCCCAGCCAGAGTTTTGATGTTGGTACCATGAATAAACTGGGGCACATCACACAGCAAGTACTTGCTGAAGGGCTCAGAGAAGAACTGAAACCAAGAAGAAACTTCTTCTTTCTTGCTGCATATGCTCTTACTGGACAGCAAAGCGCGGGACTAGGTACTTACCCGGCGATTAGTAAAAACATCATAGCACTCTTTCACCAGGATGTTTTTGATGAGGATAGGGTCCAAAACAGCCAGCATAGGCTGCCTGCCATCATAAAACCTAAGCCAAGAGAAACCCACAGTCAGTCCATCCCTCATGGTCAGCTGGAGCAAAAGCAGCCTGCTCTGTCCATGGTCAGAGCCATGGCACAAAGGGTTTGGGCCCTCTGACAAAACAGCTGGAAGGATGAGGCTGAAACTGGTTTATTATGTAGTAAAAGGGAACAAAAGTGACAAACATGGGCAGCATGAGCATTTCTAGCAGTTCTTGTGGTACTGAAGAGTTGCCAAAGCTGTGTGGGTTTAGAAAAAAGGCAGCTTTTTGCCACTATGCTGATCCCCTGCACTTGGGCTGTCTGAGCTGTTTCCACTACTGATGGCTGGAGACAAGAAATCCACACCAAACAATCCACCTGTGGAGGAAAGAGATTTCCTGCCTGGCCTACAAGGCACTGAGAGGTGTAAAACTCATCTGTCTCCTCCATTTTCCAATCAACAGAGACAGAAAAACTTAAAAGTCATGGTGTGGGCTAAAGGGCAGGGAGCCCTGAGCCACAGCTGAGGGAAGCTGCCATCTTCAAGAAGCTTGTGAACATTTAATCTTTCAAAAAAATGCACCAGGCTTCATGAAGCCTCCCAGGATTTTTTTTGCAGAGCAATTTGAGAGGTTCTCAGTAGAAGCATGATAAGAGGCCCCTGCACAAAACAAGCACTGTGCAGGGAGCAGGGAGGCAGGTTGAAAGGTAGCTTGTGCCCCAGCTCTGGGAGAAGCAGAGAGCAAGATGAAAAACACCGTGGCAGCCTGCAGCTTGCTTTCTGCTCCAGACACACAGAAGAGCAGCTTCAAAGGCAGGAGGCTCAGTTTGACACCAAGCAGTAGAGGTGATTTTCAAAGCTTATGCAAAGAAATGACCCCACAAACTGCCCATCACCATCCCAGCCCCACACCACACTGAAATCCCAGCAGGAGAAAGGCCTTGGAGACATGGGTGGAGACTTTCCCAGTGGTAAACCTGGATTCTCCCAGGCTCTCACTGCTGAAATTACAGTGCTGAGTAACATAACATCAATGTAACTTCTCCCATTCTATCCTGCAGCGTGGAGCACCCCAAACTGGTAGTTTTCTTCTGCAGAAACTCACCCCCAGATTTTTCCATACTTTTCAAAGCATTTCTGATCAAAATTGTGGACTCCCTGGAAAAGAAGAAAGGAGAGATGAACAGTTTGCCAGTGAAAAGTGATCAAAGCAGGCCACAGCTGGCAGCACAGTGCATCCCACGGCCCCATTTTAAGTGGCAGAGGTTGAGGTTGGGAGGTGCATGGTCCTCTTAAGCATCAAGTAGATGCTTAGGGAACATTTGCATTGGAGAGAAAAAAGAGAGCAGAGATTTTAGAAAAAAGGAAAAGATACTTTCAACTTCCACCAGCCAACCTGATCTAAAAATGTAATGAAGACAAGGTATGACAGAGTACAAAGTTTTAGTGAGCAGAGTTAGGAGGCAGAACTGGATCCCAGGGTGTCCTTTCACCTTCAGCTCAGCAAGTTAGAGCTGCTGCTGCCTTGTCCTCATATGATCTTCCTCTGCAGTTACTGAACACAGAGTTTTACTTTGTTTCCATTAGGGTTTTAACTGATGTTACATGCAATGATGAAACTTCCAGGACACATAAGGCTCACTAAACCATTAATAAGGGGCAACATGCATGATGTGATGACCTTATTTGATGACGTTTGGTAGCTTGATAATGTCTGAGTTTTATTTAAAAATGCATTTGTCTGGATTAGTCTCAGGCTGGCCCAAGAGTAAGTGGTTGGATGAAGCATTTCTGGGGCTAATTCAGCCTCTTCATGTTGATGATAAAAAGGGCAAAGAAACAGGCAGTTCCCAGAAAACAACAGTCTTAGGAATCTCTCTCTTTTTTTTTGTTTCCAACAGAGCTTCAACTGCTCAAGAGCAGGTAGAAACACAGGGAGAAACTAAAAATTTGAATTACAAAGTAGTTTTAAAATACAGCACACCTCATTCAGGTCAGCCTGAACTTTCATGCTCTCCATGTGTCCAAAGAGCTTCCTATCTAAAAGGATAACTTTCATCTGGCTGAATCAAGGACAATGGAAAAAGTTGCCCAAAGAATGGGGAAAACAGCACCAGGCACAAGAAGGATCTAAGGCACCACAGAGCAGCAGCTGCTGGTACTCACGTGCCGGTACTCCAGGAAAGTTCCCACAAAGGGCAGAGGCTGTGGGCCAGGAATGCCCAGCTTCTTGAAGGTCTGGTAGGGCCATATCCCATAGCTGCCAAGCAAAGAGCATGTGAGAAGCACTCATGCAGTGAAAAGAGAAGATACTTCTTCCTGAGCACGGGGAGCTGCTTAAATAACTGGTTTCTGTCCTCAGGGAAAGCTGAAATTACGGACCAGCAGCAGCCCTGCTGAGGATGCTCTTTGCAATAAGTGCAGGAACACTTGGGGTACGTTTTGATGGAAGACAAGGGCTGAAAGGAGCTGCAGCCCAGCCTAAGCAAACTAAGTGTACCTGGGTACCTCAGGCTTTACTCAGGGCCTCATTTAGTTGCCCAGCTCAGACAAGTGTGACTCAGGAGAGATCTCGGAGCGATTGAGTTCTGAAGCTGAGGCCTGCCCTTGTGTTTGTCTTTGCAAAGACCTCCTGCGATGCTCAGGTGGCACGGCAGGGACATAAATTACCACAGTAAAATTAAGTTTTTGCCTGTACAGCTCACTACAGCTCCCCTGAGCCACATAAGCCGAAGTTTGGCCAACAGAACTACTTAATCGGGGGGTTCTGCAGCTCCGGCATCGCCCTGCGCTGCTCCCAGCTGGCACAGCCCAAGGACGCCACGGGGGCTGCTGCCTTTAAACACCCGGAAGTTTAAGTTTCCTTCTTGGTGTTGAAAAAAAAAAAAGAACAAGGATTTCCTTTAACTTCCCTCCCCGCCCAGCCCAGCTCGCTCCTTCCCGCTGGCAGCCGCACCCCGCAGCCGCTCTGGCTGTGCCCTGAGGACCCGGTGGTTTCAGCGCTAATTCACTCGAACCCCGCTGACACCGGGCTGTTCTCCAGGAGACCGGCCTGTACTTACAGGGCCACGAGGCACAGGCAGGCGATGAGGAGCAGCCAGGTGACGGGGGACAGGCTGGGCAGGAGCTGCATGGTGCCCGCTGTCCGCCCGCTTCTGCCGCCGCCGCTCCCCTCCGTGCCCGCCCTCATGGGAGGGAGGCGGCGCTTCCCCGCCCGCTCGGTTCCTCACCAGGGTGTTCATTGCCGCTCCCCTGGGGCTGGAAATTGCTGACAGGGCAGCAGCGGCCCTGGCTCCTCGTGCTGCTTCTGCAGGGACAAAGAGCTGCTCGTGTGTCGCGGGGGTGTCTGTGCGGACGCGCCTTCCCTCGTGCCTCCTCTCGCACCTCCCTGTATCTCCTATGTCCTGTTTAGCGGCTGGAGGAGACCCAAACTCCAGGCTGGAAGGGGCTTGCTGCTCTCAGACAGATCCTCTGCAGGGTGCAGCCCTGTGGCAGCACAACTTACAGGCACAGCTGTGCCGGTGGAGCTTCCCTGGTTGGGTGACCTGCCAGCCCCCGGGAGCCGCCAGGGCCGGGCCGTGAGGGCGGAGGTGCCGCGGGCCCTCCCGGCCGTGTCACCGGGGCTGGATCCCCACATCGCCTCTGCCCGGCTCTCTCTGCACTCAGGGCGCACAGGATGATGACATTTGGCTTTAGCAGCTGTTTCCCCCTCAGACACAGGCACGGGACTGGCTGCTTTCTCTCAGAGAAATGAGAAGTGCATTACGTGTACGGGGACACAGTGGGACATCTGGCCAGTTTAGTTCCAGCGTATGCAAACACCCCGTGCTGGTGGGTTTGTACGGGGATGGGTCAGGATGTGGTGTCCTTTGTCCCTGTCACACTGGGAAGGGCCAGAAATCTCTTCCTCTGTCCAGTCCAGCACTGTCCCCTTGTCTGTGTTCCCTGAAGACACCAGCGGACCCAGCCAAGGACCCTGCATGCACATCACACTCACTGCATCAGACATTTCTCCCCTCTGCCTTAAGGAAACCCAAGTGCTTCTGCAATTACCTGCCAGTCAGATCTCACGTGCAGGCCAGCAGTGGATTTTCCCTCGGCCCAAACATTTATTTTGCCTCATAAAACACATGCAGCATGTGCTGAGCTGCCGGTGGGTTCAGCAGTCACCTCCACACTTAGGTGGAAGAGCTGAGCAGCAGCACTGCCACTTTTGGTGGGTCAGTGTCTCAGACATCTCCAGCATTGCACAGCCACGATGTGCTCAATGATTCACATAATCACTGGCTGGCAGTAATCAATTAACCATTTTATGGAGGCACATCCCTGGTTCCTGCTTCTCCAGGCTGCTCTGAAGAGCTGAGCTGTAGCAGCATGCTGTGATATCAACTTTATTCTCCATTTTATGGGATCTGCCCTGTTTAGGACACCTTGAAGCAGCTGTACTCAGGGAGTTACCCTTTCTCCTGCATCCAAAGGCTGGTTCTTCTCCTTGACAGGTCCCATACCAGAAGGACATAAAGAACAGCAGTGAGAGGCAGGAGGAGAAAACAGCTGCTGGAACAGTAACTCCCAGGCTGGGATTAGCTGCATTTCTTC
This sequence comes from Catharus ustulatus, assembly GCF_009819885.2. NCBI lineage: Eukaryota > Metazoa > Chordata > Aves > Passeriformes > Turdidae > Catharus > Catharus ustulatus. The sequence goes on along the minus strand of NC_046236.1, from coordinate 12,964,858 downwards.
CCTCACACAAATCCTTTGATTTTTCAGTAACTTTTAACAGCTCTTGTGATTTCTCAGTGGGAAGTGAGTTTGTGGTTCAGTATTTTCTCCTCTCTCACACATAAACTGAAGCAAAGACTTCAGAGGAGAACAAAGATGTTACTAGCCCCCAAAATATGTAAATAAACTGTGCAGCATCTTTACATACAAGGAAATTACTAATTTTTCCAAAACGGGTTTGTATGGGAACAAAACTGATTTAGAGGTATAGTTCCCTGTGTGGCTGGTGAACCTCTGAAAACTCCTTATTTATCTGAATTTTGGTTTGTTCTTTTTGCAGCTCTCTTGAAGAGCTGTGTCTCTCTAGCTCTCCAGATTTAAGAAAATCATAGTTGATAAAATGTCCACCTCCCAGTCCAAATTGCTGCCATGACTCAGAGCTGCAGGTGGGGCCATTCTGAACACTCACTGTCAGATAATTTTATACAAATCACATGTATTAAAGTGATGCTTTTATCCTTATACAGCCCTTTAGACCAAATGTGGTAATATATTCTGTACTTACTGAGACTATTTTTCTAATGTGAATATCACTGAAATGACACCCAGGAGGAATAAAGCACAGGGAAAGGCTCTCCAGATCATTTTTTCTGGCAACATTTAAAGGGGTTTAGCATTGTGGGCAAGCAAATTGCTCAACAGGACTGCAGGTGAGGGGCTGCTGTGGCATCCCAGCGCTTTGTCTAAGAGAATGGGAGAAAATTGCCCAGGTTTGGGCTACACAACAATTGTCTGTCCAAGGCTGGTGATGCAGCAAAAACATCTTGTGGTACAAAAGAGGGAGCGATGAGTGCTCCCCACTGCACTTGTGTGCAGTGGATGTGCTAAAACAAGTGAAAAATAGCAGCAGCAGCAGCAGCCTGCAAGTTGACATCAATGCTTCTTCTAATTCACCTCTTTCACAAAACTGTCACTTTCCTCCCCCACCCCCTCCCATTTTGGGTAATAACTTATTAATAGGAGATGTCTTCAAGAGAGCTGCTAAACCCCTCTGGTAGGAGCCACATCAATGGCAGTGACCTCTCTGATGTGCTGGTCTACAGGCACAGTTATATATTAGAAGGCAGAGCTGGTTCACAGCCCTTGTGATGTTTCCAAGGTCAGAGACCTGTACCTATAAAGGACCCAGAGTGGTCCAAAAGGAATGTCCTCCTCAGGGCCACGAGCACAAGTGGCCTCAGCCTCTCTGACATTGCCCTTCTCACTGACACCAACACAGTGCCACTGTTATCCCCATTAATAACAAATCCCAAGGGCTCTAAAAAGGCTTGCTGGAGCCCTGGTATGTGCACAGTGCTATTAAAAGAGTATTTATTCTTATGCCCTGGGGAGAGGAGGAGTAGCTGAGTGTGACCCTCTTCCCCCCTGGCAGGGTATCCTGTGATGGTCCTGGGCAGCACTGAAGCCATGGCCCTGCCCTCCCCTCCTCCTCTGGCCACCCTGTGATACCTCACACTGCAGTGATTCCTGGCATGTTTGTTCTTGTTCTGCACCCCAGCAACAATCCCAGTTCAATATTAACTCACACATTATCTACCACTCCTCTTTGCAGTGGCAGAGTGCTTTCATGCACTGGGTACTCTTCCTGTGTTTGTCAGCCACCCCAGAGCCCTTCTGCTGTGCCAATACCCTGCACTCCTCTGAGCTGGGAAGGAGCAGGAACTGAGGAACTGAGATACGTGGGGATTCAAAAGCCAATGGTCACCTGACTAACACAAACAGAAGGAGGCATTAACTGTGATAACTGGCTGTAATCACCAGTAAAAATGAGATAATGCAACTTAGACCAACTGGAAGAGCAGCGACTGAACTGATGGGGCACAGAGGATGATGTTAAATCTTGTGCAGAACTTCAGTTTCTAAAAGCTCAGAGAGAGAGACAGAAACAAAAATTTTATCTAGAAGGAGAGAGAGTTTTACTACTGCTTGGTGGGACTGAAGGAGACCAAGGGGAGAGAAGTCCTGCAGGAGTGGTGGAAAGCCATCCTCAGGAGAGGAACGCTCCCCTGCGTCTCAGGCTCTCTGTTAGAGAGAATGAGACATTCCCTTGCAAATAAGATAATGCTTATTATCTTCTTTGCAAGATAATGTCTCCTTAGCTGCTGTGTTACAGACCCAAAGGTTTTCCTTTCCTCCATATACTATGGGAAAAGTCATATTGTAACACACACAGTCTTTCTAACAGCCACAGCAAAATGCCAGCCCCATCAATAACCAGGCTTTTATTCACTGACTGTCCCATCTTTAACAATTCTCTTATTTTCCTCTCATCCCACAAACGGCATCATGAGCTGTTTATTCCTGGCTCTTCCTTACGAACCTTGCTCTCAAATGAGCCTCTTGAAAGGACTAAATGGGAAAGCACCAGATGTATGACATCCTCAAAAGCTCCAGCAGCCAGGGAAGGGCCAAGGGCTGGCACCAGCTTCTGCCTTCCCTCTCACCAAGCCCAAAACCACACAGTGCTTCATGCCTATATTTCTGAGACCTTTGCAGAGCAAAAAGACTACATTCCTCCTTTCATCCAGCAATGCTACTGAATGCTCCTGAAGCATCAACAGCTGAAACCCATCTCCCTTTCACTCCTCTATAATTTTTGAGCAAGCATGGAAAAATTATAAGCCACAGCCAGTGTTAAAGTATAAAATGAATTCTGGAAAGCACGGCGAGGGCAGGGCTGTGTGTACTCCCCGCTCATGCTTGGACAGCAGCTCCTCCGAGGACAACTTCTCCTTTATCTGTCTCACATTGTACCAGAGAACAACTCTGGCTTTTCAGACCTCCCAGCTGGTAGCTCAGTCTCACTGCAGGAAGCAGCCAGTGCTTTCCAGAAAGTGTCACTGCACCACTTGCAATGACCTCAATTTCTGCTGAGCCACTTCCAAACCAGAAGTCAAGCCAGAAAAGGACAAAAACCATGATGTGACCCTGAAGCCATCATCTCCAAACACATGACATGCACCCCTCTCTACCACCATCCCCTTACCTCCAAACCCACCCTGTCTCATGAGGACACACCATTAGAAACCATCCAGTGTTCTGAAATCTTTTTTGGAGCCAGGATCTCTGTTCAGCCAGACCCAGCACTCAGAGCCACATCCCTGCCCAAGGACTGTTTGACCCATTGTTTCTGTCTCTGCTGCCTGGGTTCTGGATGTTTTTTCTGTTCTGGGTATGCACTCAGGGCAGGGATGAAGCTGTTTGGCTCTTGAGCCATTTGGCATTGTGGACTCCCTATCAGCAGCTGGATGTGAGCCATCCCCAACATGTTCAGGCACAGTCCTTGAGAATCCAAGCAGGTATGGCTGGAGGCTTAGCACGCAACCTCACAGGATTTCTCTATTGCAGCTAAAGCCAAGCATTTGTCTGGTTGGATTAACCCTTGCTGGCTTTGTGAAATGGGCTTCATTGAAAACAAGCATTTTTCTCTCACCTTTTAATTTCTTCTGTGGTGTGGAGACAGCTATGGATCAATGAAAGTGTCCTCATCGATCATCCTAGATGTTTTTTGCTGGACAGATGATTGAAATACTGAATCCTTCCTCTGCCAGTCCTTCCCACAGTGGGGAATAAAACAGTTCTGAATTTCCATCAGGTTATGTGAAGTTTAATCCCAGAGGATACAATCTCCCAGCGGATTAAGTCAGTCTCAAATACATCTGAAAATTGACCCTTGTTTATCCCGAATTTCCCACAGTTCAGCTTCTCTGATGGCTTCCATTGCCCTGCTCCTCTCCTGCCCCTCACCTCTGGGGTATTCATACCAATCAGATGTGCTTGTAAATACATAAAAAAATAACTCAAGTTTGAAAAAGTTTGTATTTACAAGTTGAGCCTTGTACTGTTGGAATTAGACTCTAATTAGGTCAGTCATGTTCCCCTGGTAGGGTAAGAATGATAGTGCTGGAAAACAGACAATTTATAAAGACCCAAAAATAACTCATCCTGCTGTTTTGTAAGAAAGATGTGTTTTCTTTGCCCTGTGCTGAGGACATTGCAGTCAAGGCCACTTGGGCACACTGATAGCAGCCACACAGACTGAGGCTTGGTCCCCCAGGCAAAGCTGCCCTGTGCCTCAATTCCCTCCTACCACAGGTGGGATATTCATCCTTCCCAAGTTGGCAGGGCTGTGGTGAGGTCACCTGTGTTTGTCAGGCATTTTGTCACTCTTGGCATGAGGCCCCAGGCTATATTACACCGGCTCTTTTTCCCAATTTGCCTTTTAGCCTTATCTATAGAGCTTGTGTGAAGGGCACAAAGGGCACAAACTCAGATTAGGGAGGCTCAGGGTAAAGAACTAGTCCTTGGCTTTGCCCCAGCTGCTTTTCTAGGGTGTGTCATCAGCGTAAATGGTGCACCCCTTGGAATTTGCACAAAGCAGGGAATTACTTTTGAGTGACACTGTGGGTGTTGGTCCCTTCTTCCTCTGAACACATTTTTGTCACGCAACCATGGTTTGCAGCATTCCCGTTCCTCCACAGGCAGGTGCTGATCCTCTGACTCCTCAAGGCTTCACAGCGCTGCCGACAAATTTGCCTTGTAAAGCCTCGAAGAATGACTTCACACATCAGCCTAGTCTGATTTAGGATTATCCTAACTCGTTAACAAATGGTGATGAACGTGCCAATTGCCTGCTTAATGAAGGTTTCTACCAGGCTGGGAAGTCATGGCCACATCGCCTTGGCTTGGAGGGACGTGCCCAGCATTTCTGAGTAAACAAGACAGCAAAACCAAAGAAATCCTGGAGCACAGCGGAAGTGAACAAAATCCCAACAAAAAACATGTGTTCACATAAAGTTCCTTTTGATTTTGTGGGAAATGCAGGTTTGAAATGAAAATAATTAGTGAGGCAAGAGGAGGAGAAGAAAAATAATAAAAAACAAGAGGCAGGCTTACAAAAGACAAACAAAAACCAGAAAAGGAGCAAGGGGAAAAATAAATAACCCTGGAGCAAAAACACAGAGGGAAAAAGAGGGAACAAAAGAGACAAATAGCAGGAAAAGGATCAGTAATGAAAGCCCAGATTACTTGATTCAGTCAAGCCACTGCTTGTGCTGTTCAGGGCAGGGCGGGAAGCCAATCTGTTTTCTCTGGTATTGTTTAGGCTACGAATACCGTGGCAGATTTCCCATCCACTCCCATGTTTATGTCCGTGCTCCAATCCTAGCCACAAAAACGTGTGGGGGAAACACATCCCAAAAAGTGTAAGGGCTGGAAGCTGGAGGATGACACTTTGAAGCCAAATGGCCTCAAAAAAGCACTTGTGCACCTTATGGCAATTTTGCAGGATAATGTCTCGTTTCACGAAATGCTGTGGCGGGAGGATTTTCATCTTCAAAATGGGTACAGTGATACCTCTGGGTTATTACAAGCTCCCAGCTGCAAAGAGCTGCCTGTATTTATACAACACTGCATTATTTATAATATCCTCTTCAGGAGCAGGAGAATATGAGTTCTTTCCTTCACAGTCTGACTATTTTTTTTCTTCCCTTCTCCCACTTGGAAAACATTGATTTCTTGCCCTCATTTCTCCCACCAGAGCTGTAGCTGACCTGACTGTGTTTAGTTTACTTCTCAAGGCCAGATGCTCAGTGGGTGAAAAGCACAACCAACCACCCTGGAATAATAGAGCTGCCCCAATTTCCCCCAGCTGGGATCTTGTCCTGCCTCCCCAACATCTGCACATTTGTGGGAGCTGATTAACAACTGCTACAACACTGCTGGGGAGGGGACAAAGGCATAAAAATGTTGGCTCCATGGGTTTCTGAGTGTGTTTTGACTCTCCTGTACTAAGGATCTGAGGAAGTTTATTGCTGCAAAATAATAAAATATTTAGGGCTGACCAAATTTTGTGTGGAAACTATTTGAGAGTGTCAGCTTAGCTGAGAAGCAGCAGGGGTTGTAAGATTTTACAGTCCAGAGCAAACAGTGAGGAATTTCAGTCCATGTTACATTCTCAGTCCTGAGCTGTTAACTTGTGAGTATGTTGGCAAGGCACCCAGAAACTTCTTCAGCAAGAGAAGAGTCTGGAAAAATACTTTTTTCCCTTCTACAGAACAAATGTACCAAGGACACAGATGTTTCCAAAAGGGTTCTTTTAATCAGAAGCAAGTTTGCAAAAGAAGAAGTAACTTTCTCATATAAAATAGTGGAGTGGTGAAGGTGAGGCTAACAAGAGGTGTGGAACAAAAATCCAGGGCAAATCTCTAAGGAGACATTGAATTAAAAGCAATGATCCAATAACCAGAGTACACTGAAGGGTAGCTCAGACACAGCTGTGTGAGCTGGTCCTACCCCTAAGTTGACAGCAGACACCAAATCAGAGGATGGACTCCAGCCCAAGGGAGGCAAAGTGACCAGCTACAAACTCACCAGAATATGGGGTTCTTGCACCTTTCTGCTACCTGAGAGCTCCCACTGCTCTGTGACAGCCCCAGCATGGCCCAGGGGCATAATGACATCAAAGGGAGCCCTGGTGGCACTTCCCACCTGCAGAAGGCCACCATTCCATGGTAGCAGAAATTCCCAAATCTAGTGAGTTGGACACAAATGGGAAAACACCTTGATATAAAGCTCTGTAACCCCATTCCTGTCTGTATCCAGTGATTCAAGCTCCAAGAAAGTGCACAGTGATCAAACAGCATTGAAATAATGAATTTCCTGTCAAGTCTTGAGGCCCCAAGGCTGTTTAAAGTGGGCAAGTGGCAGCTTTGAGAAGATAAAATTCTGAGTCAGTGCCTGAATCTCAAGTGCTAATGGTACTTCAGTCCTTGTTCAAACAAATCTCACCTGTCCCAAGTGTCACGTGTGTGCTTATCCATTGTGGCTCTCTGCAGCAAACTCTACACCTGCACAAAGTGCAAGCCAGCTTTCTTTTCCTGGGAGGGCAGGGGGAGGACAGAAGGAGTACAGAAATACAAAGAACAGAGGGGACTGAAGTGTCCAAGGCCAGGTTGGATGGGGCTTGGAGCAGCCTGGTCTAGGGAAGGTGTCCCTGCCCATGGCAGGGGGGTTCAAACAAGGTGATCTTTAAGATCTCTTCCAACCCAAACCATTCTGGGATCCTATCACTTGTCAGGAGGAGCAATTTCAGACCCATCACGTTCAGTCTGGGGTGAACATGCTCCCAGTTCAAGGGTGGTTTCCATAAGGAGGTTTCAATGGGTTTTGTAGAACCACATCACCACACGTGTGGCTTTGTTTGAACACTGCAGCAACACACATTTCCCCACCTCCAGTAACCTCAGAGCTTCTAGGAACACCCTGATAATGAGTGGACTCCACACGTGCTGGCAGCAACCTATAAAAGCAACCTAAGGAATGTGACTGAAGTAGCAGGAACTCCAGGCTGAGTGGAGCTGTCTGCACTGCAACCTGCCCATGTCCCAACAGCTCTGTGGTTCTTCCTCACTCATTGTGTGTGTCCTTCTGCTGCTACTGGTACAGGAGATCAGTAAAATCAGGAGGTTTTGGCATCTTGGTCACTCTAACACATCACAGGCTTCTGGACTTCAAGATTTCTAATGCCTCTGCCAGAGGTTATCTTTCTTGTGTGGTTGTTTGCTTACTTTTAAAGTATCCAACAAATTCCTTTTCTAAAAGGATTTTTCTCCAACAAGTTGCCCTGTGTATCTGAAAGCAATGTGGGAGAAGACACCAGTGCTCTGTATGTATAAAGATCTCTCTCTCCTCCCTTTTTGGAAAGCAGATTAGATAATCTTTGGATGACCCAAAGGATTTCTTGAGGGAAGCAATGGCAAGGATAATAAATGCATCGCTATGTCAAGATATTTAGTCCAAACAATTGCTACAGCAGCTTCTGGCAGAGACCTTGGTATAAGGAAGAAAAATGAGATCTTGGCCCATCTGCAAAACATCACTGGTTTTAACACTCAAAATGAAGAGGGAAAAGAAATCCTTTTGAGTACTAGATTAATTTCTTTTCTGTGTATTTTTCTTTCTTCTCTCCAGTCGTGCCAGCTGCTCCCAAAAGCAGGATCGCTGGCCAAAGTGTGATTCCTTTAGTAACTGCTGATGAAAGCCCTTTGCTCTCACCTCTCCCTGCCCTCCCCACGAAGGCATTCCCGGGTCACTCCCACGGCAGGGAATAAGAACTGTCGCTAATGAAAGCAAGGGAGTGCCCTCTCCTGTCCCTTGTCACCACTGCCATTTGTACCTGCACAGCTGGCCCTGCCCAAACACCGGAGCATGGAAAGGTAGGAATGGAAAATATTCCCCCAAGGGTGTGGGAGTGCCCACGGTGGGGACACACCACAGTGACACGGATTTTGGGTGGGGGATAAAATGCTCTGCTCGGAGCGGGCTGGAACAGCACAGCTCCTTTCATGTGTGCACTTCTGCAAGTGATTTATGCCAGGGACAGCCTGGGGTTTGGGGCTGGGAGCATTGCTGACAGTGGTGACTGGTGTCACCTCAGCCCTGGCAGGGAGTGAAGACTTGGGCACTTTTTACCTGCAGGAAACTGGATATTGTTATGACTGTTGCATGAAAAATAAGCTCCTATTAAACCATTCCCTGAAATGTCTCCCTTGGTCATTTCATGATGCTGCTTTTATTTTTCAGTAACAGTCACCAAGAGACCTGAGAAACAGGGGAAAGGAAATAAATAAATAAAAATAAAATATCCTAAGAAGGCAATTTTAACATAAGCCTTCATTTTTCAAGACTATTCTAAACAGGAAGATGGAAATGGAAGCGAATTCAATCGGTGAAGTTACTGTAACATGACAACAAATGTTTAAAAGTTGTATTTCAAGGCTGCAATTCCCAAAGATTGCAGCAATGAAATAGAGCTTTCTTCCTAACTGATGGAGTATTTCTTTCCAGATAAAACAATTTCCCTGATATGTGAAGTAAATAAAACCTACCTATTAACCATATTTTACAAGTTGAGTGTGTTAGTGAGAAGGTGGAGGCGTCACACATGGAGCTACACAGGATCCTGCACAGCAGAAAACTCATCCTGTGCTCAGCTGAGGGCTGAGCAGGGCACTGCACCTCCTCACTCTGCCACTGCCTAAGGAAAATAAACCCACAGGTCACAAAACACAACATAACCAAGAGTGACAACAGTGTGGACCAGAACGGAACAGAAATATCTTTGTTGGGATCAACAGGTCCTAAAGGAATCACACCTAACCTGTTATTTTGATGGCAGTCAGAAGAAAAGAGCCACACAGCCAACTCAGCAGGTCCTCAGCAAGCTCAGGCTTCTTAGTTTGCAGCTGGCTCTGAGAAAAAAGGAACAGTCTCTTCTCCTCGCTTTGTATAGATCGTGCTGCTCCCCATGGTGTCCTTCAGTGCAGCAGTGCCACAAAGTCCATTTCCTTTATTCCCCATGGTTTTCTTGTTTTTTTTTTTTCTCAGTGTGGTATCAGATCAGCCCCAGGGAGTAACTTGCACGTTACACCAACTGAGATTTGGCAATATTCAGGAGATGTGGAGTTACACTATGCTTTCCTTTGGAGCAAAGTCTTCGGTGTTCCATCTGCTTCCTACTGATTTACATCCCTAAAGTCCTCAGTGGTCCTTGAGGGGCTCCTCCTGCAGCACTACCTCGTACACCTGTTGGACAAGCGCCATTAAAATTCCAAGAGCAGTTGCATTGCTGTGCCAAATGTACAAAAACAATGTGTTTAAAATATGTAATCTGATGCAGGAAACGACAAAGGAAAAGGAAAACAAATCAGAAAGTCACGTAGATAATTTTGTCTAAGAAACAAAAAAACGCAGACTGAAAACAAATTTTGGCAGTTCAGTAATTAAAGCAAAGTCCATATGGCTTAAGAGAACAGTCAAAGTGCACAGAAGGCAGTGGGTTTTTTGTTTGCTTTGCATTCCTCTTCACAGCACACTCCAAGTCATTCTCTTTGGCGCCCCATCTCCATCCCACACACATCCTACCCAGGTGCAGAGAGGGGGATGACTCACAGGGTTTTGGCTCAGCCCTGTCTTTGAGTCCCTCACCATCTAATGAGCTGCAGATCATTATCCCAAACTCAAAAGCCCTTAAACACACCCACTGGAGTTTTTTGGTTTTGAATTTTTTCTTCCTGGAACCTTTGGAGAGGAACAGCAATCCAGTGCCAAAGCTTTGCAGAGTCTGCATGCACCGAGAGCAGCAGTGCTCAGAGGCAGTGCTGAAGAGTAAAAGCAGTTCTGAGATCCTTTGCCCTGTCCAAGAGGCACTGAAAGGTGACAGCAAGGCTGAGCTGGCCCTTGGGCCTCAGCTGTTCTGGTGAGATGCCCCCAGGATGCTCCCAACCAGCCCTTGGGCAGCCTGGTTTCAACAGCCTGCTCTGCCACAGATGTCCCACATCCCTTGAGAGGACAGGGACAATTTTCTGTGGTCACAAAGCCAACATGAGCCTTGACAGGACATTAGCAAGCACCAATTTTCCTGGCTTATCCACCTGGAAGGAAATGCCAGATCCTGGTGTGGCAAGGACTGTCCTACTTCCAAATTCACCTTTCAAACTCTCATGTTAAAAAGTCTGGTGACCCAGGACTGTTGCTATGTCCAAGGGCTGGACTTGGATTCTTTCAACGCCTGACAACTTCCTTGTGAGTAAACAACTTGCTACTAAACATGACAGACTCAGGAAAAGAATAGAAAAGAATAAAACAAAAAGTGAGCTGTACAAAAGGATGGGAAATAAATGAAAAAAAATCTCCTCTTTTCTTTCCAAAGGCAGTAGTTTCAAGTGCACAGAGCAGGCTGTAAACGTGCACAAGGTAATTCATGACCCCCATGCCTGAAAAACCTGGTTAGCTTTATTTGGAGACACTTTTTTGCTTCTCCCACATATGAAGCTGCAGAATCAATAAAAGGCACCTGTGGACACCAAAACTCACCCAGTCTGTGTGGTGTGTCTTTGTACTAAAAAATAAAATCAAACAAACCCTGCCACTGTGTACTTTTTTTACAGACCAGTAAACAGAACTGCAGAGTCTGGGTGAGAAAGGATGCTCAGCTTCTGTTGCCAGGGCATGGTAACTCTGATGATCAAAACCCTCATCAATTAGTAAACTCTCTAGGTTGTCACTGCAATTTTAATTGAAAAATTCCTCTGGCTTGCTGGGTTGTGTCCTTTGACTTTTAAAAAATGACTGATTCAAATGGTACACACAGTCCATGAGGAGGTTTAGAGCCAAACCAAAAATAAACTGACCTTACATCTGAATTCTTCCCACCTGCTTCACCCACCACTGCCTACAGTGCTCTTTTGAGCCATCTCCTCTTCCAAAGGCCCTGGAGTTGGAATATTTAAAGAAAGCAGCAGGTCCCATTTGAAGAAGAAAGAAAAGCAAGTCAGTAATTCAATATAAATACAGCAGTAGTGAGCTTAGAGCAGACACAGTGACACATCTGAGCCTACCCTGATCAGGCAGTGCTCCTAATGCACGGAGCAGCGAGGAGAAGAGAGGAGGTGTCTGCTTTTCACCTAAAAATGTGCCCATTTTCTATGTTTTACTACTTGATGACAGAGAAAAATTAAAAAGAAGATTAAAAAAAAAAAAAAGAGTAGAGAAAAAGGAAGAAAAAGGAGCCTGGGAGGTTTTATGTTTTCTGTTCAAATCACATCACAAAGTCACTCATTGCATCTAGGGAATTCACCTGCTTGTTTGGGAGCGGTGGGACAGGAGGAGGAGAGAGAAAGAAAGAGGGAAGGAGCAGGGCATGGGAGCTGCTTCCTGAAGCAGTGTTACAAAAAGCAGTTAAAAAACCCCTACTATTCACAAGTGGTTAAAATCATCACTGTTCAGAACTCCATTTTTTTTCTTTTTGTTTTCTTAAACAAAGGTTCAGCTAGTTCAGCTCCGCGTTTTTATAGAGTTGATTGTCTTCAGAAAGGAAAAGAACAAAAAACCAAAAAATAAAACCCCAACCAAAACACCAACAACCCAGCCTCAGGTGTGTTCCCATCCGTTTTCTACCCTGATAAGAGATGTCCCCCAGAGTTCAGCATCCCGGCCACGCACACACGGTCACTGCCACTGTCCCGCCGTGTCCCCAGCTCAGACAAAGGAGGAGAATCCTGTCACTGGAGTCCGGGAGCCGGGCGCGGGCTGTCCCGTGGGGGTGTACACCCCTCCTGAGCTCTGTGTCGTGATGACAGTCTGGAAATAGGGTTCTGTCTCGCTGGCCGTGCACTCCTCGTATCTGTAGGACGCCGGGTGCTGCTTCACCCCTTTCTGCTGCCGCTTCCACGAGTTGTAGTAGGTGGGGTCGCTCATGTAGTGGTTCACAAAGGAGTGCTTGGGCAGCTCGTCCTCGTAATCCGAGTCGGTGACCTGGGGCATCAGGAAAAGTGGAATTCAATAATTGGTCATTAGCATCGATGATTTTTTTAGCCTGTTGTGCTCGCAAAGAAATGAGAGGCGAGTTTAGCATCACCAGCTGACAAAAGCTGCAGGGTTAAGGTAAGAGGGATGGCAGCCCCAGTGTGGTCCAGGCTGGGCTGTGGGAAAGCACTGAGCTCTGCTTTTGCTGCTAAGGGTCCCCTGATGGTAAGAGACAGAGAAATCCCTTCTAATTCCCTGCAGAACGATGCAGGGGCAGCCAGGAGCTCCTGTGGGGGCACAAGATGCAGGGAAGTGTAGAGAGGTCCTAGAGAAAGCAACAGCTTTCAATCACAACCATAGATATTGCAGCTACAACTGAGCATCTCTCTTCTGTTGGGAGGACAGCAGGGATGCCTTCCACACAAACACTCTGGTTAGCCAGGCCAGTGTTTGGGGTGGCCAGCCCAAGCCACCTGCACAGCACTCTGGGTGTTAAGTACTGAAAATTAATTCTGTAACTGGAAGGGAGTTAAGTAAAATCAGACTCTTTACAGGCAAATAACACTATTTGCATGTTCCAGCTGATTATTGGTGGTGCAAGGTACACAACCAGCAGGGACAGAAGAAAGAGAATGCAAAATCTGGGGAAGAAGAGCTGCCAGGCAGGAGGGGCTGCTTCCTTGGGATGAGTCAGAGCCAGCTCTGTGCTCAGAGCAGATCCTACCCCTGAAACATTTATGCACGGTGGCTGGAGAGCTTCAAAGCTCCCATCAATATCAAGCAGGAGCTCTATTGAGATGTAACCAGATAAGCTCTGTGCATCTGCCCCTCCTCTGAAGTGCTGCAGCTGGAGGAATCACAGAGGGCTCGCACATCTCTGCCGAGCGCAGGGACCGCGGCAAAGCCTCAGCCAGGGAATCTCAGAGCACATTTTCCTTCTGTTCCCACTGATGTCCCACCAGTAACAGCCCCATCCCATCCAGCACGCAGACATTTACCCAGGCATTTCCACATCTCATGCCTTTTCCCTCAAAATCTTTGGTTAAACCATGCAAAAGCTTTTATTCCTCCCCCCTCCACCCCTCCAATAATCTGCATTGCCAATTCTAGAGGCAATTAAATATCAGAGTAGGAGCTGCCTAAGACAAGAGAGACAGGTAAGTGCAGCTCGTCACTGTTTGTTGCTGCAATTAGTTTCAAAAGGTTGGTGTGGTTCTGATCTATGACACCACCCAGCAAACACACATCCCTCTTGATCCTGCCTGCCACAAAACTCATCTCTCCTCCTCTAAAGCTCCTTTTTAATGGTCTCTGAAGAACAATCCTCAAATACCTTGTGAACCATCGTTTGAAAAGGGCACAGCATCCATCATCCAACTTCTTTGCTTAGGTAGCTGCTTCAATACTATTCCGTGCCCATTTTCAGCACAGAGGGTGATGGACAGAGCTGAGAAATTTTTCCCAGGGCTTTCCAAAAGTGAGCAAAGCAGCTTTTTACAGCTTTGCAAAACTTTCTTTCCACTATTACCCAAGCTTTGGCTCTTTAGGAATTAAGCACTGTTTGATTTTTAAGAATTAAAAGCTTCAGGTGCCTTGACAAGTAATTACTAATACAACAAAGCCCTACCAGCATTTAATAATTATTCCAGAAGGAACACAGCAAGCCTATCTCCTAGAAAAACACTCCATTGCACCAGCTGCCAGGCTTGGGAAGCCAACACCCGACTCCCTCCAAAGACCTTCCTGAACAGGTGGTTTTTGCAGCGTTCCTGGAATATCCCCAGATTTGGATCACTTCACAGCCAGTGGGTGCAGAGAGCAGCTCCAGAGTCTTGGCACTGCTGCCAGGAACATCCTGCCAGCACTGCCCTGTCTGTTTTTGCAAGGGGCTCCAACAGGAGTGCCATGGATGGCTGCAGATGTGGCAGCAGGAGCTCAGGCTGCTCCTCAGCTGGAGCTTCACCAAAAGATCCCCAAACCCTGGTTCCCTCTGAACTCAGCAGGAAACAAGTTACTGCACTCTGCATCAGTCTCCAAGCATTGTGCTGTGGGTCCTGTGGGTTCCAGCCAGCTAAAAGGCTGGAAGCCCTAAGGAGAAATGCAAAGGAGCACATGACACAACTTTACAGCTGTAATAGAACTGATGCAGCCACTTGAGCTCTGTCCATCACCAGCAAAAAAACACTCTCTCACAAAACTAATATAATTTCTGTTCCTAAGCCAAGTTCTTTCAAGATTCCCAGAAGTCAATATAATAAAGAGGAGAAATCCTGGGAGCACTTTCAGGTGAGCAGCTACCATTTGAAATATGGTGACACTCAGATTTGCCTGAAAGAGGGAATGTGAAACAATACCACTTGCTGATAATTTGTCCACTAATTAGTTCATTATACCAACTGAAAGGGAACACTGTTTTGGTGTAAATAAGACCAGGGTCTTTCAGAAGGAACTGCCATGAACCATATAGAGCTGCAGTAATTCCAGCCTTTCACCATCATTCAGGCTGATGCTGGAAAGGATAACCTGCTTGTTAGTGTTGACACAACATGTTTTTTCTGTGTTTTTTTTTCAGAACAGGCAGGAACTGACTATTGTGTCTGTGTTTCTGAAGTATCTCCTAAGGTCTGCTCCCAGCAAGACTCCAATAACCACCCTTATCAGCCAGGAATACTCCAAACTGGCATTCCACAGCCCGATGAAAATCAAGAAGTAAGATAAACCTGTTTAGCATGACAATACAGACAGCTTATACTAGAGGATTACTCTTTAGTGGTTTTTAAACTATTGACTAAATAAAAATGCTGCAGGGCTTTTTGCTTTGTTTTCTCCTTTCCCTACTACTGTGGCTGTGTTACCTTGGAAACCTCCATAGACTGGAGCGTGATTGGGTGAGTGGTGACATTACACACTGTCAACCAAAGGTGCATGGATGCCTATGAAACAACAAATACAGAAAATGAGAGGCTATTTAGGTATATTTTTCATAGTGAAAAATGCACAAGTGCTGCTCAGAGGCAAGTCAGCCACCAGAGTTGGCTGGCTTAGTCAGTGGGAAATGTGATAATAAATTTGATAATAGTTCCAGTTATCCTTTTAAGTGACTACAAAAGAAACAGCCTTATAAGATTACTTCTAAAAATGTAGATGACAGCAGGATTTTTTTTGTTGGCCTGAAATAAATATGCTGAAAAGAGACAAGGAAAACAGTATGTAAAACATTTCTCTGGACATGGGAACCCACTCTTACTTATTTCATGTGTCACCTGCAGCTGGTTTCCACATAGTGTCCAACTTGTCAAAATCACTGGAGAGCTTTACTGGAAGCAAGTGAAACTCTATTCCCTCTGAAGTGTTAAGTAGAAATTAATATCTTTCTACAGAGCTGAGAAAGCCAAAGCCAGTCAGACTGCAGAGAGCAGTGGGAAGGCCAGAGCATCCAGCACTGACTGATAATGTGTGCAGTCTGTGAGAGTATTTTCTCCTGGAATCAGTTTTTGGGAGACCACAAGCACATGAGACAACAAACGTGCACCAACCTCCCTCTCCTCCTGCTCTTCCTTGGTGGATGACACTGCAGATACATCATCAGATTTCTATACATGGTCAAGACCAAATTTTTTCAGATTATCTGTCCAGAGCCTTGTCCACTTGACTCATTAACTAAAAGCCTATTATTATTAATCATTTCGAATTTACACTCGTAGCAGTCTCCTGCTCCGTACCTGCCAATTAAAGTTCTTTAACCTCATTAGCAGTACTGGTGCTTGGCTTTCATGACATGGAGTAAGTTCACCTCTTGATTTATGAATATTAAGAGTCCTACTTGATTTCCTCTTTGTTTCTGTGTGTCTCTTCTCTCCAGGAGTGAGCTTGGAGGAATGCTCCCAGGCAGCTGTGTTTTAAGTGCAGTCAGTCAGCCCAACAGTTCTTCATGTTCAGTAAACCCCAGGAGACTTCAAGCCAGTGAGCTTCCTTCTTTTCCATATAAAATCTTGACACCTCAGGCAACAGGCGTAAGACTAAGCAGTAACACGGTGAAAAGAGGACTGAAGGCAAAGGCACAGTTTTTGTCCCTGCCTGCCCTGATGTGCATCATAGTAAGTGGAATTTGAGACCCACACACAGATGTGTTAGAGGAAAGCAGCATCAGGACCCTTTGCTCCAGAGAACCAAACCTGGGTAGAGCTTTTAGATGTAAAGATATCTTTAACTCTTTATCTAAAGGCAAACCATTCTGTCTGCTAAGGCAGATAAAAAATCTGTAACTCTCAGAAAACAGAGCTTGTCTATTAAGATCTCCTCTGGGAACAGAAACTAAAGAAACTAAAAGACAAACAGGAAGAGCTAATAGGTACAGGAACACTTGAAAAGAGAGTGGTCAATCATCTATGCCCACCTCTGCCCCAACCCACCCTCACCTCCTGTCTGCACCTGCCAACATAAACAGCATTTTCAGGCTGATCAAAAGGCAGCATCTCCTACTGCTACCTCTACTGGGAGCATATTAACATTTCATGACTAGAAACACTGCCCACCACCAAAAAAACCCAAACAAGCATCAAAGACATTATAATACAGGCAGGCTGCATATCCAAAGCCCAAGGAAGAACAGGGGCATATTTGTGCACACACTCACGTGCACACCCACATTCACAAAACACCAGAATCTCAACTGAGACCTTCAGGCTTGACAGCAATACAACAATAAATAAACAATATCAATAGCCTGAGAAAAAACCCACCAAAATCACTTCATTCTCTGCTCTACAAGCAGTGCATATAGGAGGCATAATGACACCCTGCAAGGAGACTTCTGCACATCACCAGGAAATACCACACGGGACATTGAAATTAATGTCAAAAGGTGCCAGTGCTAAATTCACGATCATGCTCAGCAAACTGTTTTAATGACAGGTTTAATGCTGGGCTGTTACAGTGACATGACCAAAGCACTGTGGGTTTAATCTGGAGGGTAATGCTGGAGCAGTGCAGAGACAGCAGCTCGAGCTGCACCAAGGAAAGCTGCCTGCACGACGGGTCGGCCACAGGGCAGCACAAAGCAGCAGGCTGTCGCTGGTAATTAGCAGGAGGTGAGAGCTAGGTAGCCAGGAAAAGCAGCTGTAGCTGCAGGTGCAGAAAAGGCACAGATGAAAACTGTCATCTTCTTTCAGTACTTGCTGCCCGTGATTTTCTCTTGCTGCAAGGGTCAGGTTTGGCATGGTTTGGCCCACTGCTCGCTTCTTGCGCTGTCAGTTCGGATTCATCAGGATCTCAGCTGACAGCATCTGATTTTAGAGACAGATTTACCTTTCTGGATCTCCTTTGAAGTCTGTCTGTTCGCCACTGGCCACTGCTGGACTTTCACAGACAGCAAAATTCACACAGGGAATGTGAAAGGCAAGGTGGAGCGCTGCCAGATGGAGGATGCTGGCACACCTTCCGTGGAGAGCAGTCTAAGGGCAAGGCTGGGGTGTTCAGAGAGCTCCAGAGCTCAGTGCTGGGCCCTCACAGCCATGGCCAGGTGCTCCCTGGCTCCCTCCCTCACCACCTATTCCCTCTGTAACCAAGGCAGTGTCTGTCACCACCCAGACCACTCTTCTGATTCATGGGGTTTGCTGTGGCTGTGGAACTGCAAACCTCACTGCACACTGCAGTCAGTGCAACAATCCAGAGCAATCTCCCCTTTAACCTCACCCAGACAGCAGCTGGTCATTTTGCAGCACATGTGTGTTTTTGCAAAATTGCCCCAAGTTTGCAGCCCACAGACAGAAGGGGGTGTGCAGATCCTTCCAGAGAGCAATCTCTGACTGATTGCACTTATCTTCCTACTTGAGTCTGGAGGAATTAATATCTGCCAAGGCCAGGTCTGGAATATGCCCTGGCTGGGTCCTGCTTGTAATTCTTTCCTTTGATATTTTTATTTTAAGATGTGATGCAAACAGCCTGGTGAATTGAACCTTTTAAAATCCCTGAGACAGACAACCAGTGACCACACAGCATCCTGCAGGTATGAGACTGGGACTTCAAAGACTTGCCAGGATTCAGCATGGAAATGAATATCTGCAGTGTCTGTGCAATGTGAGGCAGAGGGAAATCCTTACCTCTGACTCTGACACTTCCAGGGGTTTCTCGTTGAGGCCCAAGCCCTCGGTCAGCACAGCCCCGTTGTACTTGTTGCAGATATCCTCATCAGAGTAGTGCAGCCCCCCTGGGCTTGGCCGAGGAGGAGACCTAGGGAATGCAGAGGATGAGTGTTGGGATGTTGTTATTCCTCTGGAATTAATGAAATTATGCTTAGAAGCCAGAATCACAGCTTGAGGCAGAGACTTGGGTGTTTAAGTCCTCCCTGGATTCTTCAGTATCTCCCTTTTGCCTGTTTAACAGTGCTTGAAACTAGAAAAAAAAAAACATTCTAAAAGCACAGCATTCCCAGCCTTTTACCTGGTTCCATTTTTCTTTGAGAAGGTGCTCTTGATGTTCAGGTGTCTGCTGTTGAGCTCCAGAGCAGTGAAGCCTCCGTTATCCAGGGTGACTGACTCTTCCACATTGGAGATGGTTTTACCTGGAGCCAGGAAATGAAAGGTTCAGCTGAAACAAAAGCACTTTCCCTTCAAACAGAACTGCAGGAGCTAACTTGTCCTCCTTTCTGTTTTGTGACATCATTTACTATTTGAATTCCTCTTTATTTTTCTTACTGGCAAGTGAGAGCAGAGTGAAGGCAAGGAGTGCATCAGGAATGTGAAAGGGCAGAGGAAGCCAAAAGAGGAGAAGGGAGTCATGGATGGATGGATGGATTTAATTCAGAGGCAAATATCTAAAATAGCACAGATAAACTGTGCTTCAAAAGTGCTTATTCTTGCTTTTTGACTATAAATAGAAACCAGATAACTAATTTAGGTGGCTACTGCAGATGTCCTAAATCAGGTGCAGTGAATTCCATTCCATGCTGACTGGAGCAAAGCAAGAGAAAGTAAAACTAGGAAATGTAGGAAAGGAGAAAAAGGAAAGAGAGAAAAAAAGGCTGGAAAGAAAGCAAGAGGAAAGACAAGTGGATAGCAAATGGGAAAAATATGCCACAGCTGAAATGAGGATCAGGTATGGAGAAATCACCAGACAATGCAAGGCAGGAACAAGGATGGGATGGGAAGAGGAAGGAAAATACAGCCCAACATATTATTCCTTGTGATCAAATCTAGCAGGAGCTTGTTCTCTCCTGTGCTCATCCTTTGTGATCCCCAAGGTGTGAGCTGAGCCTGTGTCCCAGGGAGAAGGGCTGGCTGCCACTTTGCAGCAGACAGGTGCTTTATCCTCATCTTCAGTTTCAGTGCTCATCAAGGCTGTGTGAACATGGATATCTGACAGCACAGGTCAGACCTGCCTTTTCATCTCTGTCCCCCAAACACACAGTGAAACTAAGAAGATGAGAGATTTCCTATGAGCAGTGCATACAAATATGTAATAGTATTAACTTGGTCAAATGCCATGGTATGCATACATCTTATATCTCATGGGACTGAAATCTGATTTTCTAACACTTGTTAGAAGTGAATTACAAAGAAAGAAAAGATCTTCACTTTGGGACTGAATTACTAAATACAGCCTGGAAGACTTCATTACATTAATCCCAAAGAACAGGTAGTGCAGGGACCCATCCACCTGATCTTCTCATTAATGTGCCTTTTCTGGCACCTCCTGACATCAGAGAAATTTCTTGCTGCAGGTGGAGGAGGCTATCAGAGAAATACACATGTGAAAAATCCTCCCAGGACTTTATCATGTAGGGAGAAGAAAAGATAAAAAAAATATTCAGAGCTCAAGAATGAGGCTTTTAGAAAGGGGACTATTTGCCATTCCAAGTTACAGAGCAGGTAGCTCCTGTTTCCTTTCAAGAAAGGAGACTGGTAAAAATCATCACTGAAGGAAAATTCAGAGCCTGATGCTCACTATATGTTAAAATCTAACAGGTCCAGATAACCAAGACACCTCCTGGCTGCTTGGCCTCCAGCCCAGCAACTGCAGCTTGGCTTAGGGAAGGAATGTGTGATGCAGGGCACTCAATAGAAAGGAATTCTGATACAGTCCTCATACAAAGGTTTAGAATATTGGTGCAGCCGTGGAAAAGCAGAATCTTTCTCCTTCTCCCCATCTATCAGGGAATTATGACAAAGTTAAACAATGTCTCAGCTAATTCCTTATTTATTCCTTATCTGCCAAGTGCTTGACCCAGACTCCTTGGCTTTTACTGCAGTCCCTGGGACTGGCAGGGTCAGTCCTGTCCCAGCCCATGCAGGCAAAAGCCATTTCTACCAAGCCAGACAGCAAAAAGTTTCAAGTCTTCTGCCAAGCAAACACAGTCCCTGCAGAGGAAATCAGGGGTTCAAAGGAAAGGTATTTGTGATTCCCACAGCTCTTGAGATGATGCCTTACCTCCGTTGCAGTTCTTGTACTTCTTGCTCTGGCCGTGCAGGACCAGTGCAAACACCACCAGCAGGATGAGGATGAGGCTTGAGAGAGCCATGACCAGCAGAAACCACCACTCCTCATAGAAAGGGGCTTCTGTTTGTGCTGAAAGAGCAAAAAACAAATAACAGCTCCTCTTCATGCCCCTTTAAAGGTTTCTCTTGTTCCCCACAGTGAACGATGGCTCTGCAGTGGTGCTCAGGAGAGAGGGCTCAGACTCTTGAGGGGCTTGCTGACCCTTCTCAGATGGCAGAGAACAGGAGCATATCACAGCTCCAACACAGAATCCCAGGATGGTTTGGGTTGGAAGGGACCCTAAAGCTCATCCAGTGTTACCCCTGCCTTGGGCAGGGACACTTCCACTATCCCAGGTTGCTCCAAGCCCCATCCAGCCTGGCCTTGGACGCTTCCAGGGATGGGGCAGCCACAGCTTCATCTCCACAAACACCTTTCATACTCCTGGAGCAGCTCCAGAGACCCTTAGCTAAGAAGTTATCACCAGGAGAAGGAAGGCAGGTTCTTCCCACAGCTCTGCACAGCTACATTTCTTGACCATGGCAGACTTAGCACTCCTGGGTCAAGGGAACCACTGATACATGTGCCATGATCCATGATTATTCCACTTTTTGGGAGGCTTACCTTGCCAAAATGCTGTTCAGTGGGTCTTTGAAAAATACAGCTAGTGCCAGGGAACAGAGTACACTTGGTTCAGTGTCTTTCAGTACCTCCATTAACTCCAGCTTCCAACATTCACTGCTGCTGTATATCACTCCCCCATGCACTGAGCCAAGCCTGATGTGCAGCACAGGGGTAACAATTCAATTGCCTGGATTTGTGCACTCTCAGGTCATTTCACCCCGTTTGACCTCAAGTGAAAACACAAAATGACACTAACTTCCTTTCCCTTTGCAGAGCTACCTTGCCAGTCTTGGTTTAAAGTAGTAAGTGCTGTTGTTTTCTTGCAGTGATATTCTCTTTGTCCTCCCTCGAGCTCTCTCAGCTTTGGGAAAAGTGCAGCTTCTGAGCAGAAGCCAGCAGCTGATATAATTTCCCTGTGGTCCTGAGGTGGAACACCACCTGGCAGGAATGAGTGATGCCAGGAGAACAACTCAGCCTCTCACTATCACCAAACCCTCCTTCCCTCTCCCCCTGACTGTCCCAAGCCTGATCTGAATAAAAGTCTGTTTTAAGCCTGATGATACGAGCTCAAATTTGTTCCAGGTCACTGGGTATTCTGCAGCAGGGAAAAGCAGCCACACTCTTTCTTTGCTAGGAGGCCAGTCCAGGCCAATAAAATCCTAGAGACAAACTGCACAAGCCATGCTGGGCTGAGCAGATTCAGGGCAATTTATACCTCCCTGTGCCAGCTGAAGTGGCCAGCCTAAAATGCTTTATACTTTTATGACTGTGAATCTCAATGGAAGCCTCTTACTTTCATACAGCAATTTGAGAGGAACACTGAAGCATCAAAAAGAGGTGAATTAAATAGTTCTGTTCAAGTGGAGAACTTACAAACAAGCAGTTTATTTATAGAAAGCTTCACAAGGATGCATGCCCTGCTTCAGAGGAATAATGTCTTCGAGCAAAGGAAAGACTGACATGATTGCTGGTCCTTTACACTGTTACAGCCCCTGTGAAACCCCAGACAGGAAAAACACTGACTCTTGGTGTTTGAAGTGGGCTGTCCATGCCCTTGTCCTGAAGAAGAAAAGCAGGGGTAGCACTCACAGGAAATCCATGGCAGCTCTCATGGGGTAAGTGGTTAATTGTGTCAGGACAAGTGCAGCAGCCACCATGGTGAGAGCAGCACTTGCTACTCCTGCCTGCTGGGGAGTTGTTGAATGGTGTTCCTGCCTTTCACTGGAGCAGCAAAGAGATAAAAGCCACTCCAGATACTGGAGCACTGCCAGGTTCTCAGGACTCTCCAGAATTTTTTAATCACAAACCCACTTTATCAGGTTCTTTTATTCCCTTTGTCTTTGCTGACACAGCAAGGATGAAACCTATGCCTCAAAAGCAACCTGGAGTAGAGCAGGGGGAAGAGGAGACCCAGCAAAACCTCCCCAAGGACAAGGTCAGGCACTGCAGTGCCCAGCCCAGGCAAGCTGAGAGGAATTTGATTTTCAAGGTACTCAAATCCCTTCAGAAAATCAGAGGGTTGTGCTGCTCACAGGGATTTGGGAGCACATTTAGGTCATAGCCCTGCTTATTTGGAGTAAGCACAGGAGAGCAGGGAGAGTGGGAAGAGCTTTGGAGCATCACCAGCAAGCTGTTCTGGTGGAGGGGGACTGCAGGAATCACACTGGAGCAGGACTGCCAGCACAAGGGATTATCAGAAATAACGTGAAACTGCACCTCTGTATTTGTGAGAGCTAAATACAAAGTAACACAGAAAATGTTTATCATAGTCCAGAGTAAAAAGGAAAAAAAAAAAAAGAAAGCAGAGTGAACGAAAAACAGACTTGGAATGGAGAAAAAGCAAACAAATTGTAGACTCTGCAAATTAGTCATGACAAGAGATCTGACATAAACACTATTTATGAGTAGGTTCTTTATCAAGCTTAAAAATAGCACATGCACATTTCTCCTCTTGAGAATCAAACATACTGTAATTTCAAACCTTAATTCCCCACTGTATGACTCCAGTTTTATCCTAAAACAAGTGAAAACAAGCCACTCTTGATAATTTGCTGCAACTAGAGAGTCTGGTTTGTGTTTTTTCCCCCTCTTCTCCCTCAGCCTTGGGAAATTCAATTGAAAAAGACTTAAAAAAAAATCCAGGATTACCTGATACTGCCACAGAAGGAACACTGGGCTCTCCATAGCCAAATTCGTTGACAGCCACCACCCGGAATTCGTAGGTGACGCCTTGTCTGAGCTTGTCCAGCCCCACGGTGTAGGAGGTGGCACTGCGAGGGATGTCCTTCACAAACATGTCCCAGAGCCCCTCATCTAGGAGAGAAATGGCATCAGCTGTGAGCCCTGGCACTCCAACCAGCCCAGGGAGAGAGTTGGTCACTGATGTGTGCTGCAGCCACAGCACACACTCACCTGGAGCTGCCCTGCCACACACACGGCGACAGAACGCCCTGCAAGCCCCATCTGTCAGTGCATTCATTCAGGGTGGCATCTCTTCATAGCCCACATGAAGTCTCTAAAATCAGCACCCACATGGACCTGAGCTGGCTGGAGCAGCTCCACTCCTGAGTGGGTAAGGTCACCCATCAGCACATCTGTCATTTGACAGATCAGGTGAACCCAAGGCTGCTTTAATGAGTCCTAATCACAAACGTTTTGCTTGCTTTTACATTGCAAAATTTGCTTTGTTGTTGAAGGACTCAAGTGAGGCTTGGACTAATGTAAGTCCTGGGAGGCACAATGGCCTTGTGTGAACTGGTGTCCCTGGAGTGCTGCTTGCAACAATTTTGTGTCCTTTGCATCAGAGCTGGTGCTGCACTCTGTGCTCTGCAGTTATAAACAGAAATGAGTTTTGTTCATTTTTATAAAGCTGTTGAAGTTAGAAGCACAATGCCACTCTGATGGGAGCATTTCAGTATGGTAATCTTGGCTCTCCACAGTCATAATGACATTAATCCTGATTCACATCCTGACCAGGAACCATTCCCATGCCTGATCCACACCTGTAACCACACATTCACTTGACTGCAATGGAATGAACTTTCAACAAGATGGATGCTGGTAATAGGAGGAACAAAACCAACTATAATTAAAAATACCACTCAAAAATGTTGAGGACAGAAATCAAACATTAATCTGACTGTGTAGCTTCCCAGTAAAAATTGGTGCCCAGAATTTCTGCTGAGAAAATTTTATCTCTGTCTACACGTGTGGCCAAACCCTCAGCTCTCCTACCCAGCGTAACTCTCACAGACCTGACCCCACAAGCATCCCATTGGGCTTTTACTTGTAGCTATCAAAGCTGTTCCAACAATACCTATTTTTCTCTCCATGTCCCACAGCAGTGGGAATAGGATGATAACCTCTCCACAGACACCACTGCAGTGTGGGAGCTGCCTGCTTTGACAGACAGCCGTCTGCTCCAGCAGCAGCAGGACTTCTGCAGCTCGAGGTGTTAGCAAGGCAACAATAAAGCAGGAGCCTGCAGTGTTACCCTCAGTGACTCGTTCTGCTGCTGCAGTGTGAGGCAGGAATCCATCCTCATTTGCTTTACCTTTACCTGAGTGTAACCTAATTGGAGTCACCGCAGCGATTGCAGAGCTGTGCTGGTGTGACAGAGCGAGATCTGGCCCCCAGCCTACCCCTGTGCCACAGGGAATAGCAGCAAAGATGGATTGATTAACACTGCAGGTGCATTTCCATGCGAATGTTTGAGCTTTGGCACCAGTAAATGTTGGCTCGGTGATTTGCACCGTGCTGCACGTCTGGTGACACACACAATGAGTAACAGCCCCCAAATTACAGCTTTTCTGGTCAGGAGGATTGGCAGTCTCAGTGGATGCAAAAAAAGCAGGCTGGAATGTTATTGTTCCAGCTGCATTTGAGAAACACCAAAGAACAATAAAAATAGGTAATTTTCCTGCCACGCTTAAAACTTGGACCAATACATTATTCACCAGCATGATCAGACTATAATGAAGTTATCATAATGTACCATTGTTATGTATTAGCTGGGTATTACAATGGCTGTAAAACATGAGATAAAATATTGACTTCCCTTTTACAGGGCAATAGAAGCCGAGATTATTTCTACCACATAAAGTTACAACGTAATAAAAAGGGAGTTTGGGATTTAGTTTCTCTGAAGAGGGTGGAGTGAGGGATGCATTTTCAAAGTTGGATTGTTGCAGCCACCGACACTCAGAAGATGCATCTCACGACTGTAAAATATTGCCATATTTGCTAGAATTGCCTAAGCTTTCATAAACACATTTGTAAACAGCAATAAGAGAATTTGAGCCCATTGTGAATTGTCTGAAAAGCAATTTGTTTGCATTCAAAGCCACTTAAATAGGGGAAGAAAAAGCAACAATAAAAGTGAATGTTCAGCACTCATTACAACAAACACAACTGTTCAGACACACACTTTCTCAAACCTATCAGGGTGCACAGTGCAGAAAACCCAACAGACCAAGGAGTGTAAATTTAACTGCTCTGTGAAGCTTGCAGTAAGTTGGGAAAACCACCCCTGAGAGGTCAGCGTTGCATTTCCTCCTCTCTGTCCCCTTGGCTGTGGTGGTGCTGGTGGTGTGGGGCAGCAAAGGATGCTGGTGGATGTTTCTTCAGAGGAATTTCTGTCTCACAGAAACTCAGAGATGTTCTGGTTGGTGGCCGTGTAGTCACTGGCCCATCTCCCTTTCATTCACTAAAAGAATCTTTGTCAAAATTTTCTTTTTTTCCCCTGGGGTGGGACTGTCAGTGCTGAGTTAATGGTTGGACTTGATGATCTTGGAGGTCTTTTCCAGCCTTTATGATTCTAAACTGGGACCCAGCTCATTATCCCTGGGGTCCCAGCGAGGTGCTGATGCAGCTACAGTGCTCAGAATCTGCACAGTGACATCCTGGCAACAGAGATCTCCTACATCTTCCCCACTGCTGACCCCTATGCACAGCACAGCCTGTGGCTTCCCAAGCTCTGGCCAACAAGATTTTTAATTCCAGAGCCTCAAATAATTTATCTTATATCCATCTGGAACATCCAGACCCCTCTTTGTAGATGATTATCACAATCAGATATATCTGAAGTAAAAAATCACTTTATTCCAGTCATAAACTTTGAGATTAAATATTGAACACGCACATTCCTTCACTGCACCTCTCCCCCCACCCTCAAAACCAGGTGTGCTCTAAATGTTAGAAGTTCAGCTGAAAGGGAATTCATTAGAAGGCCATGTGTGATAGCAAAGGCTGGCCTTTAAGTTCAGTAGAAAATCGTTACTGCACCATACACAGCATTTTCCACTCAGGTTAGGGGGGAAGATGCACATGCTGTGGCTGGCACATCAGCTGGGTGTTAACTCTTAGAAACCACTGGGGAGGGCAAGGTTTGCAACTCTTCACAGGGCTCAGAGAGACAGAGGAAGGCTGCTCTTGCTTTTTCTTTTCAGTCCCATCTTCATTCCCCACTGCCTTTCACTGGGCACTCAGCCTCTTAAACAGGTAGAAGAGAGAACACTCCTTTAAAAAGAAATATTTTTCTTTGCTCCTTATTTCTCTCCAGTTTTCCCAGCTCCATCCTAACTCCTGCAGACGGGAGATTTGCTCTTCACCTCCCAGCCTTGATGCCTCTGTCCCATCTGAGCTCGAGGTTCAGGCATGGGGAGAGGATCTGAGTGATGGGGAAGGTGAAGCCACCTCTGCTGTGTCCAGCCCACGTTGAGAGGAGCTGCTCTGGGGGCCAGCCTGGTGTCACAGCCATTAATCAGGGTCTCCACACTAAACCAAGCTGCCACTCAACTCCACTAAATCCCA
The DNA here is from genome assembly GCF_009819885.2 of Catharus ustulatus. Classification (NCBI taxonomy): domain Eukaryota; kingdom Metazoa; phylum Chordata; class Aves; order Passeriformes; family Turdidae; genus Catharus; species Catharus ustulatus. Next base: position 12,937,603 of record NC_046236.1, on the reverse strand, counting down.
CTGACATCCCAGGACATGGAGAGCCATCAGTGATTTGGGTTTTAAACACCAGCCCTCCCCTCTCAGAGCAGGAGAGCTGGGCCATAAAGCTCCCTCCTAATTACACATTAGAAGGTTTATGAGGGGAGAAGCTGCTGAGAGTTAAGGCTGAACACCACCGGTGTTCCTCCTACAGAGGACACAAGGAAAACGTGGCTGTGTTTGTCAGAGGCACAGGGCTGGATTATCATGCAAAGCAGTGGAAGGACAAGAATGGGAAGTGAAGGCTGACAAACTGTCAGCCCCGCTGTGTCCTCGCCAGCAGAAGCGAAAAAGGCCCCGTGGCAGATGCCAGGGATGCAGCTGCACCCTTCACTTTGAATTTACTGACTTCTGCTGGTTCGTGTCCATGTCTGACACTGCGCTCCCTCATTTGGTTAAAAATAAATAGAAAAGGAAGAAAACAGAAAAACACTTCTCAAGACACCAGAAAGGAAACTAAAGTGAGAGCTGCCCTTCAGGGCGTGGGAAGCAAAACCCAGCATTTATGAGGTAGACAATTCCCTCTCCAAGTAGATGGGTTCTTTCCTGAAATGTCTGTTGCCTTCATGGAACTCATCACCTTGAAAGCTGGACAGGGACTTTATACAAGGACATGGAGTGATGGGGGGAATGGCTTCAGGCTGCCAGAGGGCAGGGATAGATGGGATATCAGGGAGAAATTCCTCCCTGTGAGGGTGGGGAGATCCTGGTACAGCTGTCCAGAGAAGCTGGGGCTGCCCCATCCCTGAAATCGTCCAAGACCAGGTTGGATGAGGCTTGGAGCCATCAGGTCTAATAGAAAATGTCCCTGCCCATGGCAGGGGGTGGAACTGTCTGATCTTTAAGGTCCCTTCCAATCCAGACCATTCCATTTAGCTGCAATTCTTTTCCAGCTGTCTGACATCATCCCTTGCTTGGGAAAAGCACACAGAGTCCAAAATTGTGGTGGGGAGAGGAAGCAGAAAAGGAAATCTCCCTCTACTTGTCCTGGGTCAGGGAGGCTCTTCCTGAGGTGCCAGAGGCCAGGAATATGTGTCATTTTTGGATGTGGTTTAGTGGTGGACGCGGCACTGTTTGGTTTATGGTTGATGACCTTGGGGGTCTTTTCCCATCTAAATGATTCTGTGAGGCAGATTGACCCAACACCCCCAGGGCTGCTCTGCACAGGCTGATCCATGGCTGGAGCTCTCCTGGGGCAGCTCCACATCCAGGTGCACTCCTGAAATTTGGATCCCCAGGGTGTCTCATAAACCCCTCCCTTGCAGGGAAGGCAGCTCGGGGTGAGACTGCTGGGAATGCTCAGGCCACATGCCCACCACTAAAGCACAGTGACAGGAACCTCTGGATGTCACCTGCAGGTGAGAAAATAGGGGTGAATCCATCCCTGCATCCCTCCCAGCAGCACTGGGAACCTTAACACTGCTGTGCCATTTGTCTTGTGCTCTGTATGTAAAAGCTGAGGGCACAATCTATTCCCCATTCCTCAGCCAGCCCAGCTGATGTCTGGGGAGCACTTACAGTGGCACAGACAGAGCCTGCTTAATTGCATTTCTTGTAATGCACAAAGAGCTAAACTGGAATCCATTTCTCCAAGGACAGAGAAGTTGAAGGAAAAGAAAAACTTCTTCTGTTTCTGTAATGTCTTCCTCTAGCACAGATCACTCTGGAAAAAATATTGGTTTGCCTGCCTCATCCCTGTGTGTGAGTGCACTCAAAATGCAGAGGAGGTAGTGAGCCTGGTCACCTTCCATAAAGCCAGCAGAGAAACAGGGAAATCAAATGAGCAGTCTCAGCTGCCTGCTGCCACCATTGCTAAACCAGCAGGGCAGCAGAGCCCTGGGAGACACAGCAGGGCTCCGAAAAATTCAAAGGGAAGTGACAAAAGGGAGTAAGGTTTGCCATTTCTGACAGAAAGCCATCCTCCTACTCTGATGGAAGAGTCTTGGCAGGGAGCTACAGCAGGGAAAATGAGATGATACAGCATTTAACGTTTGGGGTAATGAGGCCTATAATAGATGACACTTGAGACGTGAAACACTAAGGTAGTGGTATTGCATTTAAATATTGGCAACATGCTAAAGCTTTTCATCTGTCTGCTCAACGCCCCTTTTTTGACCTCAGAAGGATAAAAATCTTTTCCTTTCTTGATTTTATGTGAAGAGCACAAGTCAACTGCTCTTCTCTTGGAACAACTCCTTAGAAACAAAGGTTGCTCCAATCCACACTCTACTACCTGTATAAATCAACATGCAAAAGCAAATTCTTAGAATGCTATTAAAACAGGAGCTGCTCTGAATGGCCAGCCCTGAGAGGAGGAATTAGTTCCCTGCTTTTGTTAAGCTCGTAATTCAGATTTCAGACTCTTCCGTGCAGAGATGAGGAAGAAAAGCAGCACAAGAGAGGAAGGAAAGAATTCCAACGCTTGGGTGGAATAAGCAAATCTTCCAATTAGTCTGTCTCCTCTCCTGGATCACATTTCACGCTTCCTACAGCTGCAACCAGAACGAAGGATGAGAATCCAGCATACAAATGCCTAGTTCATTTGCTACAGCAGCATGAATAGGATTAAAATAATCTGAAGAGGAATTAAATGCCTCAACAGTCAGGTTGCAAGAACAGAGAATAAGACCTCTTGTGTGCATTTCCAGGATCAGTGGAGTGGGGCCAGCAGAAGTGACCCAGGGTTAATGCAGCTCAGACCTGCCTTGGAGGGACTGTTTTCTTCCTGCTCAAAAGGAGTGGGCCCCAAATCCTACATCCTTGGCCATGAGCTGTGAAATGTTTGTTCACATCCAATGGGTGGATGAGTCTCCAATGTCACCACTCACATGAGCTGGATTTCCAAGCTTGCAGACAATCTGTACATGGGCTCCAGGCTTCCCCCTAAAGCACTCTCAAAAATACTCACAAAAAACCTTCTGGGGGAAATCACTGCTAAGTGATTTTAAATGATCAGGTTTGGTTTAACTTGTTACCTAACAATGCTGTTCAAATAAAAAAAAAAACATTTCTACCTCTGAAGAGAAAAGGACAACTCAAAAAGCTGATGTAGGTGAAATAAAAGCACAGTAGTGTCATGCCTCTAATTAAAAGCAAACTTGATCACTCTGGGAAGCCCCAGTGCTTTGAGAAGGTATGTATTTCCCTTGCTTTTATTTTGAAAACAATTGTCAAGTTAAATGCCAGAAGTAAGAAATAATTTTTAGGGTCAGAGCAGAGCCTCACTACAGCAAATTCTATCAGATGCAGGTATGGAAATCTGCATCTTCAGAGATGACCTCAATAATTTTCCTGCTGGTCTGGTTAAATATAATTAAAATTATTGGTTTTAAATGCAACCTTACGTTCAAGACACAAACAAGCCTCTATATAATCAAACAGATAAGCATTCATCTAATCAATATATAATTAAGCAGTGTTCAAGCACCTAGAAGTGAAAAAGAAAGAACCAGCAGCCAAGATGGTTATGTCAAGTATAAATCATGTCTAATTTCCCTCTGTGACAGAGTAGCAGACCTTGTCAATAGAGGAGAAAGAGCAGACATCATCTATCCTGACTTCAGCAAAGCTTTTGAGTTGGTGACATTCAAACACGGCCCACGTGGAACAAGGAGCTGGTGGATGTATCACCAGCTGGAAACCTGTACCCAGAGAGTGTTATCAGCATTCCCTGTCAGGCTGGAGGGAACTTATCAGGGGAGATTACACAGGGGCCTGGCAGCACTCACTGGCTCTCCTGAGTGACTTAGTTCCCAGGAAATCTGTGCTTTTTGAATTTGCAAGGGGTACCAAGCTGCGAGCAGGCTGGAGCACACACTGACTTTTAAAATTACCTTGTCCAAGTGGGGGAACATTCTGGAGAAAAGCAGAGAGCAGCTTATCTAAGATGCAAATCCCAGAAGCAAAGGAGTTCTGGGAAAGCACCAAGAAAAATGTGGTGATGGGGAATTCCTTCCCCTGCCTCAACACCCTCCCTGCAGAACAAATGGGGGAAGAAATGTGTATGTGCTGCTGAAGCCCTGGCCCTATTATTAACATTAAAACAGTAATTAGCTGCTGTGCTCTGCTGCAGAAGGAGACAGATTTCTATCTGTGGTCCTCAAAACACAGCTCGCAAATACTTATTAGTCCTTGCTCTTGAAAGATGCTGTAAGCATTTAAATGAGTTTTAATTATTAACTATATTAGCTCATCTGTTGGATGATTTTCCAGTGATGTAGCACACTGAAAGCCAGAGTAGTCGGGGTAATTTTCTGTGACTACTCCTAAAGAGGAGAAAATATGCTAAACCACATAATAAACTAGTAACATCTTAATACTGGCTGGAAACACATTCTCTCACAAAATCCCATTACCTTACTGGAATGACAAACAACCTCTCAATTTCAGCAGGGACTGAAGGAAGAGAACTGATGACATCAAACTCCCTGTATTTCCCAGGGCTTACCTGAGGGTCTTGCCTCTATAATATAGCCAGTTGTGGGTTTTTCTCCTGAATCTCCCTCAGTCCATTGCAGTGTCAGCCCAGAAGCAGATTTTGTCACCAGGATTTCCTGAGGGGAGCCAGGAGACCCTGAAGGAAGAAAAGAGACTAGCTAATGAAGGTGGCATTAAACTGCAGCATGAATTGCTTCTGTTGAGAGAGGGGAAAAATTATCTTGCAGTGTTGGTCAACAAATATGCAATATAAACCAGCTCTATGAGCTACTGACCTGATTTTTTCACTAGCTCCAGTACCAGCAGTTACCTGTCAATGGGGTTTACAGGTCATAGGATCATAGAATACCCTGAGTTGGAAGGGACCCACTGGGATCATCAAAATCCAGCTCATGGCCCTACAGGAGATAGTGATAACAAGGCAAGAGGAAAAAGGACTCCCATTTTACCCACTGCCACTCCTATGTCCCATTTCAGAGCTGAAAACAGCCTGTGAGGTTCATGGAGAGATTCCTAGGGACAGGCACTGCCCATTGGCTTGGGAAGATGCCATGGCCATGTTAGAAAGGATTCCTGGTTACTGATCTGTGGTGGGAGAGTTGGACTGTGGAAGTGGGAAACAAAAATCAGAGCTGTGGCCACTGCACCCATGCTCTGTGACTCACCTGACAGGTTGGTATCACTGGAGGGCATTTACCTTGTTGGATTTTCTGTTTATCAAAGTCACTGATCAAATAAGAAAACAGCTCTTTGGGTCCAGGCACTGAACCAAGCAGGGAACATTGCCCTGCAGCTGCTCTTGACACAGCAGGAGATCCACAGATCTTTCTCTCTGCATAAGCCAGCGTGTCAGGAGAGAACAATTGTAAATTCTTTCTGGTTTTACATCCAGGAATCTCTGCTGGTTTCAGCAGCTACTCCAGTTCTGCCTCTGTACAGAGCAGTACAGTCAGAATTATGCACTGCACTGGCAGGCTGCAGCTCAGAAATCCCTGGCTGGCCTGTTTGCATTATGATTTATTTACAGTGTTTTGTTTATTCACATTAGACTTCTAGATTTCAGGGAAAAAAGGAAATGTTGTGAAACGCACAGAATCACATCCTGTGACTCAGCTTCTCCTTGGAACCGGAAATTCATGGGAAGCCCTGAGTGCACCATTCCCTGCTGGTGCCCTGTGTTTGTAGAAGTGATGTGTGACTTGTGATTTGCTTTTATAGTCGCCCTCACCTTCTGCTGGCCCAGCTGTGATGTTGGCTTGCAGCTCAGGTCCATAGGCGATGGTTCGGGCTTGCACTCGGAATAAATAGGTCATGCCCTTGGTGAGATCCCGGACCTTGAGCCAGCGCTGCCAGTTCCCCTTAATGTCCACAGTCACCACCTTGCTCACCCCTGCAACAGCCACACAGATAAAAAAAAATAAGGGGAAATTTCAATGCAAAAATAGAAATCAAGTGGAGCTTATTGCATCTAGATGGTAAGTAAAATCATCTAACAGTTTGCTAAGAAAGTATTTCTTACAATTAGCCGGAGTTTAAGTAGTGATAATAGGCAATTTTCAGCACTGATAAGTATAATTAGAGTTTAAGCTTGATAAGTGGGTACTGACAAGGAAAAAACCTTATAACACAACTGGGAAATTACCAAGAGACTACATGTAACTTCACTAATTATTCTGGGAAGAAAGGAAGAGGTAAATGAAGAGGAGTGCACATTCCAGATTGCTTCCCAAGCAAGCATTTCTCCATTGCTGCTTCCCCAAACAACCTGCAACGTGGTCTGGAGGAGGAACAAGGGCCAGGTTTGTTCCACCCATCTCATCCTGCTGTATCCACCATCCCCATGTGGATCCAGAGTGAAGGATGTGCAGCTCACCAGGACCTTGGGGTTACAAATGCCATGGCAACAGGGGATGCAACCAAAGCACTGGGAGCTTGAGCAAGGCTGGAGCTGTGACTTGTGTTTCACTCTTCCCATTCTCTCAGAATTTTCCTTACAGGGATCAATTAAAATCAGGGTTGTTCCCTTCACCAAGGTTCATAGCTAGTTCCACCTTTAGGTTCTCAAGGCTGCATAAAGGACCAAGGGGCAATGAGTGGTTTGAAAATAAAAATCTGTCTTTCACTGAAATTTTCTAGAAGGAAGTCAACAGAAAGAATTTGATTTATAGAAGATTTGACAGAATAAAAAGTTCAAATTTAGAGAGTTTTTCTGGTGGTTTTTTGGGTCTGTATATGTACATGACACATTTCAAACCAAGAAGGTAGGAAGTAGGAGAAGGTTTTTCCCACTAGAAACGGCTGCTTGCTAGTTTATCTTTCCAAAAAACACAGAAGGAAGATGTTTTCAATCCAGATGCTTACTTTATGCAAATCAAGATGATGCTTTCAGTTTTAATCACTTAAATAAAGAGTAATGTCCAAGTGATTTTTGTTCAAAGTTTTACTCCAGATACAATTTATAACTCAGGGAATCTTTCCTTGGCTAACAAGGATGCAGTAAAAGTGCTCCCTCCTTCCACAGGTGAACTATTTCATTTCTCTGAGACAATTCAGGAGGCATTTGTCATTTTCAAGTTATGTTCCAAAAAAACCCACAAAAACAACAAAAAAACTGTTGAAAAAGGCTCTGGGGCAATTTTGTTGTCTATTATTGTGTAAAACATAACAGTGTAAAGCTTAAACAATAAAAGGTCAAGCAGGGATAAGACTGTGCTAAAGAACAGATCACTGCTGGAAAGCTTGGAAAAATGGGCAGGAGAGTGTGGCTGCTGAGTGGGAAGGTAGAAGATGTCACCAGGGAGGATGCTCAGCCAAAAATCAAGGATGGGTGGAAAGTCAAAATATGAATGAGAAAAGCTCCAAAAGAGGGTCCCGTCCATCCAGATGTGTGGGTTCTACCCCCACAGGGGCCATTTATTTAAGAGCTGGATTTGATGATCCATGTGGGTCCCTCCTAACTTGGAATATTTCTGAATCAGTGAAAATGATGGCATCAAGGAAAGGATTCTTTTCCATGGCAGGAGAATAAATATGTTTACTGAAAGAAAAATGTTGGCACAAGAATGAATGGTGAGTGAAGACTAAATTTAGGCAAATATTTTGCATCTGAGGAAGATCTCTCCATAATCTTCCTGCTCACATCAGAAATCTTCCAGAGGGGAAGGAGAGACAAGCTGGAGTCAGGGGCAGCACAGGCAGAGGTGGGGAAGAGAAGAAAAGGCAACAAAGGTTCTGAAGGATGTTAAGTCAAATACATGCAGAGAAAACATGATCTGACACTTCCATATTTTCAAGGGGAAAATTCTTGAATACTGTGTAGGAATGAAAAAAAGGGAGGAAATGCCTGACCAGCCTGAACCTCCTGCATAACCTGTGCACATTTCTTGGTCAGAATTAGAAATGCTTCCCGTATTAGCTCTTTGTGCTCAGACCTGCCAGCCATAAAGGCTGACAGTGCTTTTATTCTGGTGTTTTCAGTCCTGAGTTTAACTTTCTCTGTGCATGAGACATGGATATTCAGACAATATAGATCATTATTCCTTACAGGAGAAGCAAATACAAGTGATTGATATCCTTATTTCTTTGGAAAAGAGTTTAAAATGGATTGGCAATGGCTGAAATTACTCTCCCTCCTGTCATGCTGCCAAAGCTGGACATCCTATTGAACCATTGGCAATCTACCAGGAATATAAAAATATTAATAAGGCCATCCACAAACTATGTCATCTTTTCTAATTCACCTTTGCAATGAATTTACATTTGTTTTCAGAGAAACTGCCAAATCCTTCTCTGTTGCTGTTCTGGCAAATTAAGTTGTGGCCAGCACATTGTTGTGGTTTAACTGAACTCTGGGGCTGGGTTAAAAATTCTGCCTGAAAACTCCGTGGGAAGAGGCACAACCACAGCTCTGTCCTGTCACCCTCCCTGTCATAGCAGAGGTGCTGCCACTGATGACCAGCACATTTGATGCCTGGGCAATCTCTGTGATAACAGAAGTGACACATGATGTGATAAGCAACACAAATGTGCCTGACAACTATTCTGGGATGGAGCCTACTCAGCAGTTTCAAAGGCAGTGTGTGGAGACAATCAGGCACTCCCAGGCTGAGCTTCCTCCTCGCCCAGACCAGGTAATGACGGCTGTAAAATGACTTTTCAAATCACACAGACTATAGTTTGTGCAAGAAAATGAGAGGAGACAGGACAAAAGCTATATTCCACAATATTATGGCTCGCTGAAGCGTTTTGGCAAAAGTGGAATTGTTTTATTTACCCTTTGCCACCTGGCTTCTCTCGGAAAACAGCAGAGAGCAAGTAGGAAATTGGGCAGAGATGAAAGGTCCTAGAGTCCTATTGTGCCATTTCCCATGAATATGTATGATCAGAGGTCTTTCTTACCCTGGACAGGAGCCAGAGGCTCGTAGACGACTCGATAACCCTGCAGGACTCCATTTGCTGCTGTTGGCTCTCCCCAGGACACGTTGAGGGTAGTGCAGGTGATTTCAGAGAAGGCCAGGAAGCTGGGAGCACTGGGTGCTGGAAGGATTGCACACACATTGAATTGCAGCAGCAGCAGTCCATCTGATATACATATATATTATAAAACATTGCTTTATTTGCCCAGCCTAAATCGAAAGGAAACAAGCTGAGAATGGGATTTGTCAGTTGTACCTAAATGTCCTGTAATCAGTCAGAAATGCAGCCTGTCCTAAAAATACAGCCAGTCAGCTGCAAAACTGAACCTGCACAGCAGACAAGGAGATAGGGCACAGAAAGGAAGGGTCCTCAGAAGGAGGAGCCACCTCCTCTTCACAGCCACCACCAAGGGCATTGCCTTCACCCTGTGCCAGAGCACTCCCAGCCCATCCAGCGCAGGGACTGCTCAGCCTCACTGGGAGGCTGCTGATCCAGCTGTAAAAAAAACCACAAAACAGGGAGGAATTCTAAAAAGCTTGCTAATTTTCTCACAGGACCATCAAGGCAACTTCCAGGCACTGGAGATGAGTTCCTTCTGAATTCCAGATGTGGCAGCAGAAACCACAAACAGAACCACAGACTGTTCAGGTTAGGGACTGGCCCTTCTGCCATCCCATTCTCATTTCAGCTGCATCACTCCCTTTCCTCACACTCCACTCATTTGGCACTTTTAAAATTCAGCTTCCAAGACCCCGACAACGCCAATCCAAACAGCAGTGCCCTCCTGCACGCCCCCACTCCCCTGGGCTGTGCAGGGTGGGCAGGACAAGGTCCTCACCTGCCTGGTGGGTCCTGCCTGGGGCAGGGCTGCTGCGGGGGCCGTCCCCAGCCGCGTTGAAGGCGGAGATGCACACCAGGTACCGCGTGTGGCTCGTCAGGTTCTTGAGCCGCACGCTCGTCTCGGGCAGGAAAAGAACCTTCACCTTCTCCGTGTCGTTCAGGGCGTCGCTCTCCCAGTAATAGATCTGTTGGGACAGCCAGAGAGAATCCCTGCGTTATTAAGGTTGGAAAAGCCCTCTAAGATCATGAGTGCAAACATCAACCCAACCCCCAGGTTTGTCACCAAACCGTGTTCCCAAGTCCCACATCCACTCGCCTTCAGAGACTTCAAGGTTTGGTGATTCTATCACCTCCCTGGGCAGCCTGCTCCCCTGCCTCACCTTCTTTCTGGGAAGAATTTTTTCCTAATATCTAATCAGAACCTCCAGTGGCACAGCTGGAGGGCATTCCCACTCATTCTATCACATGTTTTAATATATCCTACACCTAGAAGATATTTGGCCACTGCAGCTACAAAACAACCAGAAGGACAGTGCAGTCCTGCCCTGGACTCCACTGTTAGCTGGGATACTCAGGGTTTTCAGCACATGCCAAATCTTTTCCTTAGCAAATTCCCCTGAGTCCAGTGACTATGTAGCTGAGTACATCACTCAAAAACAGAGCAAAGGCTGAAGAATATGGCTTAATGACAGCAGGTATGAGCTGCCAGGATTCAGTGAGGTCAATCTAAACACTCCCTGCAATGCAAGCTGCCTGTCAGCACTGGCATCCTGACACACCCTGATGGTCCATAAGTCCCCTTTGCACACACAGCAGTCACACCACTGGTGTTCACAGCACAGCCAGGAAAATGCCCTCTTGAAGAGGGTAAAAAAATTCTCCCTAAAATTCCTTGAGGTGCTTTTCCCCCTTCTTCCATTACATAATTTTTACCCTGATGCCATAAACTGGGCTTCGGAGAAGTTGTTTCCAAGCGGAAAATTGGTGCCAGCCCTACTTATTGGACAGGCCTGGCAGTGAGAGCATTACAACAGGCCAAAGCAAGCCAGAGAGCTGAGAGAACAAGCCAAGGCAGGACTCCACCTTGGCTCTCCAAGCCAAGCTGCTGAAGCCATCTATATATGTACAAAAGGGAAAGGACAGGGATTGATATATAGGGATGCTTGTTGCTGCCAAGAAGGGATGCCAGATTATTCACATTGGCTTGGCTTTCCTTCACTTATGGATCTAAATTCATGGAGAGAGGCAGAGCCAGACACTGAACCCAAGCCAAGCTCCAGTGTTTGTAGACTTGCCCATTCCCACTCTCTGAGGGTCCATTCTCATGCTGGAGATGCTGAGCAGCGTGTCTCTGCAACGTGCTCATCTCCTGCAAACCAAAGGCAATTAATACTCTGATTTAATTTTGTTAAAGTTAAGGAAATGAAGCAATGCTTCCAAAATCTGACCTGGCTCAGGCTTCCAGCTGGGAGAAAGTTCTGCTCTTCCTAAAGGCTTGTAGCATTTGATGGAGGGAGAGTTCAGTTAATTTTCTTCAATACATTTCTTGCCCCCAGCTCTTGTGTATCTGTGTTGCTTTTTGGAGCAGATATGTTGCCTGCTTAAGTGGAGCTGCCTCCTTATCTGCATTCCCTGTTTCCCCATGCTCTCCTTCTCCATAAATAACAACATACTCTCCCTTTTCTCTCCTCCCCCCTCCCAATCTCATTCTCTTTCCTTTGCTTTTGGGACTTGCTGCTGTTCCCCACTGCAGCCTGAGCACCGCTCTCATTTGCCTTATGTGGCGAGGGCGACTGCACTTTGTAGAGCTCTCTCACAAGTAAATAGCAATGCCAAGCAAGATAAATGAAAACAGTAGAAACAGGAGGATTGCCTTGTAGCCTTGGATGTTCCCGTTCTGGCTGTCAGCAGGAGGGGGGTCCCAGGTGAGCTCCAGCTGGCTCGCAGAAAGGGAATTGACTTGGATGTTCTGTGGGGCCAGCGCCGGTGCTAGGGAGGAAGGAGGACAGAAGAATTAACAGTGACAGGCAGAATTAGCTCATATCCAGGTTTTTCATTCACAGAAGGACCCAGGACAGACTCTGTTTATGCCACAAGTCAGCAATGAGCCAGCCTAGGGGTATCTGTGTCATCGGGATGTCTCAGCACAAGAGGCGTGAGGAGCAGCTGAGCCTCGGGACATGGCTGTGCTCAGCTCCACACAGGCTGGCTTAGACACTGAATCAGCTCAATCCTGCCAGCAGCTTTGGAAAAGAAAGGAAAACTTTGCCTTGGTTCCCCTGGTAGTTTGGGGCTCACCTTTGGCATTGGCTGGTGCTCCTGGTGAGCAAGGCAGCCCCTCCCACCGTCAGCCCAAATGCCATTCAGCAGCAAGAGTTTGGGTCAAAATACTCCCTAAAATTACCTCCAAACCCAGTCAGCTGCTAATCAATTCACTAATATTTTATGTATGACAGAATGACTTTTAGTTTGCTACTATGACTTTTGTTAGCTCCACTTTGATTACACCTCCACATTGCACACTGACCCTCTTTGGCTCCTGATGGTTTTTCTTTGAATTGTGCTGTGCTAGAAAACCAATCCTGGAGCACACCTGGGTCACTCCATCCCTTCCCTTTGTCAGGATCCAACTTGGTGCAGGTGGATTTTCCTCCTCAGCAGCGACTGAGGATGCTCTGTTCTCCTGACCTGCTGCCTGAGCCTCTGGCATGTTTTAACAAAACAGCTCCTGTTCTGTTCACAGAAAAGGTGCCGAAGCGTGTCCTGGTTGAACTCCAGAAGTGGGGAGAGAAAGGCAGGGCAAAGGCTACACTTCTCCTTTCTCTGTGCTCATGGTGCCATACCCTTCTAGCAGACCCCCTGAGAAAGTTGTCTCTTTTCTCTCTGCCCCTTTCTGGGCCATAAATAGAAGTGATAAAATATTCACTGCTTGCACTGGATAGCCCCGGTTAGCTGCTCCTCTGGAGACTTCTTTCTTAAGAGAGAATGACCTTCATAAGTCACACTTTTCTACCAATACTCCCTCCTCCCAGAGTTATAAAATAAAAAAGTAATTAACACCCACTCAGCCTGACACCAACTATTTATTTTGTTCTAACTGTGTGGTTTCCATATTATCACTGCCCACCCTGCCGTTAATGGAAATGTTAATAACCAGCGCCAGGTTGTTGTGACAGATGCTTGGGCTCATTATCAGAAATTCTTATTTACCGCTCCATTAAACGACAGAATCGCACAAAAAAACAATTCAATCAAAACTAACTGGAGGAATTTTAACAGCCACATTAATAATCCAAAACATAAATAAAGTTAATGTCTTTTGCATGTTTGCCATCGGCAACTCTATTGCAAAATTATTGCTGTACAATTAAAACGTGAAAGGTAAAATTGAAAATAGCCTTTATCCCAGGGCTCGGTTAAAACTGTTTATTTATTGCAGTTTTTTTTTTTTTTGTTTCCTTTTATCTGGATGGCGAATACATGAGGTGACAGTGACCATCAGCAAACCCCAGCCTGGTCACAAGGGTGCACTTGTCTAATTATTGCCCTGCCTTCTGTGCTCGCTGTTTGCCTGGATGCCCACAGTGCAAGGGGATGCTGTTAGAGACCAAGAACCTCAAGACTTGGAGAATTTCACAGCACAAACCATAGCGTGAGGCCAAACTGATCACAGAGAGCAAAGCTGAAAACACATCCAGAGATCCGCCAGGATGACAAGCTCAGGGAAACAGGAATGTGTACAGGCACAGAGGAAAATGGATCGCTTTAGCAGTGTATTTCCTTTTTAAGGAGTGACACCACTGCCTGTCCTGAGCTGTCAGCTTCACAGTGCTCTCTACACCCAGCTCTGAAGCAGCACCTACAAGAGCATTTTTCTTTGGATGCCATGTGCCAGCCTGGAACAAATACTGCTTCAGAGACCATCAGAGGCATGTGCAACCCAGTGCCAGAAAAACACTGCTTCTCCTCAACCCCTTCATGCAGCACATCTAAGAAACACAGTGGTTAAAACCTGCCAGTGATAACACACTTGCTGCTGGAGCTGCACTTGGCGGAAAATTCGACGGGAGGAATGAAAAGAAATGTGTGGAAAAAGATATTTCTCTCCACTATCACAGAGCCTCCACGAGATGCAAATTGTTTGGTTTTGTGCCCTGTGAGTTTATCTCTCTGCTCAACTTTGAAAGGCTGATGTGTCCCTCTGCCTCTGAGCACAGATTTCTGGTTGACAGCGAGGGACAGCAGAAGAGTGCTGCTGATGCTTGATGTGGCTCTGTGCCGACAGCACGTTCCATTAAGGGTGAAGTGAAATACTTCAAAAAGAAGGAAACACATCCCTGAAGACTCCACCTGTTTGCAACCCCAAACCATTCCCTGAATATATGGATAGCTTGTGTCAATAAAAGCAAGTGCATTTTAAAGGTGAATTCAGAAGGCTTTTTACCTTCTAGGAATGCACTTCAAGATTACTGAGCTCGGAATTTTTCATGGCTGTTGAAATCTCAAATACATAAAAAGCAAGGTTAGAGCTGCATACCTCACACTGCTTTAGGTGTTAGTGACATTATCAACTATAGCAGGAGCAACACAGACCCCCCGAGGGTCCAAACACAGCTCTTGGCAGGTGGAAAGCATTTCACTTTCCCTGAAAAAAGCATCTGTGTACTCATGGAGTCACATTCTGTGCACGTATCCTGCCTTGGAATCTCATGCAGATATTTGTAAACACTTCTTTTCTTATCTGATTTCAATTTACCTTTGAGATTGTCTCCTTGAAACTCTCTCAGCCAAAGGAGAAAGACTGAGCAGGTTGTAGAGTAATTAGCAACAAATAGTAACAAATATGGGCTGGGCTGCTGTTGGCAGGATCACGTAAAGACAACAAATCTATCCAGAAACGTGGTGAGAGTGTCAAAACGAGCCCATAAATAAAGTTACACATCTAAATCCACATTTACACATATCACTGCCCTCATTTCCCAGCTGCACTGAGCAGCCTCTGCTCTCACTGCAGGCAATTTGAGCTTGCAAATGCTTCTAACCTTTAAAGAGAAGGTGCTTTAAATCCCTGGTGGGCTCCCTGCTCCAGAGCTCTGTGCTCTGCAGAAGGCTCCCCTCAGCTCTTCTCACTTGGGATATTTGTTCTCTGGGCTGTGTGGCACCCAGAGCTTTCCATCAATATGGAACTACCATCCCTTTTCCCAGTGACAGTCGCCACGATGCTCCGTGGCACAGGAAGGCTACAAATCCTTGTGATTCATTGGGCAAACTTGGTAACTGGTTTTGTGAAGCATTCCTCACTGCTCTTATATCTGCTCCAGTTTCTGGGGAGCAGAGGATTTCTCCTCCAGTGGTTTTGTCATTGCTTCTGCAGTGGCAGTGTTACTGGCAGCACATTCACAGACAAGTTTGGGACAAGATTTCCTGATACTCACATGCCATTTAAATAAACATGCAGGTCAAAAATGAGGAGAAAAATGCAGTGAAAGAGACTGAAGGATTTCCTGTGCACCGGCCTGATCCCAGACAATCCCAAGCAAATTTCTGTTTGGTAAAGATCTCTGAACCTTTTCTACCTAGCAAGTATTTCCTCCCAGTTCTTCAAAGCATGACTTGGAGAACATGCCTGCCTTTATTCCCCAGTAATCAATATGTTTGCATTTTGGTGTTAGCACCTAGAGGCCAGAATCTCATTGCACAATGTGCTGCATAACAACAGAACAAAGACACAGCTCCAGGCCCCAAAATCCTCTAATCTGTCTCCACATTATACTGGAGGGGTGGTTGCAGCATGTTCTGCATACCAGCTGTAATTTTACCTACCTAGAGATTAACAACAAGGGAGAAGAAATGTTCAGTTCAGCATGTACTTAGGGTCAAATCTTGCCCACCAGAGCCTCCAAAGTTTACACACTGATTCCTGGCACACACAGCCATGGAAAATAGGTCTGAAATGGTTTGGAGAGGACTCAGACATCCTCCTGAGTCACACCAGGATCAGCTCGCTGGTCAGATGTTCATGTAATCTCAATCACTGACTTCTTTCCAGGTTGTGCTGTCATTCCCAAACTCTGCCAGCATCTCTCTACTTTAACAACTCTTAAAATAGGAGTTTGTGTAATACCCATACTTTAAAAACAAAAATAAACAAAATAGGGATATCTATAATATATAACAATAACTCACAAAATAACTCCTGAATTCTTTTTGTTGCCTAACCTAAACCATCCTCGCTGTACTGAAGTTATATCCCTGCATTGACATGGAGATTGTTTCTTCTTCAGCTGCAACCACTGCCTTCAAGTCACAGTGTAGATAAGCAATAGTTTAGTGGATTCTAAAGCCAAACACAACACAACAAACACAAGGTCACCAGATAAAGCAGTGAGACTGATCCGCAGGACAGGCAAAGTGCAACACAAGAGCTCTTCCTGCAGTACAGGCTTAGAGAGGAAATGTGGGGATGGTACCTCCCAGGAATGACCAAAAAGGTGGATCTGCAGATGTCTGCAGTCACTCCATGAAGGAAAAGTGGCATGGGAGAGGAATGCTCAGTGTTTATTGGCCATTTTCCTACAGTCTGGGAAAGAGCAGTGAGGATCGGAGCTGCCTCGGTGCCACCAGCAATGCTGAGTGAGTGGTGCTGATTAGCTCAATAACAATTAGTCAACTGTGCTTCAAACCCAGCCACTGAGAAGCTGCTTTCCACTGTGACAGAGCAGCACAAGCTATATTTAGAATGTAAAACACACTTCCCCACTAATTTCTGGCTGTTTTAGGCTGGGCTTCATCTCGTGATGGAGGTCGGTGCTTTTTCCAAGGGCTGTGCTTTCTGTGGTTACTCAGATGTGTTTCAGAGGCACTAAGAGAGGCAGAGCCACATTCCAGGGATGTGGGTCTTAACCCCTCCAACACTCTCCATTTGCTACACTGGGCCTGAGTGCTCCTGCCCTGTTCTCAGCAATTTGGCACCAACGCTGCCCTGCCAGGCTTGTGACACCCTGAGACACGAAATGAGTCTCAGCAAAGGAACAATCTGGCCTCCCCATCACTGAGATTTCAACTGATGGGGGAGGAGGCTAAAACAGCTGTAAAAGTCAGGTTTTAGCTGGAAATAGCCCTTTCCAAGGGATGTTGATGTAGATGTTGATTTACACGGTTGCATAGATCAGTGTAAGAGAAATTGAAACATCTCCTTATGGACCAGTGGAAGTGAACACAAGAACTTGAAAAATACCTCTCTCACCTTCATGAATGCTGATAATGACAGAGCAAAAATGCAAAAATGGAAAGACATAGAATAGAAAGAAAAAATAGAAAGACAAAGCTATTTTAGTGGAGAAGAAAGGGTGAAGAGGAGAAAGAGAACAGCTGTCAGGATGAGGACTTTGGGAGTCTGGAACACCTGCAGTTGTTTTACTCTGTGCCATCTTGTCTGGGTAGGCACTTGGCTCTCTCTGTGTACCACATTTAGTAGCTGTGTTTTGCCACATCAATTTTTTAAGGGTATTAAAGTCATGAAGAAACATAAATTAAAGCAGCTGCAAATGATCCCCAAATGTAACATCCCCAGCTTCTATGCTTAGCACTGGGAAGCTTCCCAATGTTGGCACAGGTATCTTCAGCACCTGCAGAGAGACAGGAGGGAGGTGGGGCTGGAGGGAGGCAGAGATGACATTCCTGCAAACTGAATTCCTGAAAACTGAAATGCAGCAAGGACTAAAGTGGAGTCTCTTTTCCATGGATACAGATCTAGGGGCTTATCAGCCAGTGCCCTTTCTGAACTGAGGAGCCATTCTCATCCTGTTCCTCACTATCTCTTCTGGTGGTGGTGAAAACACTGTTGCTGTGATCCCTAATCTTTTAAAGTGGGGTTTGGATTTCCCATGTGAGTGAGCCATGTGCAATCTGGCAGTTTCATAGGTGATTACAACCATGGCAAACCTCAGAGAGCAGGACTGTGACAGAGCCTGCAAACAAAAACTCCACACTTTTCTTTTGCTGAATCCCACAGTTCTACTTAGCAAACACAACCCCAGAGCAGGCTATCACATTGCATACTGAGATCATCCATCAAGGAAGGGAGAGAGCCCGGCCCAAAAGCAAAGCCCTCACAGAACTGCCAGGCTGCCTCTGGAAAGAGCACACAGGTGGTTAAAACAAGAAGGGGGGGAATAACAAAATGAGCTTTTCCCTCTATTTCTTTCACATCAACAAGGATATGATCACACACAGGCAGGCAGCCCATCAGCCAGCAGAGATGGGCCATGAGCAGGCACAGCCTGACAGCCTCAGGTGTGCACAAACAAACCATGGGCACAAACCTGCAACCTGCAACCCTTCTCTCACATCAGTGCAAACAGGGATAGCCCCTGCAGCCCCCTCTCCCTGACATCCATGCACATTGGGGTTTTCTCCACTGAACAGCAGGAACAGTTGTGTAAGGAGATGAGTGCAGGATTCACCCCCAGGAGGTGCTGAAGGTTGTGCCAGGGATGGTGAGGAGCTGCTGTGTGTCTGATCTCTCTTGTGTGCCCTGGGAGCAGTACAGGATGGGAAAGCACTGCCCTCCACTCTCTTACAAAATCACAGATTTCACATTATTTCCCCGCCCTCTCCAGGACCCAAAACTCCTCCTCTTCTTTTGACAGTCATGTTCCATTTATTATAATTTGTTAATGCCACATTTGAATATCATAATACCACAAGTTCATGGCAGCTGACAAAAGCACCCACTTCATGTCCACTAACAACAATGGCAGCACCTACTAAAGTCAAATCCTTCTGCTTCACTGCAGCCAAGAGAGCGTATCAAATAATCTCCCCTGGCTTTGCCATCTACCAAATGTCAAAAGCTATCTCAGAAAAAAGTCAAAGGGCACAGGTGAGATCTGGCCCCAGAATAACCTTTCACTGTGGCTTTAATGCCAGTTGGGTAGCTGACCCCCCCATGGGATTAATTTAGGATTTACAGATTGCAATGGTCAGGGAACCCCAGGGAGCCCACAGAAGACTGTGTTCTTGTGCTCCTGGGGAGAGAGAGATTAAATTTAAATTTTCTTGATTCTCAGTGAGAGTTTTCTCTTTATTTCTTCATTTTTCATCTCTGAGATGATGGCTGCAGTTTTACACTCCCATACCATCTGAGTGCCTGGACTGCTGCAGCCAAGATATTTTAGACTGTTGCTAATTCATACTTTCTACAGCAAAAATGGTAACTTTTTTTTGGTTGTTTTCAGTCTACAACAGACAACCTGAAAAGCCTCCAGTTCTGTGATTGACGATGGATACAGCAAACAGATGTTCAGAGAAGAAAACCAACTGTGTTTCTCCACAGCTGGCTTCACAGCAAAGCTGTACAGAGGAGGCAAAGCCACAGGAGCTGAGACCCATATGAAAATACTTACAGCACAAATTTTGCTCACATATCCCAGGATGACTGCAAACAAGCAGAGCAGGACTGCACAATTAGGCGAAATAGGAATTTGGCTGCAAATAGAAGCGTTTATTCAAAAAGCACTCCAACTCCAGCCTGTGTCTGCTGCAATAAGAGTTATCAGCCAGGGGCTTCCCCACCTCTTTACCAGGGCAATTTCTGCTTCATTTGCCTTTACTACTGATTGCTCATGTTTTTTGAAAGGAAGGTTAATTCCTGTGCTTTTAATGGAGTGGCTGTGCTGTTGGTTCAGTGAAGCTGTGCATACACGATGGGGTTTGCTCCGTGCAGGGCTGTCCCTGCTCCCGGCTCTTCCCAGCCACACAACCTGCAGCACACAGCTCGTTTGTCCTTCCCCTCCCTCCAGCTGCAGCACCGAGCCCTGAGGATGAGTTTGGGCACGGCAGTCAGCACCAAAAAATCAGCATCCAATGGTTGGGGATGAGAGTTCATCATCAGAGCAAAACGCTTTGGTGATCACAGCCCAGCACCTCCCAGCCAGGGACAGCATCACAATTTCTGCTCGGACACAAACATCTTTCCTGCACTGAGAACGTGATAAAAAGAGGCAATTAGACCCGAGCTAAGCATAAAGCATTGTGCTGCTGTACCAAAGGCTGCTGATGACCAATATTAACAACTTAATGAGCTGTTAATGAGGCGCGCGTTTGGCTTTTACTTGCAGCATGAAAACATTGCAAATCATTTTAGGGAGCTTCTGGACTGTCAATGGAGAATTAAAGATGTCAAATAAGCCCATCAAATCTATGTCTCAATCTGGACATCGCTTTCCAGTGCATTCGCTTAAAATTCCTTCTCCTATATGGTAGAGTAACTTGCTTTGACAGCACTACGACTCCCAGACTTTGCTTCCTTCTGCCTTGACATTAGATTTCAGTCTCCAGAGAGCTGCAGGGATGTCTTTTTGACATGTTGACATTAAGGACACTTCTTCCACAGACTCACACTGGCACGGTTACTTTCTGTCTTGCCATTGTAAGAGCAGCTACTGAGCTAAGCTACCGAATCTGGAAGTCTAATTAGCAAACCTTCACATCATCTGTAAACAGATTAAGAATATAAAATTACCCTTAAAAAATAGCCAGTTTGAGTAGGAAAGGGAGCCAAGGCTTACAGAGAAAATGAATTTCCATAACTCCCCAGCATTGTAGCAATACCAGTAGCACACAAGCAGTGACTAATGCTCTAATGTGGGCACACTTTAGTTTGTTATTTTTTACTGTCCTGCCATAGCCCTGCAGGATTAAATCCCACAGCCAAGTGCTATCAACACTCCTGTTACCTCCAGTGGAGCTGCACTGAGGGGAACAACAAATCCAAATTGGACTTGCTGCAGACAAGCCCTTAGTGGAGCCCTGTACAGAATGAACCTGGAATAATTTAAAATCCACCAAGAAGCATTGATGGGATGTGCCCAGTGGCCAATGCTGCTCTCAGAAATGGGATGCTGTTGGGATACAGGTGTATTGGTTTCCAAGAGAAACCAAAGAGGTCACTTGCCCAATTGAAACAGGAAATTTCTCACCACTTCTTTTCTTCCTTCCATCTTCCCACACTTTGCCTTCCTTGCTCTGCTCTGACTTTACTCTTTTAGCACATTGTTGGAGAATGTGGCTTGCATCTTTAACTCCAAGCTGAGAGGAGATTTCTCCTTCCTTGGAGAGAAAGCCACTGGGACAGGATGGGAACCCAGTGTCACTCCAGGAGCAAGGCATTCCCAGAATGACAGGGCAAAGCTCATCCAGAACTGAGCATCACATTGGAACAGTTCTGCAGGTTCTTTAAATTGAAAGGGGAGAGAACCAGTTTCAAATACCCTGCTATCCCCTAAAAATAGCCTTCTGCTGATGTCCAGAGATGTCAGCAATTAAAAAGCAAATATCCTATTATTTCAAAGGCTTGGTGCTTTTCAAGTGTCAAAGTTGCCTTTTGTTTAAAGTTTGAGCAAATGAAACCAATATTTCATTTACCATTCTATTTCCCAGCAGCTTCCCTCCATCCCCTTCTGTTTACCAAGGGAAGACACTGTCCCCTAGGCTGACAGGTTTTTGACGACTGCAATGTGAAATAGCCATGATAATCCTTCTGTTCCCTTCTCCACTGGCATCTGGGATGGCACTGCCCACCCAGCTCTTGCAGCTGTGCCAGCAGCAGTGTGCTCCTATCAGCAGAGGCACAGCCAGCCTGTGTCCCACTCAGATAGGAGAGAACAGCCATGGGGAGGCAGGATGCAGGATCCAGCATACAGAATGCAGGATGCAAGATGCAGAATGCAAAATGCAGGATTCAAGATCCAGCATGCAGGAGGCAGGACGCAGGGTCCAGGATGCAGGATGCAAGATGCAGGATGTAAGAGCAGAATGCAGGATGCAGGATGCCAGCTTGGATGCACTGGAATGTTGTCATTCCTCTCAGAGGCTGCTACCAAGGAGGCACAGGGCACTCCACACAGCATCTCCTCTGCTCTTTGGGGCTGGGGAGGAGATAAAGCTGCTGTGCTGTAAGAGGGAGGGGGCCCAGGCAGTGCTGAGGGTCCCCCTTCTCCAGAAAGGGACTGAGGTGGTGAATCTGGAGCACACACATAAATGAGAGAGGCCTGAAGGAAGAGATTAAAGCACCCAAGGGCAAAGGAGCCTTGTCCTGCCAACCTTCCCTGCCTTCAGCACAAAGGGATGTTGCCCCAGCACAGATAACCAGCTAAGAAAGGACAAGAGCTCTGTGCTGGGAGCAGATTCCAAAGGGGAGCCAAGTACTTGGAGTCAAATCTTTGCTTCTTTACAAGGCTTCTTTGTCCTTATCAGTGCAGCCTTTTCTGTCCCAAACCTATTTCACTATTTTTAGTCTTGGAGCTTTCCAGGTGGTTTCTGTTTCTGGCCTGCAAAGTGCTGGAGATGGCCAGGCAGCTCCAAGTGCTTCCCCTGACATTATTGGCAGAGCAGATCTTCTCTCCCTGTGTCAGCTACAATGAATAAAATAAAGTCTGTGAAGTCCAGGAACACCTGTGGAGCTGCAGGCAGGAGGGCAGATGAAAATAATTGCACATAACAGGAAAAAATTTGGTTTGTTGTCTGCTAGCTTTGCACTAAGAGGTGGATTCAGCTTTTGAAGACAGAGGTAAGAAGCAGTCATCACTGTCTCATTCCTGTTATTTTCCAAGCTACAGTTCCACTTGGAAGAAAATGAGAGGGCCAGGCAATGTTCTCTGAAAGATGATGGTACAACCAAAGTGGCATTTCAGTGGAGGACTTCTAAACAAAGGGATTTGTCTCCCAGCTCTTTTTAGTCCTTGCCTTTCCCATTACAGAACCAGCTCTCAGAGATCATCATTAAAAAGAACAACAACAACAACCCAGCCTCATCAGTTCTTGTGAATTCTGAAGGTCACCAGTGTCACCATCAGTTATAATGACACACATCACTCCCCTCTTCACACAAATGGATTTACAACCTGTTTAAAGGCTGATGTCTCTTGGAGCACTTCACCCCTTCTGCCACCCCCTCTCTGCACACACTCACTCTACTCCAGCAACAGCTGCTGGAAGAAATGATGAATTCCATTACTTTTCAACCAAAACAGCTTTGCAGTATATGGGAGAAGCACTGAAGGCTGCAGGCTCGTTAGCACAGGATTTGTATTGCCACATTTTACTTTATTCACCTTCCCAAATTAGGTGAAGCACGTCTGGACCAAACCTGTGATTTCTGTTTAATTAAAATGCAGGCAGTGGAGTCTCCCGAACTCCAGAGCCCCCCACACAATCAGGTGGTGACAGCAACCTGGTAGAATAATGCTCTTGATATAGTGGCTGCTCTAACAGAGTCCTGATTTCAGTGGAGCAGAACAGCACCTCTGGTAGCAGCTGTGTTTCGGGCTGGGATGAATATCAGTAGCCAGCCTCTCGCTGAACACTCACTGCCTCCCCAATCAAAGGCAGCATCCCTGACAGCTGAACTGTTAAATGAATTAACAAGGCAAAAAGGGGGCTTGCCAGCGGGGCTGCAACTCCCTTCCTAATTTCTGCAAGTGGTGGCTTTCAATTTTTCTGTCATTTGTCAGGAGATGCACATGGTTCTCTAATGAGCAGGGCAGAGCTGCAGCCAGCTCTGAAAAGGCAGTGCTAGAGGATCTTGTGGGCCTTGGAGCAGAGGGATGCAGATGCTTGAGGCAGGTGGGGGAAGGACACGGGCTCTGCTCAGACTGAACAGGCAGCACATCCTTCCCAGCTGTGCTGAGCTCCAGGACTCCCAGCCCACTCTCCCATCTTGGGGAAGAACTGCTCTCCACACCAGTGAGTTTTGCCAATATCCAGGCAGAACTCAAAATGAAGCCTTTGATCTTATGAGCTGCTCGAAAAAGGAAAAGCATTGCCTCCATCTGTAGAATAAAATTAAAAACCCACCACCAAAAACCCCCAAAAGATCCAAACCATTGGCATCCAGCTCTCCTGTTCACCAGACAAGCTCGGCTACAGAGGCCTGTTACTCATGTCTGGCCCATTGTTCTCTCCCAGAATTTCCACCTGCCCATCAGTCAGAGGCAGGGAAGACCTGCTCAGGCTGCCCAAGGGAGGCTGGCTGGAGCACAGCCCAAGAACACTCCAGAGCTGAAGAGAAATTCCCCATTTGGGCATATATTGATCATTTAATTGACACAACTTGAAGAAGGTTGGTTTTAGTGGCATTTTCCCCCAAGCTTTTCAGGTGGTTCCATTACCTACTGGAAGTTTTACTGTAAAAATCCAGGTATGATCATAGGAAATTTTCAAATCTGACAGGGGAGAGCACAAGAGGGAAGGAAGGAATCACACACATTCCTCCTTGTGCATCACTGCAACCACCAGCAACATGAACACCCAACAGAAATGGGTATTCGGACTGAGCTGGCCTGAGCCCAGCCCATTTCCCCAAAGGCACAAAGGCTGTATATCCCTTTTTATGAGCCAGAGAGGAATGTTCTCCCCTGTCCCAGAATTACTGCAATGCTTAGGGCAGAACGAGGCCCCATTTAACAGCAGAGACAAAAACTACTGAGAGCTTCAGCCCAGGGACTGGCCACCTTCACTTTGTGCCCAGTGCCTGTGTCAGCACTTGTTTATTGGGAAGCTTTTCTCTGTTTTTAACCTGGATGCCCCATTGCTGGAGCTGACCCATTTTTTTCCAGCTTCCTGCTTAACTGTCTTTACTGTGGGTAAGAACATTGAGCAAACAATAACAGCAAAAACCTTGTATTTCCACAGCACACTTAAACTCAAAGGTGTCACAAATCAATTTAAAACTTAAATTGCAGTACCATCTCCAATCACTTTACTCACAGTATAAATCACAGCTAGTTCTGGAGGTGGAAGAGGCAGTTATATAACAAAGTGTAATAACTTCACACAACAAGAGTGAAAATCGGCAGGAAGATCCTACATTCATCATCTCTGCTGTGTGAACATGGATGGGCCCTTTCCAGAGGTAAATCCAGGAACTCTAAAACAACAGCCAAGTCACACACCACAACTTCAGACACACCAGTCCTGCCTGGGAAAGGATATTACAGAATCATGGAATGGTCTGAGCTGGAAAGGATCTTAAAGTTCATCAAATTCCAGCCTCCCTTCCTTCAGACACTCAGGGGTCCTGTAATTATCTCAGTGTCCTCTCAAGTCTCTCTCCTCCCATCACCTTATTCCCTGAGTTATGACAGGAAGATCTGGACTGTGGGATTAAAAAACAATATAACAGCATTTCCTTGTTTTCTCCAGCTGATTTCCCATGCTGTGTACATGTGTATAAGTGCATGTGCTGGCTCCATTTGCAGCAGGGAGATACTTAGCTCTGAAACAAAAATGTGTTTTGAAGCCAGATACAGTTGGCTCCACCTGGGACTTTCTTTGCTGCAGTTGCAGAACTAAGTTGGAGCAGCAGCAAACCAGAAAAAAATGTAAATATTGCCAGCTGTCTCTCCAGGACAACGCTGCTGTGATTAATTTATGATGTTTTCAAAGAAAGATGGTGAATGTAGCACCATATTTCAAATGAAAAGTTTAGGCAGAGTTTAAAAAAATGCGCAGTAGAGTCCTTTGCTTAATTTTGAGCAATAGAATGTTTAATGACTAATAATGAAATGAATTGGTGCTGGCTTTGCTGGCTCCTCCATCCCACAGCCCCAGACAGAGGAGCAAAGTGCAATCAGCTCCATTGCTGGGCCAAGCAGCAGAGGGTGGAGCTGCCTCCCCTTGTTCTGAGCTTCAAACGCTGCTGCTGCTGCTGCAGAAACTGAGACCAGAACTAAGGAGGATTCCAGGCAGCCTCTCTGCAGCTGGGATCACCACAAACACAGCCCCTGGCAGGGCTGCAGGAGGGCATCAGCTATTCCAGTCCTGCCCTTCCCAGCTGGAGTTTCAGAGGGGACAGACTGGCCAGGGGTTATCTGGGCTCTGACAAACCACCCGTGTCTCAAGGCATTCACAGAAGTGTCTGCTCAACCCTTCTGTCCTGATTTCCACCCCCAGCCTTCCAGTGGGGGGATTTTAAAATGATCCAAAAATTATTAAAATGATCAGGCAGCAGATCCAGAGTAAGCAAAGGCTTGAGCAGTGCCACTGAGCAGGGCTGGATGCAGTGACACGTTCCTGGGAGCACCCAACCCCTGCCTTGAACTCCAGCCTTGAACCAGACACCATCTCCTGGCCTCAAGAGCACAAAACCACAGCCAGGTGTGGTGCCAGGCAATGCCCATTGAACCAGACACCATCTCCTGGCCTCAAGAGCACAAAACCACAGCCAGGTGTGGTGCCAGGCAATGCCCATTGAACCAGACACCATCTCCTGGCCTCAAGGGCACAAAAACACAGCCAGGTGTGGTGCCAGGCAATCTCGACACAGAGGGTTATAAAATGAAAGAACCAGATTGCCAAGTCTCCCTTGTTTTGTAGTTTTGTTTCTTTTCCCTCGTGGCTTTCCTGTGCTCCACTTTTCACTTCTTTAACTTGAGTCAGATTTTTTCCCTCAAGCTAATTTGGTATGAACAGTCATTCTCCTGCAACTCCAAAAATATTTTCTCTTCTTTCTTTCAAAATGCCCTTTCTCCCTTCCTTCCTGCAGACCAACTGGTTTTTCAATGGCAAGAAACTGCCAGTGCCTATTCCAGGAGAGTGGGCAACAAAAAACTGTCAGCAATAATGACTGGGGAATTTTTCAAATAATCCCTTTTCTGGACAATTATTGAGCATTATCTGGAGAATACTACAACATGTAGGTACTAAAAAAAAAGAGAAAGAAATCAACTAATTTTCTTTTCACCTACCTGCTTCACCCACAAACACTTCCACTGGTGTGCTGGTAGGGCTCTCACCAATGATATTATATGCTGTCATTAGTACTTCATATCTCTTGTATTTCTTCAATTCTGAAAAAGTAAAATATTACATATTAATATTATATATTATGATTTATACTGTATTACAGCTATCTTTTGGACTACAACACCCCTTTATCTCCAGACTTGCCCCTCAGAAAATGTGGCAATAGAACTGTACAATAGTGCAATATGTACTTCAAGCCTTCCTGAATTCCCATATCATGACTGTATTTGCATCATTGTGAAAGATATTTGTGATGAAATGGCAGGATTTTCCAGTGTTTCCTCACAGTGTCACTCCAGTAAGAGGAATAACAACTTCTCTTGGAATACACCCATTTTTTATGGATAACTAACCAGAGGAACATCTCTAGGTCATCCTTAAGTACAGAAAATGGCAGGATTTGGCTTTGAATGTCAGCAGAAGGTCTCATTTTGATCTGCACTGGGAGGAAAGAGCCTGCCTAGCCTTTGCCTAATCCCTGAAATTTGGGAGAGCTGCAGGGGGGGAACTGGGGTCCCATCCCAGGCACTCCACAGGGATCTTCTCCTCCAACGTGACCCCAACCCAACCATCAACCACAGTGAGAAAGGAGAATTTGAAGGTTGGACTCCATTTGGCCAACAGGAAACAAATTTCTTTGCTGACACAGAGAAACTACTCTGACAGATGAGGCAGGAGAGTGAGAGAAGCATGAGAAAAATCTAAAAAACCCCAATTGTTTGTGGGTAATTAACAGATGCAACAAGGGTGGAGCAGAATCACGTCAACGTCATTAGGGGAGGCAGCGCCTCAGTAGTTCAGATTTTGCATTTTCAGGATGAAAGAATCAATCCCAACAGATATATTTATCATCTATAATACTTAACAGGGAAATTAGAGCAAGAGAGCAATCCATAATATAAATTGCCTTATTTAAATGAGCATTGAATTAAGACACGCATGGCCAGAGGTCCAAATTTCTCCCTTTGCCAATAATTTTCCCAGCTATCTATGAATCAGAGTCCCCCTAACTTGGGGACTGACAGTATGCCATTGGTTTGGTAAGGTTCAAAAAGCCTAATTAGGCAGGTTTGTCTAATTTCAGTGTCACAGAATTGTTTATAAGTGTTGTGCTCCAATATCTGACTGCGAGTTCAGCATCATTCCCCAGTCTTGGGCATACTGTAAATTATATCTGATACAGCCCCAATTTTTAAAATGTGATATCACTAAATTTGGATGGACTGCAAAAGATGGAGCAAGCAAATCAGAAATAACAGTGCTGAGTTCATAAACAAACAATAGTAAGATACACATGTATAGCACTGGGCAGCCTGCACAGGGAAACTTTATTTTCTGCCATGAGAAGTCACAGGGGAGATTTTAGTGTTAACTGGACGTGGAAGAAAATGGAACATGAGAGTTCATGCATGCAACTTGCAGTGGGGATCGGGCTTCAGTTTTTCCTTTTTTTTAGCCCATCACAATCTGTGACTCAAAAGCCTTGGGCAAAACCTATCTAGTGAACCATCATCACCACAAAGCAACTTGCCTTTTAACTCTGTCGAATTTTATTTTATTCATTTCCAATTGAAAACACCTCTGGAGATGCACATAAATTCATTGGGCCCTTTCTAAATTGGCCTCGAACTCCATGGAATGCCCGAGCATCGCAATGCTTGAATCATAGCACTAATGATGTGATACAGCTAAACTCAGATGGACTGCAAAATATGTAGCAAGTGAATCAAAATTCACTTAGCATCAGCAATACTGGGTTGTTGCAATCAGTAATGCTTTACCTTCCCAGCAGCCACGTTTTTACAACAGCTACCTACTTACATCATCGATGCAAGGGGAAGCAGAGGCTTAAAGAAAGAGAAGCTGGAGAAAGCCAGAGTCATTAATCTGTGTTGATTTCTGCTGGATCCATGGAGGAGAGCCACAGGAGTTTGCCTGTGGTATATTCTGAACCCTTACAAAGTCTCAACTGAAGGCAATGTGCACTTACGTGTTAATTCATACGTCGTTAATGCAGAGCTGCTGTTCACTGTCTTGAAGCTGCCTTGGGCTATTCAGGGTAAGCAAAGCAGAAAGCTTGTTACAGTGCAAGGAAATAGTTATTGCAAATGATGTACAGCAGAGACAGAGGCAAATGAGGCAGCACACCCATACACAGTTTAAGCTTTAGGAATATACCTTGAAGGGCAATAAAATCACATCACTCTCTCGTAACACATCGAGAGCATCTCGCCCACATGGGGCTGTTTCATTTCCTCCTCAAACAGAGGAACTCACAAATACACAACACAAAGATGTTCTGGCTTTTAGATTAAATAGAACAAATGAGTAAAAATGAAATGATTTCTAGGGGCGAAAGCTCTCAGTGGTACATTTACATTCTGATTTCTTGAGATGCAAAATTCAGAACTTGAAGAGCTGCAGAGTACTGAGTTGGGATGTGGACCACAAAGTGAACACTTACATCAGGGCAGGACCTGTTTCTTTAAGTGTGAATTTGATTTCCCACAGTTTCACTTAAAGAATTCAATATTCCTGCTGTGAGTGAATTGTAATAATATGCTAAGCTGTGCAAAACTGTGGGTCAGTGAGGAACAGAGGTGTTCTAAGGTGAGAATTATGAGGAGAAAGAGGGAAATTTATCTTGAAATACATTTGTCTCCACCCCTTGCTCTCTCTGTCGCTTGACTCCCTGGAGAGGTACAGCTCATTTTTTCTCCTCTACAGTGATTAGGAACATTGCTGCAGGGCCAGAAAAGAAGGGGGAAAAGACAAAACTAGTTGGTTTCACAGGCCCCTGTCTTGTGAGAGCATCCAAATTAATTATTTCATAATGTACACGCTCATGTTTGTGCCTGAGATTTCTGCATTCCTACACCTACAAGAGCTTTACACCTCTGTCCTGGTTCAAGCTGCTCAGTCTGAGAAGTCTCATTAGCTCTGACCATGTAAGTGAGGTCAGAGTTAGGTGCTCACTTTGTGTTTAAAGCATCCACTTATCCACACCCTCATTAAAATTCACTCTTGCTTTTGTAGAAATCACTTCTATGGCTTCAGGAAAGCCTGGCAGATGATGTGAGATATTAAAATAGTCTCACTGAACCCTATTCTGCTGCTCTTGGAGTATTATCTTATTCTGAATATTCCAGTGACATCAAAGAGGACAAAAGCTGGTCCCTCCATGAGCACATCTCATTGCTGGACCTTATTTCTCCAGCTGCTGAGTGTTCACATGTCTGCCTCACATCATCTTATTCTGCCTATTCTTCCCTCTGATTTCCTTTCTAGCATTTATTTAAAAAGCCTTTTCATTTTTTTTCTATTATTCCTCTCCCTCTCCACCTTCTTTCCATGTGAGCCACAAATCCAGTGACTAACATGGTAAGCAGGCACCTAAAAATTCTTGCTCATCTTTGCTATTTTCTTCTAAAGTATGGACAAGCACTTTGAAATTATAAAAATTCTATTTAAAAATTCTCCTCAGCTATTTTCCTCATACTGTAAAAAGAAAAACAAAACGTCAATTATAAAAACTATTGAAAAAAGAAACAGCAAGAAAGGAAAATGTTTCTGTGGAAAATGAAGTGGCTCTCATTTGAAGGCTGAACAACAAAGTGTACCAGGGTACTGATGAAGTGGAGGTAGTGGGAAGCAGGAAATCAGAGGGTAGGTGGGGGACAGCCCATCAATGTGCTGGCAGAGATCAGCACAGACCATTGCAGTGCTGATCACACTGAAACCATCTGCACTTTTCAGCATCTTCAGGCTGACTCTGTAAAACCTGAATTATTCCCAGCACACTTAAACCTACATTTCCATGGGGGAAGAGGGGGTGCAGTGCCTGCTGTAACAACAGATCACCCCTGTGGGATAGTTTAAGGCCCAAAGCACAGGCTTACGTGTGAGCTCTGCTCTCAGGGCTGAGGGGTTCTGGACGTTCCTGGACTCGGTGCCAGCGCCGGTGTCGTAATCCAGCTCGCGGTAGTAGATGCGGTATCCCAGCAGCAGCCCGTTCACACTCTCCACTCTGGGGGGCTGGAAAACATCCACAGACTCATGAGGCACCAGACATCCCTCACCAGGGGCAGTGGCTCTGTGCCCAGGTGAAAACAGACATTAATAATGCACAGGGTTGAAGGTGGCACAGTTTGAAAAGCACAAGTTAAAGGCAGCTGTGGCCATTGCAAAAGGCTCTTCACTGAAAAATCCACACAATGCACCAAGTTCCTTTCCTTCTTGGCCCACAGAAACCTGGGTGTGATGAAAAATATATTAAAAATATATATATATATATAAATATAAGCACTCCCTGGAAATGCAGGTTGTCTTCCACCAACACTGGAACAGCCAAACAGTGTTTCACTGCTTCCAAAAGGAAATACATTATTTTGCCACAGACAGAATTTCTTTCTTTTCCCTGGGGACTGATCACAGGACAGTCTTCATTTGGTATTATTTTACTGAAAGACTGATGAGCAAATAAAAATGGAAATAAAAAGGAATAATAAAAAGTGTTCTGGCTTTGATTAGGAAGACAAAACTAGGTCTAATAAAACCTCATACAGGCATTTAGAGAGAAGTTACAGTGTGATGGGCTCTGGTGTGGGCACAGAGGAAAACCAAGGGCTCCTCCATAACAGCTCACAGCAGTCTGGCACACACAGCCATGGGATGGTTCAAATATGAGATTTTTCCCTTCTGCATTATGTTGGAAGATGCTCAAAGACAAAACACCTCAGCAAGGCTTCTCAGCAGCCCCTCACATCCTCCTTCAGCTACAGAAAGACAGCTGGCACACTGAAAAGGAGATTTGTGTCTGGGTGGCTTGCTTAAGTAGAGACAAGCAAAGGGATTCCTCATGTTTTGGAAAAAAAATTACTTTCCTGAGTCTAATACAGGCTAAGAACTGAAGAGAAGAGATGCCTTGAGCCATTTATCTTTGAAAGATTCTTTAACTGAAATTTAAGGGGCTGAAAGTATAAATGAAAAGGATTTCAGTGATGATCTTACCTTTAATCCAGAAAGATCCCTACCAGCCCTGAGAATTTTACTAAGGAAAAGCACTGTGTAAAAATCACCTGCTGGTGTGAAACACTGTCACAATAGAAGGCAATACCCCTTGTAATCTTAATAAAGAAAGTAAGGATGTCTTGATAGAAAGGAGGGAGATCTTCGGTAATAACCTGGCATTCTGCTTCCAGAAATGACATGAATTTTCCATTACTCCATTACAATGGCAAGAGGAGGGAGAGGATCTGTCCTGTCTCAGTGCCAAGGACCTTGCTTTGAGTGAGAGCTGAGGGAACTAAGTAGAAAGACTGCACTTTATGGAAACCAAAAAAGAAAACTACATGAACCAGAGTCTAAGGAAAGTACTCAGCCACCAGGAAAAGGAGCAGAACCTACTCCAGCAAGAAGCTGCCTTCCTTTGCAGCTGTCCTGCACAGAGCCTGCTGGAAGAAACCCAAACCCTCCCGAGATTCCACTTGCTCTGCCTGGTTGGAGATCTCTCACTCATCATTTTGTGCTCATCATTGTGCTCCATCCTCTGGCAAAGCCCTGACCACCTTTCACTGTTATTTGGCATCTGCAGCAGAGGATGATTGAACAGTGATATCCAATGGCAGATGGACACAGGACTGTGAGGGACCTCCAGGACCATCAGGGCTGGAACTCCCCACTGCAGAACCCCACCTGCTGAAAGTTTCTTTCACAGACAGAACAACCTCACCAGAAATCCAGCTGATTCTTCAGCTTCCCATATTCCTGCTCCCAGCCTCACCACTCAGGCTGTTAGAAACCTTCATTTAATTTCTAATCTAAATAATTCATAGCCAGTTTCTAACCATTTGTTCCTGCGCTAACATTGCCTTTTGGGTTAAATTGTTCTTCTCCCTGTGGGGTGTTTACTCCTGTGATGTATTTTAGAAAGGGCAATCATATTCCCTCTACGACTGCATTTTACAAGGCAAATAAATCAAGCTCTCATACAACAGCCTCTGCTAGTGTCAGGCTGAGAGCCCCTTGTCCAAGGGACTAAGAAAACAGAACAAACAAAGTGCCAGGCTTCTCCAGGGCTGCCCCATGTCATTGCTGCTCATGGACCAGCTGAAACTGCGCAAGAAGAAGTGATGAGGTTACTGGAAATTATCAGTTCCTCTCTCTTGATTTTTCTTTTTTCTTTTACAATCTTCTGTTTTCTGTGTTACACTGAGGTTACTTTAGCCCTGATGTTGCCCTTGCAGAGAAGAGCTTCACAGCACAGCAGTGGCCTTGCCTACCTATGACTTTTCCTATTTTAATTACGAATAAACTTTTTTTAAATTTAGGGGGAAAAAAACAAGTGAAAGTGGGTGATCCTGCAGAACTTTAAAAGGAAAACCCTGCTGAAGCTGAGCAGGAGACTGTGACTCCCTGCTCTGCCATGTAACTGCCCAACAGGCAAGGTTTAACTTCTCCTTGTGGCCCAACACTGATCTTATGAGAGCAAGCATTGTTTTCTTATGCTACCATGTGATTCTCCATTTTTTCTATTCTTAAGATTTAGGACAGGAAAGCTCAGCAAATAAATAGTGTGTAAACTGTCTCTTTTTTTTTTTTTTTTTTTTTTTTTGCCATGGAAATGATTATTCTTTCCTGGAAAGGGTACTTTGCTAAAAGGTCAGGTCTTCCCCTTCCTGTCTGTCTTCCGTGGACAAAACTCTGCTTTTGATGTAATAGATTATTTAGGATTTTGTAGAAAGGCCTGGGGGATCTGCTGAAATAGGTAAAATGGTTATGAGTGGCAGCCCATAAGGTTGTACAGAAGTAAGAGAAACATTTTTGTGCTGTTTAAAGAGAAATAAATAAATAAAGATGGAAATGTAAGTTTGAATAATTGTTATCTCTAAGGTAGAAGCAGAACAGTACATGATCCTGATGTTAAGTGTAACATCCTCCAGAACATCTGAAATAACTCTGCATTATTGATACAACAGACCTCACTGGAAATTACTTATTTTCTTCCACCTTTAAATTTAAAAATAATGGACTGATTGGACCAAGCAGCTGAAAGCCCAGATAGTGCACTGAGAGTTTGTTTTGTGAATTATTAACACAGCTCAAAGTTAAAAATTTAGCTTTGCTTGGAAATCCACTCTCCCATTTAGCTTGACTGCTGTTTTCAGTTTACATTATTTCTTAGACACTGCTGTGAAACTTCCTCTTAATTGGAGGCTATTGTGGGACTTGAAGATTTTTGTTTATTTGAAAAATATAGTACGGTTGAATTACCAGGACCTATTAATATACATGTGGTAATGACATATAATCGCCCACAACTCCCTTGAGATGGCTCTGGCACAACAACCCCATTTCGCTTTCATGAAATGAAAAGCATCCAATTACCTAAACAACCACCTATTTCACATTAACTACACACCAGTAATCAGTCAGCTGGGGGAATGTTTATTTCTGTGGTCCATCGTGCCTCACATCCTCTTTGTCCTCTCTTTCTGCTTTTTTTCCCCCTTTGCTGGGGGCTCTTGTAGGTGGGGAGGAAGATTTGCATCTATCCATAATTCCTTTGGTGAAACTGCTCAACATGCCTCCAATTTGCTCAACAAGCTGTGAGCAATGCTGAGCTCAGGATTATCCTGTGTGAGCTGGGGCCAGGCACCCAGCAGCACAGCCAGGCAGATTTGAAAGTGCTGCTGCACAGCAATAAACACACCCTCATCCATATATTTTTCTTCCCAAAATGCAAGGAGTCCCATCTGTACTGTAAATGCATATGTACATTTTTCACTGTAATGCAATCTGTCCAAAGTCATCCTTATTACGTGTGGGGGGCATTGTCTGGGGAGCAGGGTGGGCACAGGCTTTGCAGGATGGGTTATGGAAAATGTGCAGTACCCCACTGGAGTCCCTCTATTAATGCTCACTCTGCAAAAAGAAACCTCAGGCACTGGATCACAAAATGCTCCTGCATCTCCCAGGAGGGCAGGATTGAGAGATAAAGGAAGGCAGAGGAAATGCCAATGTAAAATGCAGACTTGACACAAATACTTCCCATCCAACCCGGAGAGACTGCACAGAGCTCAAACTTCTCTCTGTTCTCTGAACAAACTCAGTGTTTCCCTCTCAAACAGTCAAGAGGATGTGTGGAGCTCCTCAGAGGTATGGATGGGATCTCAGGCACTGATTTCAGTGTGATCTCTGATCATTCCAGCAGCAGGAGGAGGCTGTGCATGATGTGAGCTTCTGATTACCTGATCTTACCAACACCACACTCCGTGGAATATTTTCCATGTAAAGATGCACATCCATGGTTATCAGTGAAAGAGCAGGAATCTGACAAGTAACAATCTTGGACATGGCTACAGACACTCCTTTACCTCCCAGTGGGGCGCAAAGTAAAACAACTGCCAGCAATCTCCGTTCATCACTGAAATTTATGCTAAATCAGGCAAATAAGGAAGTAGCTGCAGTCCTTCAATGTTAGTACAATACTTCCAGCTCAAGAAAATGTCCCTGGCAAGGTACCCTCAAATCCAACAAGTCAAAGCAGCCAAAATATGATTCACAGGAACATCAGAATTTTTCATTTTACCTACCTGCCACTGCACAAGGACAGAGGAAGTCGTGTGGGGAGTTACTAACACAGAGCTGGGTGGTTCATCTGGAACTAAACAGGAGAAAAAGGAAACAAAAGCAGTTACAGCAAGAAGGTGGAGAAGGGGCACCTTGCTTTCATTCATCAAGTTCTTTTTCTTCACTGCTGAAGGAAATCTCCCATCCCAGCTGCTGCATGGTGGGTCTCAAAAGCAGCTTGGTGGATGTGGATGTTGGAGCCCAGGGAGGAGCCAGGCACTCCTCCTACATCCCTTCCTCTCCCTGTGCCCTTGGCAGCTTGAGCAGAGTGAGAAAAGCTCAGGGTGTGAACCTGGAGGAAGCTGCAGCAGCCAGCTGCTCACACAGCACCAGATGCCCATCTGTAAGGAAGTTAAACCAGCTGTGGGCTGCCTCCAAAGGGTGAGAAAAATGCTCCCAGATTTTCCAGGAGATTTTTTATCACCTTTGGGGCAAGCCCACCTTGACTTCAGGAGTTTGTGTCACACATTATTTCAGTCAGGACAGCTTGATTTACCACAGGTTAACCCCTTCCTGTGCCCATGGTCTGTGGCACTGCCAGACACTCCAGCAGCTCAAACATGAAGCAAAGGCTTATCAGGAGCTCACAGCCCTCCACAGTGCAATGCTCAAGTGGCAGCACTGGGGTTGCTCAGCAGAATAAATGCTCAGTTTGTTGAGGAGGTGAGAAGCTTTCACAGTTTTTTCCCAGCTGTATTGTGAGGAGGCCAAGCACAACTCTGGATCCACTGTAGCTAAATTCAAAGAGAACTTAAAATGAAATTTTAAATTCCTCAACAGTGAGTCAGTGCTGCCTCATTAGCACCAGTTACAGCCTGCGCTGACCCTGCTGCTGCTGTGCAGGAAGGTGGAGAGCCAGGATGCCTTCAAGGGGCTGCTTAGCACATTAGTCAGGTATTGCATGGGTTCCTGCTTAACTTCCTATGCTCCTGAGCTCTGTCCTCTGCTCTTCTGATTTCAAGATCACATTCTCTGGCAAAATGGCCTCCTATTTTTATATCTCAGTGTCATTTCTAACTTGTCACTCCTTGCCCTATAGGAAATAATTCCGAGTACTATACATACATATATAAACATATAACCATAGAACCATAGGCTGGGAAAGACCTCTAAGACCATTCAGCCCAACCATTGAGTCAGCACTTCCAAGCCCCCTGCTAACTCATGTCCCCAAGTGCCACATGTACATGACTTTTAAATCCCTCCAGGGATGGGGACTCCACCACTGCCCTGGGCAGCCTTTGCCAGTGCTTGAGAAACTCTGCAGTGAAGGATTTTTTCCCTAATATTTAATCCAAACTTCCCCTGATACAACCAGGCCATTTCCTTATGTCCTACCACTTGTTACTTGGGAGAAGAGATTGATCCCCACCTCACAGCACCCACATATATATATTTATCCATGTAAGTATCCCAGGATTACCCAATTTCCCAGATAAAAGCACATACTGATGCTTTTCCTGCTTTGCAGAGTTCTTTCCTGCATTCAAGACATCAGAGCTACTTCTGCATTCAGGCATCGACTTCATACAATCAAGGAATTAGAAGCTGATCTCTAAGGCTAAAAATAAAAGCCTTGTCAATGTCATTCACAGTTTATTAGTCCTGATCTGCAGGATTAAATGCTCATGTTTCCAGGAGCTTCATACTCTTTCTTACTTATACCTCAGCAATTTTGCCATTCTGCAGGCTGACGTGGATTGTGAGGGGAAAACAATTGAAGAAACTTCTTCAAATGTATGCAGGGCTCTACATTTATTTTTAATGCTCTCTTGTAAATTATTCAATTTCTGCAAAGATAATGGTTAGTGCAGAGTTTGGAAGCCAATCAAACGAAGTTTAAATCCATTTTGAGACTCCTGAAAGTATGATTCATTATCAGAGGGCACAGCAGGACATTTAAGGCTGCCTGTTAATTCAGCCATACCTCATTGCTACCTGTGTCAACTTCCTGAGGACAGAACTGCTTTGGCTGCTGGTTTTCACTCCAGCCTCCATGGAGAACACCCTGCAGTGGCTGCAGGAGCCCTGGGGAGCCCCCAGTGTGCCTCTCCCCCTCCCTTACCATCCTGCAGGGTCGTCACCGCCTCTGTCTCCGCGCTGAAGTCGCTGTCCCCGATGTCGTTGGTGGCCTTCACTCGCAGTTTGTAAGAGGTGAACGGGTTCAAGCTGTGGAATGGGGAAAACAAAGCTGAGGGATGGAATCTCCCTCCCTCCCTCATCACAACCTGCCTCCACAGGGAACCTGCCCACTGCCCGAGTCACTGAGAGTTTGTCTCCTCTCCCCATCGCCTCTCCTCTGCAGCCTCCCCCAGATTCCAGGTGTTCCCAGCCCTGCTGCCATCAGCAGCATGTCCCCTCATGTCCCCTGCCCTGGGCTCCCAGAAACACTCACTCAAATATATATATATTTGTCACTGGATTTGGCATGAGAAAATAGACCTGAGGCTGCAGCTCATGGAGCAGCCCACGACTGGGGCTCGCTATCTGAGTTCTGCATGGCTGTGCAGAGCCTGGCTTCAAGGTGCTTGGCTGAGATATCCTCCAGAGCCATCTGGGCCAGCCCACCCTGTGAGCATGGATGGGAAGGAGGCAGGGGACATGCCCAGGATCAGCCAGTGCCCAGCAGGATCTGGAATTCAGAGTGCCAGCTCCTGACTAATCCCCTACACCACACCACTTGATCAGTGCATTTCGCTCCTGCTGAATCCCAAATTAATGCCATTACTTGGATTATTTAATAAAGACAGCAACAACAGGGTCCCTGCAGCTCTTTTATCTACGTGGGGCTTTAAGATATGCAAAGAGTGATTTCCAGCTGACATAACCTTGCAGAGATGATTCTGTCTTGGCTTGGCAGGGGAGGTGAAGGGGAGGTTGCCTTTGGAGTCACAGCAGAGGTTTGAAATGCAGAGCTGTGACTTACAGGGGATTTCACTAATTAATTGGTAGTGCCTAACCATCCACTGGCAGATGTAACACTGACTACAAACCCAAGTTACTTGTAAGGAATGATTAAACATCAAGGATAATGCATTCTGATGGACAGCACTCTCACAGCCACGACTCTTCTGGACTTCCACAGGAAAGTGCTTTTAGCAAGGGGGAGAAGAAATCTCTTTCAGCAGTGCCACCCTACCAGGACAGAATTACTTACCTACAGTAACTTGATTAATGTGAATCATCCTTTTTGATGTTTTGTTTTCAGTCATGGCAATGTCAAGTCTAAGTGACATAGATGGTTTCCTTGTTTTTACAGGTTTTGACTGGAAAGATACTGGCACACAACCAGTGAGCTGCCACATACCACAGCCACCAATGCTTTTAATACCAGACCAAAAAAATCTGCATCTGAATGCTCGGAAAACCTGATTCTCCTAAAGCTCACGGCCTTTTAGAAATAATCTGATTTGTACTGGCTCGTCAACAGAGGAAATGGACAGCAAAACAAGTACCTGCTCGTAGACATTCAATTACTTCTGCTGATGTTACAAGGACTTTAATTACACCAGTATTGCAGAGGATATAATGAAGCCTGAATAACAAAGTTTAAACATTCTGATGCTATCTATAAACTTCAGTATGGAAAATACAGATAAAAATGGTTCTCATTTCATCTGGAAAAGCTTATATAGAGATAATTGCAATGCAGCATTCAGAGTGGATTTTAACATCAGTCACTGCTGAAAGGATTTTTAACTAGTTGTATTTTACAGAGCACTGTGTAGCTACATATGATTTAGCCTGAGTAGTGTTATCTGTGGTGGTGAGCTTCCAGGAAAGGCTTCAAAAAGATGCACTGCAGTCCAACTTTAATTAGATTTATTGCATGACCTTCAGCAAATCTCTCAACTGCTGTTCATAACACCACCTCTAAAATGGGAGCAGTGGCCTCACTTAACCTCTCTCCCCCAAAAAGAGCGTGAAGCTGAGTGATGCTTGTTTTGGTTTCCTAACTAGTGGGAAGGAAAAATTAGTGTGCTAGCCTGGCAGCACGTGGTACCTCTCAACGGTGCAGGATGTGGCCTCGTGGCTGATGGAGGAGGAGTAGGTGTGCCAGTCCCCGTGAGGCAGCTCCCGCACTTGGACTGTGAAGTATCGGATGGGCGAGGATCCGTCACTGCCGGGGACCCAGCTCAGCACCAGGCTGCGGGAGGACACGTCACCCTGCGGGGTCATCACCTGCCTGGGAGGTGCTGGGCGCTCTGCAATCAACCCAAAATCCAGCTGCTTGAGAGGAAACTCACAACAGTGTAAAATATTACAGATTTTCACAGTGAAGCCACAGGGATTTGAATTTTTGGATTTGCCACATGGAGTAAACAACCATCCCATTCCTTATCCTTCTGCTGCAAGGAGGAGCAGTAAAACTGATTCTTATCTCCCTGCATCTAAGGTCACCACAGGATATAAACCTTCCTCACACTGGACCTCGAACTTTGGGGGGTGTTCACCCAGCAGGTTAAAGAAGAATCACCAGGACTGACAGCCAAGCAAAGCAAGCTGTGCTTCTGGCTGCAATTGCTCTTTTAATAGAATCTGTGTGTAAATTAGCTCACTTTTAAATAACCTGTTCTTACTTGTTGGTACCAGGAACTCTGTTCTACCCCTGCTATGCAGGATCCTCTTCCCCAGCTGAGGCATGAGGAAGAGGAAGGGGCGAGCTGGAACAGGCTGGTGTGTGGCAGAGTCCAAGCACACACAACTGATGCTGAAATCCTGCCTCAGCCAAGGAATTAGGAGGCATCAAGAGCTCCTGGTGCTGCTGTTTCCAAACACCAGCCTGGAACCAGCACAGACCTGGAGCTGCAGCACCTGGTGCAGGTCCCTTCCAGAGCTCCCCAACCCTTCCCTTCACACCCACTAACCTTGAACCTGCAAAGTCAAACCAGGCAGTGCTGAGGGAGCTCTCTGCAGAGTAATTACCCTCCCAGCTCTGGGAAGAGCAGGGAATGGCAATGCAGGTGTAAGCATGCCAGCCCCCAACTGTTTCATTACAGATCTCCTTTCCCGTCACCGCATCTCCGCACTCCATCGATTTCAATAGAGAAACTCTATAGAGTGAGGAATAATTGTTTAATTGTTTATCATGAAGATTATTGATTCTGATTAAAATGTGTGGCATGTAATAAAGCAGAAATTGATTGGAGACACCGCAGTGACTTGCTTTTGAGAAGCAATTCAATTCAACTTCATCAGCACTTGTTTCCACAAACACACCTCAGCCTGCCTGATTCCTCACAGCTCCGCACGGCCGGCGCTTCATTTCCCTGCCATCCCCTAAAACCATTTCCTGCCTGTTTTGGCATTTCTCTGCAGCCTGCTCTCGCTGACATCAGTGCCCAAAGACTTGTAAGCTATTAGCTGGAGGAAGCCCTGGGTGCCAGCAGCACGATGAGAAAGGTCAGTGCCTTCCACTGACAGGCGCACACAGGGACGCGGGGTTGTGCCATGCCAGGGAGGGAGACTCACGCAGGGATTTTATCCTTCTGCTGATAAGCTCTGCACTTCTGGGCAGGTCAGATCTTGCAGTCAGTCTCCCATGACTGGGTTTCCTTCTGCTGCTAATGGGAGATCTTAAAATCTCCCGTGTTGCAGGATATCCTCCCTGACTGTTTGTACAAACCCATTAGTATAAAGAGTTTATTTATGGGAGTTTAGCCACGAGCAAATGCTAAGGTGAAACTGGCAGTGCAGGCTCGACTCTACCAGTTATAGACTACTTTTAGTTCCTTGCTACATTTAAATTTTTTGGCTCAGTTCTGCTCTGATCACTGGTGTTGACTATTCTGAAGTGTAGAATCACAGCACTGCAGCAGAGGCTCTGGAGAATACAGCCACAATATAACTTGGGATCTATAAATCACAGGCATCACTGCAAAATGTAAAGATTTATACTGGGATTAACCAAGGGATTTACAAAGCCAAGAGTGACCAATTTTGTTAATTTTCAAGAGAATTTTTGTGTCTGTCTATCCTAGTATCAAGGACTATGAGGACATTAAATACATCTTAATTAATAGGAATTAAATATCTTTTATTCTAGAATATTTATTGTCATGTACACACATTTCAGGTTAATTTCTTGTTATCAGAATAGCTACACTGGATAAATTTTTTTATCATCCCCTTTTATAATTCCTGCTGATGTGAGAGAACACATTGTTGTCCTTACACTTCAAATGGGATCAGTAAACCTGTGGTTCCAAAGCACGTAGAGACCCAGCAGAGCTGTCCATCAAAAAGAGAAAGGGATCATGTTACACTGCGATTTGGGTACTCAAGATAACCCTAAAGCACTGATAGCAACAAGGGGTCATTGTTCCCACAGTGGAGCTGGGAGCTCTGCCTTGAGCTATTGTGCATCTTTGTGCACAGGCTGGGGAATCTCAGCGCATTTTATTGAGCAGGAGAGGCTCTGAGCTTTGAGGATTCACATTTTTTGGCATGGTGGGTTCTTTTTTGAAGCCTCCACATGTCAGGCTTTGAACCTCCCCTTTGACAGCAATCAGACAGGGGTAGGAGAAACCTTGAGCTGATAAATCTCTTTGATGGACAGTATCTTTAGC
This sequence comes from Catharus ustulatus, assembly GCF_009819885.2. NCBI lineage: Eukaryota > Metazoa > Chordata > Aves > Passeriformes > Turdidae > Catharus > Catharus ustulatus. The sequence continues at coordinate 12,895,883 of NC_046236.1, read as the reverse complement.
AGAGGCACTTCCAATTTCCTAATACATCTCCAGAGGTTCTTTCTCTGAGGACTGCACTGTTATGCACTGGGAAGGCTGCACATGACCTGCAGAGCTTTGCCAGAGGGAATTTTAGACCCAACCAAACAGGCCAGGAGTAGTTGAAATGCACCTCACAGGCTCTTGCTGTTGGTAGCTGAACATCAACTTCCTCTCTTCATAGAAATGTTAAAGAAAAATAAAAAGGAAGACATTGTTGGCAAATACAATGGGAAATCCTTACTCTTGCAATAAATGATGAGCAACGTGTAGGACTTTAAACAAATTATTATGAGGCACATTTTAGGAATTCAAATCAAATGTCATTGGTTGCATTACAGTGCATGACTTGGGCTAGAACAAGAGCAGGCCCACAAGCAAATGCAGAAGTTCTAAAAACAGCTGAAAGATGTCTGTGCAGGTCTGGACTGGTGTGTGCTGGAGTGTGCTCCTCTCTCTCTTATGAGGCATGGGAGATGTATGGTTCTAGTTTTTTAATAAGAATTTTACTTTAAAAATATAAATATCCAGATATTACATGGCACAAAACCCAGTGGTGCTGGAGTTACCCTGGCTTGTTTGGATTTTGCCAGCTCAAGAGACCAGGTACACTCTTTGCAGCAGAACATGGCCTACGTGCAAGACCAGAGAAAAACCCACACTCTTTTCCTCCACCAACAAATCCACCAACATATCCTCTTTTGGCTCTGAATAAAAAAAAAAAAAAAGAATTGAAAATCTTCATGCACAAGTAGGAAATGCAAATTTTTTAACTGAAGCTCTACAGATCAGTTCTAAAACTGGAGGAATGAGCAGTTCCTTGAGCCAAAGCATTAAAAACAAGCAGTGATGCAGAGCAGATCCTGTAATACCTTACATGTCTTTCACATTTTGCTACATTTGGTATCAAAGCATCTGGTTTCATTTACACACAGACATAAATGCCACCTTTTAGATTCCCTTCAGAACAGAATTTGTCTGGAGAGCTGGGATGCAAACAACCATTCCATGGCTGATACAAGAAGCAGAAAAAGTCTGGGCAATCCAGATGCAAAGGCTCTGCTCGAGCGTGGGGCAGTGAAAGGCCAGAGTAATTACAGACACATTAGGTCAGGGCTGAGGCACAATGGAGGAGCTGTGCAGAAATTCTGCAACACCACTGCCTCTCATTTTGCGTTCCCTAATCAATATAATTCATCCATCACTTACTTTCTTAAGATTGCAATCTTTCTAGAAAACGAGAGAGCTGAAATAAAAAAAAAAAAAAAAAACCCATCTGACTGCAAAAGGAGGCTGCATATGGCCAATATAGCAGCTGATGGAAAAATCAATTCCAACAGCCCGGCAGGTTAGAAGAACTGTGTCTCATAAAAGTCTGCCTTGCTTTCTCAAATCATGATGTTGCTATGGATTGGGGCAGGTTTATGGGGTGAGAAGGAGGAGCTGCAGCCTGCTATTAAAATCCCCCTAAGTACAGCAAGGGCTCCAGGGCAGGCACAGAAATCCCCTGAACCTGTGGCTTGCAAGCATTACCTCGTTTCTCAGTGGTGATCACCGTGGCTTCCAGAGGCTCCCCCCAGCCCTGCCGGGTCTTGGCAGATGTCCTGAAGATGTAGGCTGACTCTGGGCTCAGGTCTGTGGCCGTGAACTGCCGGACTGTGGAGCCAACCTCCACCGTGGTGAACTTGTTGGGGCTGCTGCTGGCCAGGCGATAGGCAACCTGGTACCCTGCAAACAGAGAGGGAAAAACTCAGCTGGCTTCTCCAGCAGGGACAAAAGAGCACCAGCACTATTAGCTTATCCTAATTACATGCTTATCTGAAGCTGGGAGAAAAGTAATTTAGTGCCTTTGGTGTTACAAAGCTCTGCTTTTTGGCAGGTGCCACACACCTTACAAAGGAAATTTGTCACACACCGGGCTCTGCTGGACACAACTGCCATGAAACTGAGTTCACTTTCCATCCTTTAGGCCAACAAGATGCAAAAACTTTAATCTTTCCTGAGCATACTGGTACCTTTTTGGAAAGCAAAGGAACAGAGTTGGTGCAATGTCTGCCCTGACTGAGGTGGTTCAAGGCAATGCTCCAGGTTCAGCTTTCCAACCCACGCTCACAGCTTGTTCTGCCCTCTCCCAGTTTCAGCACTGGCTCAAATTCAAGGCTCTTCAGCTGCAGCTCCAGCAGCTGGATTGCCCAAACCATGCAGCCTTCACACTGCTCCAGTCAGAGCTTGCTCCTCCTTTCTGCACATGCTTTTCCCTCAGCAGTGAGAGGCAGCACTGCCAAAAAAGCCACCCTTCTGTCATTCTGCATCACTGCCCAGAGCCCCAGGAAGGAGCCTGCAGGCTCTGTGGTCCTGCTTCATCCGTGCAGGTCTCAATAATCAATTTTGCTGATGCCTGTAAGTGACAACCCCCCTTCCACCCTGCCTGACAATCAGGAGCTCACAGTTTAGCCTGGGTTATTAATGATTCCACTGTGCAAGGAGGGCTTCCAGGGTTCTTACGCACCACTAGCGACAACTGTCCCCCAAAGAGGGTCTGCCAAATGTTCAAATCCATTCTGTAAACCCAGCAATTCAATCAGGCTCTCACTTCTGGAGCTCAGTGGTAACTTCCAGTCCAGCAGCTGACTTCCAAAATCAATTAATAGCAGAACTGATGCGGGGTTTTATTGCCCGAGCTGAATGTATGATTAAATGCTCCATGGAGTTACACAGGGCAGAGTGCAGCCAACAAATCCAAATCAAACCAGCTGAAAACAAAACAGTCATGGCACAGTTCTGCCAACCCTCTGCTCATCCTCCGAATGACAAAAGAGGTCTGCAGCACCTGAGCCATCTCTTTCTCCTGGAATTAATATCCCAGCTAGAGTTTGAACTCCCACCACATCTTGGCTGCAACAAGACCAAGGGGAGTCAAACCTGGCATGGTTCATTCAGGAAGGTCAGTGCATGAAATCTGAGGGGCTGATCTTACCTATGGCTATTAGAGAAAACCCAATGACATTTATTTCCCACTGTGAAAATGCCACAATTGCCACACTGCCACTTACAGAAAAGGCCTGGGGTTCTGCAGTCCCTGGAATCGATGCCACTCATGTGTGGTGCACTCTGCCACAAACAGTGGAATTTAATTGGGATACAGATGGTATTAATTTTGTTGTGCTGACTCTCCCTGATTGTGCACCAGGGTTTCCTTGTCCTTTCTTCTCTGGCAGCTGCTTGGGGGCAGTTATGGCTGCTTCCCATGGAACAACATGCACCGACACCTCGAGGAGTGACCTGGCTTTTCCGAGCGCCTGTGCCTTCAGCTGCCCCAGGCTGTGGTTGGGTTATTCCTACAGGAACATCTCCACAGCTGGCTGGATAGCTTTAGATTTTTTCAGAGGCTGGGAATAATGTCCTGTGAGGAGTGCCTGAGGACTTTGGGCTTGTCTGGTCTGGAGGCTGAGGGGCGACCCCACTGTTCTCTGCAGCTCCCTGAGGAGGGGGTGTGGAGAGGGAGGTGCTGATCTATCAGAGGGCTAAAACACAGAGGTGCTGGCTGCCCCATCCTTGGAAATATTCAAGGACACAGCTTGGAACAATCATTTTTAGTTGATAATGTCCCTGCCCATGGCAGGGGGTTGGACCAGATGGCTTTCAAAGATTGCTGCTGACCCAAACTGGGTTCTGTTCTCCCTGGGACTGATAGGACACGTGGGAATGGCTCAAAACTGCTTCAGCCAAGGTTCACACTGGACATGAGGAAGAATTTATTTACAGAGAGGTTGGTCAAACCCTGGAACTGCCTTCCTGGAGAAGGGGGCAATGCCTCAAGCCTGTCTGTGTTTAAAAGCCATTTGGATGAAGCCCTTAATAATGCTGTAACTTGGTCAGCACTGAACTGGTCAGGGAGCTGGACTTAATTATTGTTATAGGTACCTTCCAACTGGAATTCTATTCTATTCTAATCAATTAAAAAGTCTCCAGATTTTTCAGTGCTCCTGAGTGTGCTTAGATCCCAGCAAAGTCTTGGGGTCTTACACTTTTAACATTTCATTTTTTCACCTGAAAATGATCTCCTTTTATCTATGGGACTAGTTCTTCCATTACTGGTCCAATATATTTCAACAAAGTATTTCTTTACCTTTAATGCTGCAATATCTTGATCTCTTTTAAAAGTCCACAGAAAGACAGAGAGCAATGGGGAGAAGGAACTGATATATATAATCTTTTTTGTTTATACTGATGTGAAGAATGTGGGAGTGAAAACCCCAGTGCAGGATCTTAACAAGGAGGAAAAACAGTCAAAGAAAAGCACTGGGGAAATTTTTACAGAAGCAGGAAAGATGAAGGAAAAAGCAACTAAGATGGCTAAAGAACCTTGATAAAGAGACATAAGATGTAAAGAATAAGACCTGGAGGGAAACAGGGAACATTAAAAGAACAGAAAAGTTGATTTATCTAGTTATTAAAAGATAAGTATGATATCTGGGACATATCCTTGTTGAGTAATTTCCTCTCTTTTCTAAACCTTTGTAAAATATGAAGTGTAGTTTAAATGTAAGGGGGAATAGAAAGATAACTATTTACTGCTAAATGGTGGCACTCATGCTGGAAAGCAATTACAAACACTACCAGATTAGGCAAAGGAACACATACATATCTAGGCCATTACAATATCTTACACAAGAGTGAGTCTGTGGCTAGTGAAAAAATTAATTTAGCTGTGAGAAAGAGGAAATCACTTGTCACAGCCTGTCTCTGTGACAGGCTCTGCAAACTCCCTTTCCTTGCATTTCTGTGAAAAAGAGCACCAGCTCTCTGTCCCCTCCTGCATCTGCTGTGTTGGCTCAAAGTCCAAGGAAATATCTGTTTTCCTGAGTTTACACAACCAGAGCCATCACCTTCACAGATTTCCTAAGAAACTTGATATCTCCATAAGTCTGATTCCAAGGCAAATATTCAGGCTCTACACCTGAACTCAGCTCACTTTTATTGCTACCTACAACCCACCTGAGGTTTTATTGCTACCTACAACCCAGTACTTCATGCTGACCCCCTGCGTCTCCTGTTAGACAGTTTGGGACAGTGAGGATCCAGACTGGCATAAATAGCATTACTTTTATTTTTTTCTGAGTGGCACAGAAGACTCAGTACTTAAACTACAGCTTGGATAATAACTAGGGCTAATGCAAGATCAAAAAGATAAAATTATTAAGTTGATGAATTTCAGCAACAAGGGATAGGAGAAGAAAGGAAATGTTAAGTGAAATCAAACGAGGCAAATCAATAGAGGTAAATGGAAAGTGTTCAAAGAGAAATTAATGTATGCTTGAGGGCTATAACTGGCAATTGCTGCAGTGGAGGAATGAGCAGCTTCCTTTCCTTACTAGATTACGACAATAAGATGTTGCAGATGTCTTAGGAAAAAAAAATTAAAAACCCAAAAGTTATGAATGAAAGTAAAAGCTTTAAAAGGTGATTGGAGCAAACTTTTGGGGGAAAGGAATATCTTACAGAGAGTGAAATATCTGGATGGTCAATAAGAATTCATATTGTTTTCTTAACTTTTCTGCCATCTAGCATTAGATCCCAAATCTCTTCTGCTGTTGGGAATGCTGCCACTCACCAGGCCAAAACACCTCCTGGAAGATGAGTTATTCATTGAAATGAGCCTTATTTTTCACTTTAGCATCTTTTTGTGCATTTTTTGCACAAGTGCAAGCAGTTCCACGAGCTGCACACTCCCCAAACTCAGTAACTGGCAGCTGCCTGTTAAACGCAGGGTCACCGCGCCGCCGCCGCCGGATTCCCCAAAGCAAACAGGCAGCAGGAGGGTGACAACACCCCATGAATATCAAAAAGCTTTCAAGCTCATCACCATACAAAGCCCTTCAAGAAGTGACAGCCCCCGTTGGTGCAGGCCATGGTGCAGCAGAGATACAAACACTTATTAATTTGTCAGGGGAGTGGGGAGAGCGGAGCGATACCGCGAGGTTACGCTCGGCGCGGCGCAGCAGCAATCCAGTCTGTTGATTCTCCTGCTTATCTGTTTTAGGGTGTGCAAATGCAGCCTGGGATCAACACAGGAATTTGCAAACATGGATTACATCCAATTTTTGGTTCTAATTCTCAGTGGAGTTCTTACATTTTTATTTTTTTTGCACTAAGCTCCAGGTAAATGCTAAATACGAGGATACCATGAGGAATACTAACCAGGGCAGGGAGGATGTGGGTTAAGATCTCCTTTTCAGGGGCAGCTCATAGCTTGAAGTGCACAAATGCACATTAATGCCTCATTTATCTTTAATAGTATTTGAGGGAACTATGTGGGTGCTGGCTGAACTGAGTGCAGAGAGGAAGACAGAGCGAAGCCTCAGATGGTTGGCATAAAATTCCCAGAAGGAAAAAGGGAAATATCTCGCAGTCTTGCACGGTAAAATATTTAAACAAACAAACAAGTGGTTTTCCCTCTTGGTGCCTGCCAGTGTTTCATCCTGCTAATCTCTCTCTGAAATGCTAGAACATGTTTTTATATAGATTACAAAAATGTTAGCTGCAAAGGTGCGTGTATGCTCAGAGGACAAGGCAGGCAGAGCAGGAACATTAGTTCAAAGGCTCTGAATTTAAGTTGCTCTTGCAAAGCAAGTGGTTTTTCTTTTGAGCCCTGTGAGTGAATAGAAGGGCAGAGCACAAAATTACATTCACTTATTTTTCCCAATGACTCCACTTTGGTGCACTTGACCGAGGGGTTGCAGTGGTGTTTTGGAGTTCATTATAGTAATGAGATGTAAAAAGTGTACAGGAAAAAAAAAATCCAGACTCCCCAAATTTGCAACCTTTCCTTGGAACACTACATGTTGGTTTTTTTTATCTATTTTTGAGGCACAGCTCACTTCTTAGGAAAGATCACAGAAGTACCCAGCATGAGCAATTTTCCCTTTTTCTCTCTTTGGCAGCTAACTACTTCCTCCAGGAACCTCAGTATTTCTACAATTGAGAAAAGAAAAGTGACAACTGTTGAATAAAGAAAATGGACATCAAAGAGGTGGATGGGGGGGACTGGCAGGTAACATCCCCCTGGGAAGGAATTCTAAGGGAAAAAGGAATCCAGGTTAGCTGACCCTTTTAAGAGACAAAAAACCACGGTAAAACTATCCCAATGCAGACAAAAGATGTTAAGAGGCCAATATGTTTGCATTCAGAGCTCACTAATGACCTGAAAATCAAAAGTGAATCTGATAAAAAGCTGAAACAGGACACAGGTCTAAGGGAGTGTATAAATAGACAGCACAGACACACAGGGACAAAATCAGAACGGCCAAAGAGCAAAGTGAGTTATCACCTGAAGGGCAGCAAAGGCAATGAGAAAGATTTCATAAATACATTAGAAATCTGAGGGAGAGGAGGAAAGCAAGTCAACCAGCAGGAAGAAAAAATGAGCACAAGACAGGTGAGGCAGAAAGGGAAGGCTGATACCTGCATTGCTGCATTTTCACACAAAACAAGAAGTTGGTGCTGACAAGATCCTCCACACAAATTAAAAGTGACAACAATGTAAGTAGGGATGTAGGCTGGAATAGAGAACAGGTTAACGAATATTTAGTTAAGCTGGATGTAATCAAGTCAGAAAGGCCTGATGAAATTTGCCCTGCAGAGATGGAGCCATCTCTGAATAATTAGCCATTCTCTTCTAGGACTTGTGGACGACAGGTGACATCCTAGAACATGACAAAAGGGCAAACAGAGTACACCACCTTTTAAAAACGAGGCCAGACTGACTAAAGGAATTATGGACAAATTAAACTAAAGTTCAATACACAGAAAAAAACTGGAAAAAAATATGAGTCAATATACAAGCATCCATGAGGATAATAATGTGCCAAGGAACAGCCAATATCTGTTTGATTGGAGCAAATAATAAATATCAAATAATCTGTTTACCATTTTGACAGTGTAATTGGCCAGGTGGGAAGAGTAGATATGACCCACACTGACTTTGAGTAAGGCTTTAATATGGTTGCACACAGTCCCAGCAAAAGCAAATACAATAACAGAACCTGAAAAAACCACCACACATTTTGAGATGAGCACTAAAAAGAAAAAAAAAAAGCAAAATGCTATTATCAATGATTTGATAACAACCTGGGAGGACATAGTAAGTAAGCTCTCATGAGACCTCATGAATGAGTCTGGTCCTGTTTAATACTTTCATTAATGATCTGGCTGATGGAATTGCCAATCTGCTTGCAAACTCCAAAAATGAAACCAAGCTGTGCACACTTTAGAGGACACGAGTGTCGTTTAAAGAGATCTGGGTAATGAAGAGAGATGGTCTGGAATCAGTGAGATGAAATCCAATAAAGGCATCTGCAAATTATCACACTTAGAGAGAAAAAGCTTAATGTTCTTGTGAAAGGAGTGGCTGACCTGGAAGTGTGCTGTGGGAAAGGGCAGGAAGGAACAGAGGGACATGAACGGATTTAGTTCCACCATCAGATGGTCAAGGACTGTGTGAAGTGTCCTGGGATGTTTTACTGGGCAAGGCTGTGAAAGACATAGGAAACAGCAGGCAACAAGCTAAACATGCTAAAGACTCTTCAAGGGACAGCTTCTCCCTTTCCTTCCAGTGCTGCTTCTGTATGATTTTATCATCACCATAATGGCAGTGAGCAAGAACCAGCTGAGGAGGGGATGCACTGGCACAAAGCACTCTGCAAAGACAAAATAAAGCAGAGTTCCTACTCCCCTGATCTTGCAGCAACTCCAGCAAATGAGGCCAACAAAGTGCACCAATGTGAGAGGTTGGAACACAGCTGGGGGAGCAAAATGTCTTTTGTTCTTTCTCATCATTCCTATCAAATGATTTTTTTTTTCTCCTTAACCACATCCTGTGACTCAAATCTCAATCTCTGCTGTGAGCAAGTATTAGGACATACAGTTCCTTAAAAAAAAAGCAACAAATCAAACCCACAAGACAACCTGGAAGCCAAGCTTCCTTGAGCTGCAGAGAAACCCTGCGTGGATCCATCTCTGGCAGCTCACTGCTGCCAAGCTTCACACAGACTCCTCCTCGTGCTCAGAAAATCCTGCAGTGTCTGCCTTTGGATGCTGTTTGATGATTTCCCTGTGTCTTCAGATGCCAGGATCACTCTGGTAAACTACACACCTGAGCAAACACTGAGTTCTTGACTCAAGATTTAAGTGCAATGCAGGATGAGTTCTATATTTAAAGCAAGGCACCTCTGCAGGAGTATTTGAAGCTGGCACCCTCCAGCCAGCAAGGGAGGCTTTAGGGAATATTGCTGAAAGCCTACACAAGAGCCTGAATGATGGCAGTGAAATTAGAAGCAGAAAGGCCTGGCAGACTGAGTACTAGATAAAAACAAAAGCTTTTACTTCTGTTCTCAGAATTGAGACACAAATCTTTACTCACCAGCCAGAATTACTGTAATATGTGTTCAGCAGCAGCAGCAAACACTAAATTGCTTGGTAACTATGAGCTACGTTAATTTTAGAGGCAGGAATGGATTCTTACATTGTAAAAGTCTTCACATTTTAAGTGCAACAGTGGCTGGTGCACATATTGCAAAGGCAACCCAAGAGTTATGAGAGGTGAGAAGGTTTTCCAGAAATTCCTGTCGTGCCTTGCTGCCTCTCTTTCCCTTGGTGAAAGGGCAAATAGGATTTAACTCCTCATGACCTGTCAGACGTATTATCTGAAGGAAGCAATAAAATGGAGCACAAATAAAACTGAAACATTGGGCATGTCTGGAGAAGGTGGGGAAAATCCCGGTCTCCAGGCAGTTTTCCCAACAATCAGCCAAAATTCTGACTCAGGAAAAGCCACAGCATGGAGTCTTGCAGACTTGTCCCTCGCCACAGCCCCTCAGCTGACCCCAGCACATTTTGTTTTCTTCAGCCAGAAATTTGCTTATGTGCAAGGCAAAGGGAAACCCAAAAGCTGTATCTTGCTCTGGTCTCCATCCCTGCACTCCCAGCCCTTTGCTGCTCCATCTTACCCAGAATGATCCCGTTGGGCTCCTCCGGGGGCTGCCAAACGATGCGGACGGACGTGAGCCTCACCTCGGGGAACACCATCCTGACGGGGGGCCCGGGGGCTGCAAGGGGACACAGAGCTCATCAGAGATCATCTCTCATCAGGGGCATCATCTCACATCAGAGCATCATCTCACATCAGAGCATCATCTCTCATCAGAGGCATCACAGGTTTTCTGCTCACCCTGTACAGAATTGAGACCCACGCTGTGTCTCTCCAACACGGGTTGGAAGCATCCGTGCATGTGCATAACACACATTTATTCTGTATATAAAAATACATTCTGTCCAGGGGTAAAGGCCTCCAACACCCTCAGACACCAATCAGCACAGACCAGTGCACCTGCAGTGGTTTTTTACTGCACCAGGAGCTCTGAGCTCTGTAGGATTTTTCTCACTGCAGCATCACCACTGGTGGAACTGAGAACACACTGTGAAGCAAGACACCAAGCTGCCTTTACAGACAGTTATATAGCTTAATCCACTCCATACCTGTTGGAATTCAATAATATCCCTTCCCTGTGTCATTAAACTGCTTCCTGATTTTACATTTGCATCTCAAACACCGAGGTGAGCAGGAGAACCCGAGGAGGTGAGAGGCACATTAACACAGACGTGCTGACCAGCCCAGGTTCACCAGGTGAGGAGATGCTAATTCATACATTACCATCCATGAATTTTCCCCTTCAGCACAAATTCCACCTGCATTACTCCTGGTGATACTTTTAATTAAGCTGAGCCCAGAGGAGACACAACATATTTATGTCAGGGGTATGGAGATGGAAGAACAATTTGTTTCATTTGCCAACATGCACTTAAGGAGGGAACTGCTATAATGGGGTTATCCAAAACAAACAGTTTTAAGTATTTCTCATTACAGCCTGATATGTACATTTCACTGAGTGCTTTTTCTCTCCCTGCAGAGTTCTGCTAACAGTAATTTTTCTTATTTTTCTTTTCAAAAAAAAGCCAGGTCCTCACACAGGGAGTATGCTGCGAAAAAGGCTAAAAAAATGTCAGGGAGTTGTTGTCCCTGTTCCTGACCCCACATGCTCCCACTCCTTCCTTCCCTGTACTGCATGGAAAATATTTTATTAAGCCAGAAGTCTGAATGTGTTTTCAGCCCAACCAAATTACCCTAATGAATTTGCTTGTGTAAACCAATGTTTACTCCATTATTATTTTGAAAATATTTTGATGAGAAAGACTTAAACAGAAGCCTCTCACATTGATCTCAACCTATTTATTCCTGAGAAGGTAATGAAAGTAAAAGCAGTTTTAGGATCTGCAGAACCCAAAAATACTTCAAGAATTGAACCAAATTTCTGTAGAATTCCATCAGCAGGAATAATTCCAGCACACCAGTGTGCTCAGGGAGTGCTTGCTTGGGTTCCTTCAGGACATCCAAGTGCACTGGGAACCCCTGGGAAGTGCTGCAGGCAGCTGCAAAAGGAAGCTGGTAGGATCATCTTCCAAGGTCAAAGCCTTATTCTTTGGGGTGGAAAAAAAAAAGGAGAGTGGATTACTGAAGTCTCAAATTCTATCTCTTTCCTTCAGTCCAGTCAGGCCCAGATTTGTTTATTGCTTACAATTGCAGCATTTTTTTTTTTTTTAGCATGATTGAACTTCAATAGTAATTTATAATTGGGCTCTAAAATTGTCTTCAATAGAAATTATCTCCACCAAGCTTCAGAGTTCAATATTAGAAGTTTTTTCCTCTTCATTAGCTGCAGGGAAGGAGGAAATAGGGGACACTGGTTTTCTGTGCTTTTGCCAGTTCTCAGCCCATGATGCTGTTGAGTTATGCCAGGCACAGCCAACGTCCTTTGGGTTCAAAGCTGAAAGAATTCCCCCAAAATCCAAATATTTGTTGCCTACACTCACACCACCAGAAGAAAGCCTCATTAAAAGGTTGGATGAAATGAGATGGTTATTCTGGTAACCTTTGAACTCACCATCATCCTTGGTTCTCTCAGTCACTGCTGGGGAGCTGGGGACCCCGTCCCCAATGCGGGTGAACGCCAGCACCTGCAGCTCGTACAGCACGAACTTCCTCAGCCCTGAGAGCAGCACTGACTGGCTGTGGTTCCCCCTCACTGTCTGGCTCTTGGGTTCAGAGTCCAAATCCTTTGCTTTGTAAAGGATCTGCAGGAGAAATGTAGATGAGGCACAGAAGGAAGGGGATTGTTGCATGAGGACTGAAGAGAGGGAGATTCCTCCTTGTCACCCAGTATAAAATGAGATCACAGTCACCAATCACCCCCTTGAAAGTCAGCACACTTCCTGTACCTTCTCCAGCTGACTTTGGAACAATAAGAATATCCAGCAGGTGAATAACAAATACAAAATCATGTCCTGGCAATACACTAAAAATCAAATGAGTGTGAAACTCCAGCTGCATACCTTGTAGCCCAGGATGAGACCATTCTGCTCAGACTCAGGAACTGCTGCCCAGGTCAGCAGGATCTGGGTTGAGCTCACAGCTTCAGCAGAGACATTCTCAGGAGGAGCAGAGGGAACTGGAAGCACACAGCATTATCAAAGAGCAGAAATAGGTCAGACATATCAGATCATTTTTCTCCATCTCCCTACCTGCCCAGAAGTCTTCCAGGATGACATAGAAGAGTATTCAAACCCAAAAGGGCTGGAATATGTTTTAGACAATCCCTTCTCCTCTTGTATTCATTCTACATCATCTTTATGTTTCAGCCTGTCTCACAATTTCTTGCCAGTTCATCTCAGAAATGACAATGTTTGTAAAGAGCTAAACATTTAATACTTATCAGTGTCTACAGACAGACAGTAAATATTGACAGCTATGAATAAATTTCAAATTCTATATATTTGCAGTAATTAGAACCAAGTTTAAATTCCTGGACTTCTCCAGAAGCCTGTCCCCAGTCTTTCTTTCCCATACCTTTTATGCCCTATCCCAAAAGCCAGAAGTCTCTCTGAATGTGAGTTTATCTTACAGCATGATCTGTTCTAACAAGAAATTTTATGCCCCTGTGGATTTCTATATTATCTGAAAGGAAATAACATCTTGTTTAGAGCAAGCAATAATTCCCCCCCTGGATTGCACTCCCACTTGAGTAAGAAGTTCTTTAACCTATGCAGCCCTTTGATGATGTGATAGCGCTCAACATTTGCAAGACATCAATTAGAGATGGATGCATTAACACGAGGCGTGTTTTCAGGGATTGATACAGTGTCAATGAGAGATGCCTATTTCATTTATGCTGCAAAATTGGCTCTCATGAAACTGGAAACATCATTAGGACTGATGGCATAGGAACACTGTAATTTTCTCTGACTCCAGAGAAGAGCAAACTTGCATTTTCCCATGCCATTAAAACTGGAAGTGCTGCAGAACCACACGACTGCAGCCTTTTGTAGGCAAGCTTAATAGCATGTCACGTTATGCAAGCAGGATGTGAGGCTATTTTTAAGAGTTCACATTTTATGCTGCCCTTTCGCGTTTTTTCCCCACGGCATTTCCACCATCTGAAGGGTACAATATTTTCTAAAGCCTGATACACCTGTCAGACCTCCAGAGAACATTCACCAAGTTATGTTACACAAGCACTTAGGGACAGTGAGGCTTGATTAGGGCCTGAATATATCACAGAAAGCAGCCCCAAGCTCTGCCAAAGGAATGCTTTCCTGGCTGTCCGAGTGAAAGAACAGATCTGCTGTTTTGGAGGCGAGCTCCTGAAGGGCTCCTAGCAACATGAATGAGATAATGAGTATGACACCAGAATCAATAAAAATGGAAAAAACCCTTCCCCAAAACGTGGCACCCCCACCCCTGTGCACTCAAGGTTAACGACAGAGATAGTAATTTCTGAAACAATTTCCCTGATACTAATTATTTGGGGCATAAGAAACAGAGCACCATCACATCACACTGCAGCAGACAAAAATTCAATTTTTTTCCCCCTCCAACACTGAAGTGTCTTTTTTTTTTTAAAAAAATCTTCTCCCAGATTTATCCCCCACAAGGATATAATTATGTTAAAGGAAAATAGATTGCCAGGAGCCATGAATGTCTTTGGATAGC